>NC_056574.1:32166678-32766678 GCF_018340385.1 Cyprinus carpio
GGTCCCTGATCTAAAGTGTTACCATTGATTCTTAAATCCAAGGATTATCATTTAATCAATACTTGGAAAAAAACTACTAGCATGCTGCACAGTATATACTCAATACTGCCTACTGCTTTTTTTGTTTACAAATAGTATGTGAAACAGAATAAAGTGCATTGCATTGTGGGATATAGCATCGCACCCACTGTGCACAGAAAACGTGCACAATTTCACACAAGACA
The DNA here is from genome assembly GCF_018340385.1 of Cyprinus carpio. Classification (NCBI taxonomy): domain Eukaryota; kingdom Metazoa; phylum Chordata; class Actinopteri; order Cypriniformes; family Cyprinidae; genus Cyprinus; species Cyprinus carpio. Next base: position 32,166,903 of record NC_056574.1, read on the forward strand.
GAATTAGACATTTTTCACAGAAACAAAACATGTCTGAGATTACAAACAAAGACAGATCTGCAGACATGGCTTTGCATTGAGAACGTGATCAAAAAACTTGCCCCCTTTCAACGAATGAACAAAAACATGAGAGCTGGTTCGCTTAAGCCAGAACCATTAGATAGAACTCAATCACTATTGAACTGGCATCAGAATTAAAACAAATGCGGTCAAATGCAGTTGATGTCCTACGGGCTTATAGTTGCAAAGAAACTTGTATAAAAGGTTTTTGAAAAAAAAAAAAAAAAAAAAAAAAAATTAATAAATAAATCCCATCTGTTAAACAGTGGGTGAAAGAAACTGTAAAGTTATGACATTTAGAAAAATCTGTTACTTTTTGTTAAACATATTTGATCTCTTTGATAAGATTTGGCATGTCCTTCTGCATTATCTTGACAGCGTAGGTTGACCACCCATTGGTGTGCCATTACTTAGGTCCCTAGGGGTCTTTCTGCTTCTTTGTATTTGCGTTTATTATTATATTTATTTATTTATTTTTCCTTTTGTTTATAATCTCATGAGAGCTGTGAAGCAATGACAGCTAGATTGCCGGATTACTAGCACACACATACACGCTGCAACTAAATTACCTGGATGATCGATTCATCTGTCGATTGTGTCTTTGACTCTTAATTCAGATTCAGCGTCAGAAGTCAGTTTAAAGGTTTATCGGACAAGACTTTCTACAAAATTGGAAATACTTGCGTGCCTTTCTAAAACAGGTTTTAAATGCTTTAAACAGCACATGCATCTGAAAAGCACCTGATGGGTTAAGTCACGCTAAAATGCATATGAGTTTGTTTTTGAAACTCTTAATATGAAGGTGTGCACTCCTGCAGCAGCCCACTCTGTGACTATTTCATTAGCATTTTCTCCCTAGAAACGTGTTATTCCCTAGTGTAAAGTGACGTGACTGGCAAATGTTTACCATGCACATGTGATTAATCAATAATCATATTTGTTGTTGATTATTTTTTTGATTCGTCCTTGCACTCACACACTCAAACAACACGGCAGTGACGGTAAACAAGTGCACTGGCTTCACACTGTCCTCCAAACAGAACCCTGAAGAGAGGTGCCAAACGATTTGATGTCTCTTCTGTAGAAGCAATGTCTGAAGAGCGTGTTAGTCGAAGCTGACAGCGGTGAAGTGCATGATGGGAAGGCAGACGGACAGCTCTTCCTGTGGGGACATTGACTACACAGGTACTCACCAAAACCAGACAGCAACGAGCCACTGTCTGCCCAGCACACACATCCAGACAAGCTTACCCACAAATCAGAAAGGCCCATTCACATCAGCGAGTGCGACAACATTCAGAGCGCAATGACTCTTTTGTTTTTTTGAGTTTAGGTTCATTCTTGGTTAGGCTAGTTAAAAAGTGCCGGCTTACCTGCAGCGTCCCACCGAGCAGAGAGCGATGGGGTCTCCCACCACGGCCACCAGGGACTGCGCTCGAGTGATGGCAGTGTTCAGCAGCTTGTAGTTGGACAGGAAGCCGTAGTCCAGGTCTTCAGTGGAGTCCTCCACCAGCTGCTCCTTCCTCTTGATGGCCGTCTGCTTGTGTTTGCAGGTGTGACGGGTGCGAACGGTGCTCAAGAACAGCACGCGGAACTGCTTACCTACGGACAGCAGAAGCTCTGTGTAATTAGCATGTTGTTAATGGTGCTACCTAAAGTCATCCAATACAAAACCAACATAAAACAGCATTTGCAAAATACCTGGATGCCGGGAGAAAAATATATATATATTTTTGGAATAATGTACATTTGTTCCCAATCCAGCTCTTTTCTCAGACACCAAACGGGTAAACTTGCTCTTTCTACCACCCTTCTGTGCTGACTCATGGGGTCTGGTCTAAAACCTAGTGATCTTCCTCCGGGGGCACATTCCAGATGCGAAAATTGGTCAAATGTTGAATTGAAGATTCCTCACTTTGACAAGATTGTGTGGTAGCATCAAATGTTTCCTTCTGCAGAAAGACAATCTTTCTAATTGGGTCGGTGAAAAATCCAAGACGATAAACTATTAGGGCTGCAAGATTAATCATATTTTAGTCATGATCACGATTTCTGCTCTTTGATATTTGCCCCGCTAGTTATTTATTCTCAAAACGTTTTTATTTTTTTCATTTGACATTTTTGTTATCTTGCATTGCTATCTATCAAGTCTGCATGAGGTTTCCAGATGTCAAGTGCTTAATCCCCCAATAATAGATTTTGCCTTATTTTCTGCTCTCCATCGCAATATTCTACTCATATGAAAGGTGTAAAGTTGAGGTCACATTAGCGACATTTTATGGGCAGAAAAGGTCAGTTTATTGCCAATAGTGTAGTGATGTATGACGCACAGCTCACACAGTCACTTTTAAACCAAGCAGCTTTCTGCTGGTCAAAGCACCAAATCTGCACGACTAACTTGAACCCTTTGCAATATCTGCGCTTGGAAATCTTTCACCTTCACATTAACTTCCAAATTGTGTGGATGCCTATTGAAATGCCTGGATTTCACCTACAAAATTTCACCGAGCAACTGTAAATATGAGTGGAGCCAGTCTATATTCCTTCACAAGGTCACTTGTACCATTTGCTAAATCTGTGAGCAAATCTTCTCGGTGACATAACTAGTACAGTAAATTCTGACTAAACTTTTCACTTCACAAGACATTAATTGTTGGACTGGAGTGGTGAGGATTATTATTATTATTTATTTTTTTTTATCAGCTGTTTGGACTCTTATTCTGACGGCACCCATTCACTGCATTTAATTCACTGATTTAATGCGGAATTTCTCCAAATCTGTTCCTATGAAGAAACAAACTCATCTACATCTTGGATGGCCTATCTACCATACTTTTCCCAAAGAAACGATATAACTTGTGCAATTTCGCCGTATTAAAACACACTGTAGATCTGGCATCTTTCACTCACCCTGGACATTCAGCACTCTCTCCACGCTGACCTCTGGCATCCTCTTTTTGCGGAGCTCGGCTCTGATTCGGAAGACCTGGTCGGCGTAGGGCGAGACCACGCCGATACTCCCCTCGTCCAGCTTCCCCCAGGCCACGGGCCACTTCTTCCTCATCTCCTCCACCCGCTCAACAATCTCAAACACCTGCAGAAGGACAACAGAGCATTCCCAACGGATTCTCAATGATAACGGTCCAATATTTACACAAACCCATTCAACTGGAAACGAGACCTGTTTACACCAATTCCAGCACAATAAAAACTATACCTAATGGATCAAAAAGCACAAACAACAACAAAAACTCTATTTCTTGTCAATATTGAGGTCACCTCGGCGTTGTTGTAGTAAGCCGTGCTGTTCTTCTCTTGCACATCTTCTCCGCGGGCAGTGAAGAAGGTCAGAGGGTAGAAGTCCTTATGGGGCGGCTGCTTCCCGCTGGCCATCAGTTTGCCCTCGTAGAAGAGCTCAGACGTATAGCTGCGGTCAGTCAGAACACACGGTCAGCACTTAGTGCCTTAAAAAGGTCATTTAGCTCCTTTTTAAACTATCAAGAGCTATAACTCTTAAAGATTCAAATCTAACGTTAACAGCTTTTGCATATATATTCTAACACATTCGGTGTTGGCTGAGTTGAATATTACTCACTCAAATGTTCCACAGCACAAAAATATGTAGATTGTATGCAAAATGATTACATAAAAACCGACATCATGTAAATTTCTGGGTTGGAGACAGCCATATCCATTTTAATTAACAATTTGACATCCAAGCTCTCCAATCAAGGATGCTTTATTCATTTTTCTGACTTCTCAAGGGTTGGGGGACGGTTTGGGGGGCTATCAGCGAATGCTTGAACGCATCAAAAACAAACTGGCACTCAATTTCCAAAGCCCCAACGCTGGTGGTGTCAACGAGGCTCCCGCAGCTCAGAGAGGTGTTCCATCTTTGGCTGCCGTCTTTGATCTGTTTTGTCAGATTTCAATCTCAATACACACCACTGGGTGTCCAAACAGGGATTTACAGCAAATGTGTTACTGTTGGCATCGACTGTACGGTCTGTGTGTGTGTGGCTATAAGCCTCAATTTTTACATGCAGTGCCTTGTCTGTCCCTGAGGAAAATAGTCTCGTTTTACATTTAAATCATGGATTGACTGCTCCCAGGAGGATTATGTTTTACGATCAGACAGATTTACATAAAGTAATTTAAGAATACACAGCGGGGTTCAAAGTCTGCGGGAGGAAACCGGAGCACCCGACATAAAGCGCTGAGGACTTGTAAAACTAATAAGAGTTATGCAAAATGAATAAGGAATATTAGTAAGACTGTACAATAAGGTTCAATTATTTAACATCAACTAACAAATTATTAACAAAGATTAAACAATGTATATACTGTAACAAATGCATTGCTCATTGTTAGTTCATGCATTAACCAATCACCTCAACTTATAGAGCTTATTGTGAAGTGCTATTCTGTAAAGTATTATTCTGCACTATTTCTAGGTCATTTGTGACACTGATAATGTGACTCCTTCGTACAGATGGTCAGATTCTTGTTTCTTGTTAATTATTTCGCTCTCCTAATGATGCACAATTATTTAGTTGGATGCCTTTTATTGTTTGGATTTAGATTGCTTTTTACCTGCAGTCTGACATTGAGAATTCGTTGTTTTTTTGGTTATGTCCTTGTAGTTGAGAACCTCTTATTTATGTCATACATATAATATATATACATAAAAACCAACCCAAAAGACTGAAGCAAAAATGGAGAGAAAGGAAGAGTGAGAGCATGAGAGAATCTGTTGCGTAATTGTGTCTGCAGCAACACGGCCCTAATGCTTTGTGTGTTTGCATGTCTGTCTCTCCTCAGGAAGAGCGGTGTGAAAAAGTTCACACCTACTTGATGATTGCCTCATGGGAGCGGTAGTTTTCGCACAGCAGGATCCTGCAGGGGTACTCGGATGGGTAGTGCTCGTACAGCCGGTCCAGCAGAGACACGTGCAGATTCCTCTCCCTCGCAAACTCACTGTACACAAACGGACTGAGCTGGAAGACAGGAAAGCTCAGAGTCACTCTTAAATGCGTTATATTAGACAATGGCCTTTAGGTTCACTGAGCTCAAGTTAGTCTTGATTTTTCTTTTGGATGAACTATTTCTTGAACCTATTCGTTGACTTATGTTATTGGCTGTTTATAGAAATAGGAATGCACCATCTTTGTATATCTATAGCTCAACTTTGCTCTCTAGATACCAGATACCATACTGGTCCACAAAGAAATGACTGTCTTTTCCTAAGTATTAGATCTGAGGCCCCTCCTCCACATGAGGAGGCACAAGGTGGGGCGTGAGATGAATTATTAATGCAGCAGGAAGTGGGGGGGGTGATGAGGTTTCTATCTAAAAGGCATTTAATTAGAGGCCCATTGGTTCCACTCGGGCTGAGGTGGAGTCAGACACTGACAGAGGGCAGCGAGGAGAGACAGGATGTGACAGCGCCGAGAGCCTGTGGCCCTGATCAAGCATCTCTGGGTGGAGCTTAGTACACAGTCATCAGTGAGGGCTCGAGTTCGGATCCAGCGATAATTAGCAGAAATATTTTAATCCTGGTCTAAGTTCTTCTAGTTCATTTACTTTAAGTTTTAGGTTTTAGTTTTAATACATTTTTATAAATATTCACTTGTAAGCAAATAAAAGGCACCAATAAATCTATTTTTTTTTTACACTATCTGTTTAGCAAGTGTAGGGCCCTATGAAATCAGTTTTCTATTTTTCCCCAATTTTTTTTTCCTGTTTAAATTTTTCTGTATTGTCCCCCATTTCAATGGTTAGATTAAATCTAAATCATGTTGAATTAATTAAAATAATGAAACACATAAGATTTAACATCAATTTATTCACGGCCCTTTGAAATTTATTTATATATTTTTTTATTCCCAAATTATGTTTTTTATTTTTCTGGATTCTTTTAAAATGGTTCAATTAAAACTTCAGTCATCAAAAAGCATGTCAAATGAATTGAACTCATGAAACTAATACAGTTTGACAACAATTTATTAAAGGGTTAACAAATGTAAATTTTTTAGGGCCCTATAAATGTATTTTATTTTTCCATTTTTTTTTATTTCTGGATTCCACTGCAATGGTTAAATTACAGTTTTTAAATATCAAAAAGCATGTCTAATTATGAAACTTACAATTTATCCAAAAAAAAAAAAAAAAAAAAAAAAAAAAAATTCATAAAAGAAAAAAATACATTTGTAGGCCCCTAGTAAATTGGTTTTATTTTTCCCAAATTCAATTTTTCTGCATTACGTTTAAACGTTAAATAACATTTTTAGTAATCAAAAAATATTTTTAATTAATTTAAACTTTAATAATTCTTAAATAAACAATTGAAGACTATTTAATAATAACTTATTAAAAGCCTTTTTTTTCATTCTTTAAAAAAAAACATTATATATTACATTATATTATTACATTATATATTACATTAAATACACATATACATACATACATATATATACATATATACATACATATATATACATATATACATACATATATATATATATATACATATATATATATATATATATTTTTTTTTATTTATTTATTTATTTTTTTTTTTTAGGGCCCTATGAAAACCTTTTTTTTTTTTTGAATTTCATTTTAATTCTTCTGCATTCTATTTTAAATTGTGAACATTACATTTTTAGCAATCCAGATATATAATTTACATAACTTAATGACCATCAGATTAACAAAAATGAAAATTAAGGCCCTATGAAAACAGTTTTATTGAAAAGAAAGTTGTTCGAAATTACTGAAGCAAACAGGATCAATTCTGACTTCCTGTTGACTGTAACAAACCTAATTCTCTGGTTTTCTGTTTGTAAATCACAAAGACATGGACGGCACTTTCTCAGAGCTGATATTCCTCACTCAGGTACCTGCATATGGTCTCCTGCCAGTACGACTCGGGTGCTCTTAGTGGCCAACGCCAGCGGCATGATGGTCTCGCACTCCATAGCCTGGGCTGCCTCATCCAACAGGATGTGTGTGAAGATCCCTTTAGAAACACACACACGGGAATGAAATATTCATCACATGGAGCTTCATAGGAGAAGGCATCAATAATAGAAAACACATACACACAGCAGCCATTAACACAACAGGATGTGGCACAGAGGAGGTTCTGCACGCACCATCTCATGGGAACAGGTGTATAGTTTTAGTGCAGGTGTGTGATTGACACATAACTCACAGATGTGCAGAACACAGGAGCTGGGGGATGCATTTAATGTTTGCAGTATATTCCATGTTTATTTTTTTTTAAGCAACTTCAATGGCCTTAAAGACTGCACTACCTTGTAGGTAAATTTGATGCTGCTTATTATATTTTGGTGATTAAAGAGATAATAATTTAATGGTAAAATGGCAAATGGCAGTTTGGCTGAAATGAGGATTCTCCTCTGAAATCAACCATCATATTAAGTCAGATATTTATCAACTGGCCTATTATTTGGACTACAAGACATACAAACCCCAAAATGTTTGTCACTGGAGGGAATAAGCTTTCACCCCTCAAAACAGATTAGTGTGACTTTAACTAAACTGATAAGAAAAGTGCGAAGACAAACGAAAAATGAAAAGACGACAGCGTTGGGTGTAAATGATGCTGAGTGTGCAAGACAGGCGAGCCGGGTCTCTTAGCAACAGATGATCCTGTGCGCAGACACACAGGAGGAAATTAGTCTCTCCTAATAAACTGCTGTGGACCCCGCTGCATCGCTCCTGCAGGAGGGGTTTAATGCGGCCGTGTCCAGCTGTGTCAGGTTTCGGTTATGTCTTTCTGGTTTAACCAGATGTGTGCAGATTTGAAAACTTGCTGCAAGTGATGTCTTTAGCATGCCGAGAGTATGAGGAATATAAGCGAGGAGCATGTGTGTGTGTGTGTGTGCTCACCTGGCTCCAGGTCAAGCTGGCAGAGGTACTGGGACGTGCTGAGCGTGACCACGACCACACGGTGGCGCTCTACATCCTGTCGCGTGGGCATCTGGAAGGTGAAGTACGCTCCGGAGATCAGGCAGTACTGCTGCACCAGCGGGTGCACCGTCTTCACCCAGCGGTTCCTGAAATAAACCCTGAACAAACAGAAATGGGATAGTTCACCCAAACATGAAGATTCGGTCATTTCCTCCCCATCATATCAGTCCAAAACCATAGAAGAGACCTCAGTCCATCCACTGAAAGTACACTCAACCAAAACGTTGTTGTATTAAAAAACTTACGAAACCAGACATTTTTATTAGAAGAGCATGAACTAATGAACTGTGCACAATAAGACCAGGGTTATTTATCAAGAAATTCATATCATGTTGTCGGCACAGGCCAAATTTTGAGATACTAAAAGAGAGACAACAGAAGAACACACTCGTGTGGGTGGTGTGCCAATGTGACCTTAAACTATGAGAAAAACACACAGTTTTAAAATACTCTGGGTGACTAACACCATCACAATTGCATAACAAATCTCCTTCCACAACGTTAAGTTTTCAAATCATTCATTTAGAAAATTATCATTGTGCCCCATTCTTTAGCTAGTCCTTTCAGATTAGAGACGTCAAAAGCACAGATACTTCAGTGCCAGTACATTACTAAAATAAATACCTTTCTTTTTTAGTGTTATTTTTAGTATAATTTATATATATACTATCACAGTATTTTTTATTATCCTGAATTAGTTTTTATTTTAATGTTCCATTTTCCTTTTTATTTTAATATAGTATTCAGTTTTGTTTGATTACATTTCTATTTAGCTTATATTTATTTTATTTTAGCTTTAGCTTAAGTAGTTTTAGTACTTCAACGTTAACTTATTTTCTGTTAGTTGCCACAGTAAGAATTCTGATTGCATTATTTTTAATTGAATTATTTTTGTAGTAATCAATGACAATCATACAGCGCTCCAAATGCAGTGAGTGTTACCTGAGAGGTCGTGCGTGTGGATTACCAGCCTCCACGTATGGATGAAGGTAATCTTTAATGTACAGATCTGCTGCACTGTTTGAATGTGTACAGATCAGAACCCTGAAACAGAGAGAACAACCATCATCAGGACAAAAAAAATAAAAAATCCAAATTCAAATATCATCTTAAGTTCAGCTCCTCTGTTCTTCAAGACTATTCCTAATGATTAGCAAGGACTGCTTTGGGATCTATACAAGTTAAGCTCCATTGACGACATCTGAAAAATTTATTTAGTCTCTCAAAACACACACAAATGTGTTTTCCACTTACAATGAAAGTCTATGGGGTTTAAAGGTAGAACTGTCCAAACAAGGTCGGTAAGCAATTCTTTCACACTAGTTTCATGTTAACAAGTATAACATTTCTAGTCTTGTGGGTATAGTTTTGAAAAAGTGTGTATTTTAATGTTTATCACTATATAATGTCTTGCCCAATAGACTTTCATCGTAAGTGCATTATTGTAAAGTAGTTTTAATGTTGTCGGCAGCGTTTTAGTTTGGTCTTAATCCTGTGTCAAAACGTCTTTTTGGTTTTTAGTACATTTAGTCAACTTGTACGGTTTTTACTCTGGTCAAGGTTTTAAATTGAGAAAGTCTGGGGATTTTAGTCTAGTTTTAATCAATGGAAACAGTCATTCTACACATTATAAATCATGACTTCTGATCTCAACTGTTGTCATTTAAGAGATCTGGTCAGAATTACTGCAATTTCACCTATAAGCAAAAACAAAGAGGTCTACTCAAACACCAGTTTATTTGACCTCATCTAGTTTCTTTATATATGATATCATCATATAAATGAACACACTGCATTATGAAAACTGGCAAAAATCGAAAGCTAAACCTGACATTTCTAATATTAATTCCAATCATTTCTAATTATGTTTTCGTTTTCTATTGAAACAACAACAAAAATAGGGCTTCACGATTAATCGAATGCGATTGTCACGCACATTTTGTTAGTAAAGCCGGTTCTGCAATCAGTACTAAATCATCATCATGTGCTTTCAGATGGAGCAGCATTTACTACACAGAGCCGTAATTTCACTGAAAGATGACAATCACAGTTTCTGTCGAATCGCGATCTCGATTCCATTTCGATTTATCATGCAGCCCTAAACAAAAAGAACTGCAGCACAGAGATTGCACAAGTACATTTATTCAGCAACCACAAATGCAAACAATAATAGTAGAGATCCATGTTTTGATTTAGTAATTCATCACTGAGAAGGTTTAATGGCAGATTTATACAGCTAACAGTGCAAACGACCATGTGAAGGAACAAAGTCTGCCTCTATTACATTCTCATTTGGGCTGAATATCTCAATGTAAATCGCTAAACTCCAATTTACAAGTTTGTCAGTGTTTTTAGATAATCTGCCTTATTTTGCACAGTGCAAAGTGCATGTGCTCGTGGTTGCCAGGTTGCAAAGATAAAGTTAAACCAAGGGCAGAGAAGTTCTGATAGGGGGATTTAAACTTTTGGCATCTGGCAACCCTAAGCATGAAAACCGTAAAACAGAGTTTTGTATAGAGAGAGTTTTTATTTTTTATACTATATTTTAGTCTCGTCTTTTTCCATCTACCAAATTGCATATTGATATAGTCACAGTTATTGTGTAATGACCTCATCCTCTTCTTCGTCTCATCTTAGTCATGGAAAAAAAGTTTTTCACATACTGTGGGATGACTGGAAATTATTTTCGATGGCAAATTTCTTCAAGGCTGAGCATGTAATGCAAGCTTTTCCTGCTTACCGTGTCTCAGGCTGCTTGAGGATGTGTTTGACAGCCTGGGCCAGCGTGAAGGTCTTGCCTGTGCCGTAGGGTCCGATGATGAGCACCGGCGGGAGGTTGATGGAGAGGGGGGTGGTGATGGCCAGAATAGCCTCCTTCTGCTTGGCATTCAGACGGGGATCCAGCTGCTCATCCCACTGCCTATGGCACCGAGGGAAGAACAACTTACACACTGGCTACAAATGTGCCGCCAACACAGCTGATGCCAACACACACAAGCAGATATTATTCATGTCCTCTGTCATTGTAGGTGCTTATAAAGCCAAGAAGAGAGTCTTTGTTAGACAAGGGACTACTGCAAGCAGATCTCCAGGTGTGAGCGTGTGTGTAAAACTAACTCGTTTGGGTCTTTGTGTGTGCTCGTACCTGTTGGGACTCCAGGGGATTGTGGGAGTGAGGCTGACATCTGGAAACAGGATACCGTTATCGCGGACGCGATCCAGAGCATAGTGCATCTCACACAGAGGAAGCCTGTTCAGCTGAAACTGCAGCTCCACTTGCATCCAAACACACAAAAACACACCTGCTGTTCAAATAGACTCTGCCAAGACTTTCTGGATTCATTTGCACACACTTTTCTAGCAGCGCCTGCCATGTGCTAAAGACAACACATCTAACAGATGACTGAAAATGCCTTTTAGAGGAATGGTTTTCAATAGACAGAGTGAAATAAACATCATTTTAATGATACAATTGTATTATAAAACTATCTTCATGTCATTCCAAACCCATATGCTGTTGTCAGTGGTAGGGGTGCACGATAAATATCGGCCGATAATCAATGCGCATCTCGTCACTAAAGCTGCTTATCTAATCAGTGGTAAATTCCATCAGGTGCGTGATTTCACATAGAGCAGCTGTTACTACACAGAGCCGTTGTTCACTGACAAGCTGTGCAAAACATGCGCAAAATATAATTGTGGTTTTAAGCAGCTTGTCAGTGAACAACGGCTCGGTGTAGTAAATGCTGCTCCACGTGAAAGCACACACATGTAGAGATTTACCGCTGATTACAGAACCAGCTTTACTGACGAGATGCGCATTAAATATTGTGTGATATTTATCGTACATCCCTAGTATCCTGATTACGTAACGCCGTTACATGTTATCCGTAAGACCCCAACCCTGCACAGCATTAGAATTAATCCATTATCACCCCTCTTATGGCTTGAAATGTTCTGGGACAATTTTACAGTCATTTAAGGAACTGTCAAATTATTATACGTACGACACAAAACCCAAGCCCACACAGGGATTCTGCGAGACTAAGGATTCAACACTATTTAAATACAGTGAGCGAGAGAGAGATAGAGAGAGCGAGAGAGAGAGCGAGAGAGAGTGAGAGAGAGAGAGAGAGAGAGAGAGAGAGAGAGAGAGAGAGAGAGAGAGAGAGAGAGAGAGAGAGAGAGAGAGAGAGAGAGAGTGAGAGAGAGAGAGAGCGAGAGAGAGCGAGAGAGAGCGAGAGAGAGCGAGAGAGAGCGAGAGTTATGCTGCAGGGCACAGTGATAAATAGGATCTGTTAGACGGAGTAAAGAGGGTAAATTAGGCCAAATCCTGCTCTTTGTAGAGGAGCCTGCTTGCTGACAGCATCTTGCCTTTGACAAAAGTCTCTGGGGTTTCTGCCATCGCAATTCAATTTACAATGGCAAATAGCATACGCTGCTTAAACCAATTCCATTACATATCTCTGGCACGTCTCTCTATGACAGGTTGACTGAGACTGTACACAACAAGTTGAAAACAATCTAAAACTCTTGACCGTTTACATCAACACAGACATTAACCAATTAACGTCTTTTCCAGCAAGTGACCAGAAGCGAGAAGCTTGATGAGAAACAGTAAATACAGAACAAACTTTACTTGAAAGGTTTAACAGCTTGAAGGTTAAATGTCTTATGTAGATCAAGAGAGGTGAAGTTCAAGCATCTAGGTCCCAGGTGGTTGCTAGGGTGTTTTGGTGGGTTGCTAGGGCGTCACTAATTGGTTTCTAAGGTGTTCTGGCTAGTTACTATACACTGCTAGGGAGTTCTGGCTGGTTGTTAAGATGTTGATATAGGCCAGAGTGTTCTGTTACAGGACTAAAAAGATATAGCTAGGGTGTTCTGGCAGGTTGCCAGGTGTTAACAGAAGTTGCTAGGGCATCGATAGGCTAGGCTGTTCTGGATAGTTTCTATGAGAAGACAGCAGTTGTTAGAGTCTTCTGCCCAAGGCATTACTAAGGGGGGTTGTTAGCATGTTCTGGCTGGTTGTTAGGCTAGTGTATTCCAGTTTATAGAAGCTGATAGTGGTTACTAGGGTTTTTGGCTGGTTGCTAGGTTGCTGCTATTGGCATTCTGACTAGTTTATAGTAAACTACATAAGTTTCTAGGGTGTTCTGGGTGGCTGACAGTTGTTAACAGAGATTGTTATGCTGTGTTCACACCAAACGCTAATAGAGCGTCAAATTCGCGTCTACCGCATCTAGTTTGCCGCTTAAACATTTTGAATGCATTCGCGCATCTAGAGCGAAATTGACGCGTGTCCGAGGCGAAATCCGCTTCTTGTGGGAGGGGCAAGTGCTAGGCGGTTTGTTTGTGTGTATGATGGCTGATGTTGATCGAGCATTCGAGGCTTTTCCACTTTTTCCTGCACACGTCCTCTGAATAAACACATTATATTGTTAGCGAAAAGTAGCTGTATATTAGGGGGAAAATAGCTGTAAAAAACGGCGGGAAGGCCACGGGTCGATAAACGTGTATGTGACTCAAAAGTTAAATGTGTATTTACAACACACTCTTCCTGAGCAGGCTCCTGATTGGTTAACGTGGCACGAATTGACGCCAAAATTCAAATTTTTCAACTCGGGCGTCAGACGCGAATTCGTGTCAAACGCGTAAATGCACAAAAAGCACCATTCGTGCGTAACGCGCATATCACGCCAGATGCCCAATTCGCATCATTTGCGTGAACTAGACGCGGGAATGATGCAAATTCGCGTTTACCGCGCTAAATGCCTCATTCATGCTGCGAGACCTCCAGACGCGCGTAAACGCGTCTGTACATTGACTTAACATTGAAATCATTCACGCCAGACACACTATTCGCGTTTGGTGTGAACGCAGCATTAGGATAAACTGGTTGGTTGCTAGGGTGTTGTTAGGCTAGGATGTTCTAGCTAGTATCTGAGGAAACAGTTCTAAGTTGTCAGGGTGTTGTGGTGGGTTGTTTAACTGGGGCATTATTAGAGGGTTGTCTGCTGGTTGCTAGGGTATACTAGCTGGTTTAAGGAGTCAACAGAGTTTACAGTTTTTTTGGCTGGTTGCTAGGTTAAGGTAATTTTGCTGAAAGCTAAGGTGTTCTGGCTAGTTTACAGGAGATTACATAAGTTCCTATGGTGGGTTGGCAAAGCATTGTTAGTTGGTCTCTAAGGTGTTCTGGCAGGCTGCTATCCATTTCTAGGGAGTTGATAGGCTTGGGTGTTTTGGCTTATTTATAGAAGATGGTAAAGTTGCTAAGGTGCTCTAGCTGGTTGCTATGGCGTTTTCTAGGTTAGGATGTTCTGGCTGGTTGTGACCGAATTACTAGCGTCTTCTGGTTGGTTGACAGGTGTTAATAGGCTAGAGTGTTCAGGCTCATTTGTAGGAGATGGTAAAGTGTTCTCGCTGGTTTCTAGACCACAGTGTTCTGGCTGGTTTATAGGAGATCAAATATATATTATAGGAAGTTGATATTCTTGGGTGTAAACTTGCTTTTCTTATAATATAATTAGCATATGGGAGGTCTTTTTGAATGTCATAACATACCTGCAGCTCCTGATCCGCCACCAGTCCCAGCTCGTCACAGCAGTCCTTACAGACCCGCAGAAAGATGTAGTCTTTCGTCTTTTCCTCAATCAGGGCCTCGTACACGCGTTCCTTGGCTCCGGCTGGCTGGTTCTGACCCATCCGCTCCTTAAAGACAGGCAGCAGCAGCACAGAGTTGACCTTTGTCATGACCAGTCGCCCAGCCAGCGTATCTTCAGACAGCGTCTCTGTCAGCTTGAAGCGTGCAAACAGCTGTCCGTTCTGAGCGTACTTGGCTCCACCAGAAATGCCAGTCAACATAAAGCTTGTCACCAGCTGCAGGTTAACCTTGATGTTGAACCTGAGAAAAAAAAAAAAAAGCAGCACGTTTAGGAAAACATGACACAGCAATGTTGGTTGCACCAGTTACTGTCTGCCAGCCTTAGTTTACATGTCAGGAAATATAATTAAAGGAACAATAATATATGAATAATTAAATTACAATATGTGATTTGAAACCTTTAATTTCTCAAAATAAATGAACAGAATAATTTTACTTCCACAAACAACGCTCACTTCCTTTTTCAAAAAGACCACCTGTGACCTCTAGTGGTAACAAATAGGAATTATTATTAAATATTTTAGAAGAATATTTCATTATATAAGCTTAATCAAAAATTTATATTAAATTTGATGCATATTGACTCAAGTAAAAGCTCCGGCCTGCAATTTCCAGGTGTCAGGGTGCACACCTTTTATCACCTCTTCAGCAAACAAAGTTGCATTTACAAATGCCCAGGCTGCAAATATGAGCACTTGTTAGGAAAAACTAGAAGTTTAGTCAGTACAAGGTTTATTGCATCAAATCTTTCTTTTGAAGGAAGCATGTAAACAGGTTATCCTTCTGCAGAACTTGCACATCCCCAAATGTGTTTTGTAAGTAACTGGTACTTTTGCATGCTTTTATATTCATGTAAAAAGATAACATTCCACTGACTGAGACATTCCACTATTATTAGTTAAAGTTACAACGCTGTCGCGTCCTGATATTACTGTGCTGCTGTCAACTTGATAATTACCTGTACATTTCACATTTTAAACGTGATCTACAACTGGTTGCTTTAGACATCAGTCAGAGAGCCACTCTTGTGGAACACACTTGATGGTGATCCTCAGAGACTACTCACTTGCTGACTTCTTTGTACTGAGCGATCTCCTCGATGTAGAGCAGGTCGTGCAGGCGGGGCTGGTAATTGTCTCTGGTGAGGGTTTTGTCCAGCACAGACTGGGTGAAGAGCTGGTCGGCAGAGAGGGGGATCTGATAGCGGGTCAGTAGACTGCGCTCTAGATCCATGTTTTCATTAGGGACAAACTCCACAATGGTTTTACACGACGAGTCCCAGCGCTTAGCCGTCATCAGGAGCTGCTGTCGCGCCTGCATCAAGTGCTCCAGATCTGTGGGGTTATGGGTAGTGGATAATGATGAAATGCTGATCTAGGGTCACATTTGACAATATACTGATATGCATGCAGTTAGGATCTCTGGGGGGAGACATGTTTCATAAAAAGTAGAAGAGATACTTAGCAGAAAGAGTATTAGCAAATTATTCTGTATTATATCTTATGGCATCAGAAGATGTTGTATATCAATTTATCAGGAGTCAAAAAAAATATGTATGATTGTATACATGAATAAATACATACGTATATAGGTTAGTTCGTTAGTTAAGTTTGCTGCAGGGTTCTTTCCTTTGCTGCAATAGCAAATTTTCAGAAGAAGGCACTTGACTTTGGGTTTTTTTATGGTTTTTGGAGCTTTAAAATAACTATTGGCTTTCATTGCATGAAAACAAAAGAAATAAATAACAGTACGAACCCTCTAAAATGTTCTTTCGTCTTCCACAAAAGAATCAAAGTCCTGCTCCCTTGAAACCACATGAGGTTTGAGTAAAAGCATTTTCAATTCTTTACCATGTAACTTTTAAGCATTTTCCCGCCATCCTACCTTCAATGGAGGCAGCGTCCACCATCACTCGCTGCATGAGCACGGGCTCAGAGCCGAAATCAAAAACCGCGGTCTGCCGGAAGGTTCCGAAGATCTCTGTGCTGAAGGAGACCTCCACAGTGTAAACGCAGTGGTCCATGCCGTTCTGCACCAGGCCGGCCGCGCTCCACTCCTGACAGCCACCCTCACACACCTCCTGGGGCACCTGGGTAGATGCGTCCCCGGCCGAGACCGCCGTGATGGAGAAATGTGGCCGGTTGGCATCGTAAAGCAGAGCGATGCGGTGTAGCGTACGTACCGGCTGTTTGTGACAAAAATTCCCACTTGTATCAGCCTAGAGATTCAAATCCTCTTCCAAGATCACTGACAATTTTTAAGGCTTTAAAGTTAACACAGCCCCATGTTAAATCCATAAGTAAGAAATAGGAAATTCAAAGAAGAAATATACGATAGCAAATCATCATTTGCTATTATTTATCAAATCTTTAATAGATTAAAAAATAACACGCACCATAAGAATGAGTATCAAAGTTAACTGATTTTGCATTGACTTTATCTTTGAATACATTATCAGATTTGAACGAATCTGAAGAGATTTTCTTCAAACAAACTGTGGCTTGTGAAAAGAGAGGCTAGATTGTCCAAACCTTGCAGAAGAGCGTGAACGTCCAGGCGTGAGATGATTTCTTGGTGTTGACGGTAATTGAGAGATCTGAGCTGTGCTCCACAGTAACTCCGTCCACACAGTCATTCATCTGCACGACACAACAAACCATTAAATCAACAGACGAGCAGCAGCATCTGCAACAGCTCACCACTTTCTGACTTAAATCAAAAAAAATTACCAAAAATCAGGGAAAAAAAAAAAAAAAAAAAAAAAAAAAAAAAAAATTAAATCGGTTCACTCCGAGCAGAATCGATATTTTAACGTTTCTGTTCCTGCGTTCCCCTGATATTATTACCATTCCGAAACCAGTTTGGGTGGAAGAAATACATTACTTTTTAAAAACAATTTTCTTTGCCTATAATTTGACTAATAATAATAATAATAATAATAATAATAATAATAATAATAATAATAATAATAAAGTACAGTGTTTCTTTACTCAAAAAGAAAAGAAAAAAAAGAGAGATCTGGTAGCGTTAGCCAATAACCCGCTGTGCTTAGTCACAGCCAATACAGCATCATCTTTTCCAGATTTTAGCCAAATGTAGGCTACTATAAAAAAATCTATCAACACTTTAAAGACATCAAAGTATTTTTAAGATATTTAAAAATGTATGCTGCATTGTTAAAAAAAAAAAACACACTTGTATAAGATTACGTTTTGAGAGTGAAAAAACAAAAAAAAGTCGCATTCTGAAATAATGAAGGCTAAAATACCTGTTGGCTAAAGCAAAATGGTTAAAAACATTATAAAAACAGTTATTAGTTTCTCTCCAAAACTAATGGCCATTTCAAATTTTCGATTCTGTTCGGAACTATAAAATTGGATTTCGTTTCTGGTTCTGTTCCTGACAAAATTTCATTTGTTTCCGGTTTTCGTTATTTGAACTGGTTTAGAGGCCTGGTCAGAATATTCTTTCTGTAAACATAAACTATGCTACAGTGTTGTCAATGGTTGCCAAAGAGTTTCCAAGAAGCACAACGTATATAACATATGGGTCTCGCTATCAGCCTGTAATATAACTAGCTCTACATCAAAAGTAGACTTCAGAGTAATGCATCAAAATAAACCAAAAAGTTTTCATTTAACTTAAGTCAAACAACCTTAAAGTCAGGGTAGGTGATTTGTTTCCAAAACAGTTTTTGTTATGCTGGTTGACAGTCACATCCCAATAGCAATCACTAAGTTATGTGGTCTAAAAATGTAGGTATATGTATTTATATTGTCTGTGGAAGGCATAGAAGGACCATAAAATGTTCGTCCAATCACGTTCCTCGGTCCGAGGACTACGATAGGCTGTCTTACTTGCTTGTCAACGTATGTATTTGCATACCTCCATGCAGACTATAACGTTTTCAGTGTGTTCCATTACGCTATTGCAGACTGAACGAGAACGGATGGCGTTATTATTGCTTTATACTTTAATGAGTTTTGTAGAAGGTGTGGCAATTACAATTAATGGATGGTCGGTCTCCACAAATAAAGAGGTTTACGCATCAACTGAAAACAGCACAGACTTGGTTCATTACAATGAAAATCAATTCAAAATGAGAAATCAATTTTGCGCTAATTAAACGTCACCGTTTTGGTAAATTTCAGCCATCCAAAACTTTTGGCCACCAATGCATTTCAATAAAAGTTCAGTGCATCACTACTTAATTTGGCCTTTAGTAAGCTGGTTGTAGCTTACTAGTGACTCTCTAGTGAACGGTTAGATATTCTATCAAGAGGACTGTACCACTCTCTCCGGCGTGAGGGAGTTGATCCATTTCTCGATGAGTGCCTCCATGTAGTTCTCAGTGAAGTGCTTGCCCTCCTGCTGCTGTTTGAGGCGGATGAGTCGGGAGGCATAGCGCTGCTGCCATTCTGTCAGCTCCTCCTGAGAGTGAGCCGAGGTGCACTGAGCTCCGTACCGACACAGACCCTGCTCTAAAAACCTGACGGTAACCAGCAAAACAGCACATTACAATCCATCAACAAGAGAGCAATAGCACACAGTTTGGACAAGGAAGCGGTGTTGAAAATCAACTCTATTGGCTGACATGACTAGTGTACCTTTTACACAACGTGTACTCCTCACTACTAGTGACCCCTCGAGGAGGAGGACGAAACTGCCAGCCTTCCTGAACATCTGTCCAGAGAACACCACATAGAAAGAAAGAGGAAAGAACGATAGACAGCGTGTCAGTGCAAACACCCAAGCTCACATAAGAGCTAGAATATCAGAGATGAAAACGGATCCTGGATGCATTGTGAAACTGAAGTGGAACTCACCCTCCTCGTTCTCTTCAGGCAACTCTGATGCCATTTTACTCCTCACAGCCTGCAATTGAGACCATCCTTGTGAGTCACACGCAAAAACATGCACTATTCTCTAACATGTCTCTTAGTCATGCACAAAAGCTGTGGTGAGAGGTACTAGTTCTGAAACTTGAAAGTCATCTGAAGGCAAGGGTTGACGTTTTCACAGAGAAATGAAAACGCAAGTGACGCTGACTGCGCGTAAAGCCTTTAATTTTGCCATTTCATGCATTCTGACTTATGTACACTGTTACAGAGTCGGATTCTTGTGCTAAACATGACCAAAGGCTCAAAAAACAAGTTAGACGTATGACGGAGTATTTCTGTGCCAAATACACTCCTTCAGGGCTCATATAAGTTACGGAAAAGTTTTTTTCAAGTATGGCCTTGTATGACGCCATAAAGCAATGCGCTTCATTTGTTAATTTGTTAGTCATAGTAAATTTAAGTCAATAATGTTCTTGTTTCTGTTTTATTTATGTCGATGTCACACTGTGCTCGTGACTCTTTAGCTCTGCTCATGTACGGCAAGCCTTCAGGAGCTTGACTGTTTTTAGACAGAAGCGTAAAGCTGTATCTGTCTTTTATAAATTTGAGCAAACTAAAGATATATGAAGGATGCAATATTACTCTATAGGTACTCAATATTAACATGAGATTGGCAGAAACTGTGTGGGTTATGTTCCCTTTAAGAATGGGTGATATAAGAAACAATCACAGTGACACAAACTGACCTCTATTTCTGAGAGGAGCATCTTCAGTCTTGTCATGTCTTTAGTCATGATCCCATTCTATGACAACCAAAAAGCATTTGTAAATTTTAGTGAATAAAAAGGTAAGAAGTTTGCAATATAACGTTTACAGCACAACTATAAAATGTAGAACAAACCTGTAAAGCTTACAGAGCTCCTAAAGCTGAATGCACAATTGTAAAGTTTAGCAAATCTGAAGTTTACAAAGCAATTGTAAAGTTTACAGCACAACTATAAAATGTAGAACAAAACTGTAAAGCTTACAGAGCTCTTAAAGCTGAATGCACAATTGTAAAGTTTACCAAATCTGAAGTTTACAGAGTAATTGTAAAGTTTGCAGTACAATTATAAAAGTTAAAAGCAAATTGTAAAGCTTACAGAGAACTTGGTTTGGGGCAAAATGTTACAACTGAGAACAAAACTGTAGTTTAAAGCACAAATGCAAAGTTTATAGCAAACTGTGTAATTTTGTGCAGAATTGTAAAGCTTTCAGAGCACCTAAAGTTGAGAGGAAAATTGTAAAGTTTAGAGCAAAATTTAAGTTTATAGCACAAATGTAAAGTGTACAGCAATACTTTGTGGAGTGATGCTGTAAAGCTTTACAAAGCAACTAAATTTGAGAGCAAAATTTGATAGTTTAGATCAGAGCAGTAGTTTACAGAGCTGTAAAAGTTAGAACAAAAACAGTAAAGCTTATAGAAAACTTAGTTGAGAACAAAACTATCGTTTAGAGTGCAAATGCAAAGTTATCAGCACAAATAAAAAAAATCAATGCAAAACTGTAAAGCTTTCAAAGCACCTAAAGTTGAGAGGAAGAAAATTGTAAGGTTTAACGCAAAATTAAAGTTTATAGTCCAGTTGTAAAGCTTGCATAAAAATAAATATTAAACATTTGTAAGGTTTGGAGAAAAAAAACGAAGTTTACAGTGCAACTGTAAAGTTTACAGATAAACTAAAGTTGAGAACAAAATTGTAACATTTACAGCATAATCCAAAATGTCTTTAATTTCATTAAAATGAACTAATGTAGATAGTTAACTAAAAGCCATCTAAAAGCTTTTACAAGCATGATAAAATCTGAGATACATATCACAATGTCAATTTAAAAAATACAATACATCAAGCTAGCTCATTTGGAAAGAAATTGTGAGTTGGTTTACCAGTGGTTCTCCATAAAGTGCTTTAGAGAGAACACTGCACACTTCCTGTAAGCTTCCATCCAGCAGCATACTCTGAAGACCTGCCCTGAAACTGCCATCTCCCTTCCCCAGCTCCTCAGCAAACACTACGTGAACAAACACACCAACACACCCGAGTGATCAAACCAGTCCACACACAAACGAGACATCCCATAATCCTGAGCTGTCTGATGAAAGGCATGGTTCTACTTGAGTGCCTTTTATCCAATTTCACAGGTATCGCAATTTTGATATATCATACTATGTTGTGTTTCATCTTGTCTTCTTTTTTAAACAGATTATTTACAATTCTACTACAATATAATACTTTTTTTTTAGAGATGAGCAAATTATGGCATTGATTAAAGGCCAAAAATAAATAAATAAATAAAGATTAAAGGGACAGTTCCCCAAAAAATGAAAATTGTGTTATCATTTACTCATTCCAAACCTGTACGAACATCTTTATGACAGTTAATGGTAGCCATTGACTTCCACTGTTTTTTTTCTTCTCGATATTATAGAAGTTAATGGCTACTGTCAACTTTTTGGTTACCAACATTCTTCAAAATATCTTCTTTTGTGTTCAATAGAAGAAGGAAATTCATAAAGGTTTGGAACAACATGAGGGTGTACGGAAATGATCCCAGAATTTGTATTTTTGGTTGAACTATCCCTTTAACAAACATTTACATGGATGAACTGTTCAACCTGAAAGAACCATACAGTACCAAAGTACTAACAGTGGCCAACGGTAAATCTTGCATAATGATTTATATATATATATATATATATATATATATATATATATATATATATAAATCTATATATAAATCTCTCTCTCTCTCTATATATATATATATATATATATATATATATATATATATATATATATATATATATATATATATATATATATATATATATATATATATATATATTATATCTTACCCATGCTTGCAGTCTTCATCAGCCTGATCGTAGTCCTTCTGTTGAATCAAAAAAGCACAAATCGTTTGTTACTTTTCCACCCTCCTAATCAAAACTATATGCTATGGGGTGTAAAAAAAATTTATAAGAAATTATAGTGAAAATTATAGTCACTTCTTAGTTTTTGATATTGACTATTTTTTCTAACAATTTTCTTAACTCTTCTTAGTTTTTGAAATGTACTTATGAAATCAATAGAAGATCACTGAAGATTTTCTCAGTACATTAACTTTGAAGCGACCTGTATAACAACAATTCATCATGTCTTGACTTCATAAAGCAACAATAAACTCAGCAGACACTAGTTTTATAGTTGTTTGACTCTTGAACCTAGTAGTTTAGAGACTAAAAATTGAGTTTGCACAAAGATGGTTACATCTTTTAATTAAAAACTCTGCAGTTGTTTTTTTGCAAAGAGACAAGGCAGGAAATGAACACACATCACCAGACAAATGGGAGTATTATTTTAAAGTTGGCTTTTTTTTTGGTTAAGTAACAGTGACAAAACAGTAACTAGAAGTCTGTAAGGTGCATGTCTGTTTGGCAGTATAGGTATGACCTGATCTTCTGTGTTGCTTTGTCACTTACGTCTTCATAAAGCCACAAAAAGGAAAAGGTATAAAAAAATAAATAAAAAATTAACAGCACAACAATTCTCCAAACACTTAATAATAATAAATTTAGAAACAAAAAACATGGATGCGTTTCTATGCTATGACGTGTCGCCTCACCAGCTGGAGTCGCGCTGCTATGCGGTAGAGCAGGGCACGCTTTCGGAGGAAGTCCATGCTGGGGGTCGGGGGCCCCATGGCCAGCAGGGCCTCTGTGCTGTGAGCCACTGCCGCCTCATACTCCTGCCTCACTAATGATCCAATGGCCTCGTCACATGACTTCTGTGGCCTCCTGTCCTCCATGACTCTGGGACAGAGTTTCTGTCATGGGAAACACAAAGGGTTAAACACCTCAAAACTGTTATATACGAGCAGCAAACCTCCTGGATATTTTTGTTATACATGGCCCCAAAGAGTATTTGGACACATAAATCTGAAATAGATTTTCTCTTCACGTTATTATTTTTGCTCTAAGTCTTTTGGTGGTATTTTAGCAGATGCATGAAGTTCACATAAGGTGTAAGCAATCAACATCCACAGTCACAATATCTCACAATGCATTTTGTGTTCATTTAGAACACTGAATCTATTATTTTATCATTTAAAAATTAAAAATTGTGGAAATACTCAGTTCGATAAAGGTGCCTGTGTTACCTTTCTTTAAAATGTGTATGTATTGTTATATAATGCTGTGACACTCAGATTTTAAGTGTGACTAATGTGTCTTTTAATTTGGAATTAAGCTTTTCAAATTTATGATTATTATTCAAGGCAGAAACGACTATATAAGCAGCTGAAGGCACACAAATATGTTTATCTGAAGGACTCAAACTTGCGGAGAAATTTGTAGAACACATAAAATGGCATTCAAATAGACATTTTCACACCGGTTGCACAAATACTGTTGTAGTGTGGTGTCATTTTTCCTTTTCTGTAATAATTAGGTCACAGCTGTAACGTCCATCTGGACTGAGTTAGCTGAGGCTGCTGTGAACACTTTTTCCACATTTTTTTTTTTTTTTTTTTGGTTTGAGGGAATGCTCCAAAAATTTTATTCCAAGC
Organism: Cyprinus carpio; assembly: GCF_018340385.1. Taxonomy (NCBI): domain Eukaryota; kingdom Metazoa; phylum Chordata; class Actinopteri; order Cypriniformes; family Cyprinidae; genus Cyprinus; species Cyprinus carpio. The sequence goes on from NC_056574.1 coordinate 32,191,068, forward strand.
AACTTAACCAAAATCCAAAAAAAAAAAAACAGTAATATCTAAGCAATATTATATATCTAGTGATGACCATCTTATGAGAAGACACCAGCAACAATTCGGCCCAAATAGGCTAATCCTTCACTTATGGGCATAACTTTATACTATCGAATTAAAATAATAATACATTTTAATATACTGCTTTAGTATTTTGTACATTTCATGTTTTGAGTAAGTTTTATTTTTGGGTCTTTTTATGCCTTTATTTTGACAGGACAGTAGAGATTTGACAGGAAAGCACAGGGCAAAGAGAGGGGAGCGGGATCAGCGAAGCTCCTTTAGACTGGAATCAAACTCAGGTGGCACTACATGTCTGTGTACTAACCACAAGACTATCAGCTATCTGTTATTTTATTTAATTAAAAAAACAATGCAAATACCAGTGATTGTGCATTGAGCACATGGTATATAGTACCATAGTATTTCCATCACTGCACAATGATACCACAGAGTACTTTTTGTAAGGGTTACATAGAGATTAATTATCATCAGTAAATATCATACTGTAATAATGTGCAGTAAAATAAACAGTACTGATACTAGAGTCTCCAGCAAAACACCACAGTCAGTGTGTTTATTGTTACTACTGTAAAACCATATATGGGAAGTCTCCTTCAAACTAAAATTGTCTTTGTCCTTTTGTTTCCTAGTTTTTATTTATGGACACTGGTCATCAAAACATACCAAGTTATTAGATTTACTGCAGTAAGAATAACTGTAAATTGGCCATGCTGAATGATATAAATAAAAATATGCCTATTCTTATTTATTTATTTTTTTTGAGGTTAATATCATTCTGCTGAATATGCTCCCCCAAAATATGCCACAGCTTTACATGATTGTAAATATGCTGCTGCTTTTATCTTAACATTCACGTTATTTTACATTATTAAAATAATTCAGCCTGGGGCTTTATCAACTTCTTACCATATGGAATGACTGAAATTTGACAAAATATCATATTTTATACACATATACATACATATACACACATATAAATAAATAAATTTTTTTTTTAAATGCTCACTGGTTACCGATTAGTTACGTAATAACTTAATGTAAAATAAAATGTAAAGATCTATCAAACTGACTAGATACTGGATGTTGTAAATAAAGTTTGAGGCAGGCTGCTTAAATCTAAAGCCAAGAAGACACTCATATAGTCCCACATTATACACACACAACGTGATATTAATAACTGTATTGTTGTTGATATTTGCATACTGTTCAGTTTTCAAGTGTAACACACACCCTGTGCAGAGTCTGTCACTTACACACAGAGAGAATGGGTCTGTCAGGTATCACACAATAACAGTCTTCCCAAACCAACATCTAATTAACCTCCAGCACACCAAACAAGGCAACAGAGCCCCAGTAAAATATATAAACACTCTATATTTGGATTCCGGGTCAGTTAATAATAGATGTCCCGTCTGAGTGCGAGTGTGTGGCCGCGTCTCAAACGCCAGCGCGCTGTCTACCCAGACAACATCCACGGCATCGCAGACGCCCTCGAGACGCTCGGTCCCAGCGTTCGATTCGTCCGTTCAACCAGTTCGATTCGAACGCGCTATTCGAACGTTCGAAAATGCGTTCACGACGCCCGAACGTGATGTCCAGGAAGACAGCCCACTAGGTTTTGAAACACAGCCGCCGTGTCCATCCAGAAGAACAACAACAACTGCGTGTGTGCCGCCACATCAACCCAAATACACACAAAATCAGCCACAACGTGCAGTTATATACACCATATATGATTATGGGACGAGCATAGCGGTTGCTAATCACGATTAGTCACGAGAGAGAAAGGTTATAATATCTGTGTGTGGACTGCGATGGTCGCTGCTCTCGTGGCCTTGAGCTCCAGTCGCCCCCGGACACACAGATTCACATGATCCTGCAACATTAACAGAACAATCTGCACTGAATTTCACGCTCACACACCCCGCGCTCACGCATCTGCCCGTGTGTGTGATGAACGGCACAGATGGGACGCGAATATCGCAGTTCGACGCGAGCATCTTTAGCTGCTAGTCAGTGTAGCGCAGCTGCGACCAGGCCTTTCATCATCACAATAATCGTGCAAACGCGCGCCGCTATATTCCGCGTTCTGACGCGCGGAACACGCGAGCTGACAGCCGCGTCTTGATGGCGGGATCGGCGGCAGGCAGGGGCGAGGAGGGCGAACGTTGCACTACAGGAAGGTGTTAGAGGAAGTCTGCACTTACCTAGCTTTACTTTCTACGCCATCTTGGATCCACTTGTCAGCCTGTCGCGGTGCATTATGGGTCAAATATTTCTGCGCACAACACACTGCAGGACTCTCACGCTTCAGAGCAGGAATCTTTCAGCTTTATTTATTTTTTATAAACATTATATAAAAAGTTATACACATATCAACAATTAAAAATTACAAAAATAATTCATTTATGAGGTGGGTGTTTAAATACATTACAAACTGAAAAAAAAGATATTAAATAGAAAATAGAATTATGATTACAAACAGATAGTATATATATGTATATATATATATATATATATATATATATATATATATATATATATATATATATATATATATATATATATATATATATATATATATGTTTTTTTGTTTTAAAGATTTTTTGTTCTTTCAGCTTTTTATTTTCCAGGGCCCGCAAATATGATGGTCCCCTCTCCCACTCCCTTCCTAAAATATAAAGACATGCTGTATAGCTTCATGTAGAAAAAGCCATTTACACTGAACAATGTACTTACTAATAATTGGCTTTTAAATAAATAAATAAAAATCTGGAAATATTTATTTGGTTTTTCTACTCAATTCTGAGATATATAAACCTCAGACACGCACACACACATTATATATATTATTATTCAAATTTCAAATGAATTTCTATAGAACTATGCACACTAACTATTGTCAAAAGTTTGGAATTATTATGATTTTTAAAATTTTTTTAATTATTTTCTCTTATGCTCACCAAGGCTGCATGTATTTGTTCAAAAATAGTTAAAACAGTAATATTATTATAATTACAAAAGTATTCTATTATTGTTGTTGTTATTACAGTTAATCATTTTATTATAGATCAGCATCATTATTTCAGTCTTCAGTGTCACGTGATCCTTCAGAAATCATTCTAATATACAGATTTGCTGCTCAAGAAACATTTATTATTAGTATCAGTGTGCGAAACAGTTTTGTTGTTTAATATTTTTGTGGAAACGGTGATAGCCTACTTTCTCCAGGATTCTTTGCTGAATTAAAAGTTCTTCGATCCTTGTTGAAAAAGTACAGTCTCCAGTCGCTTGAAGGCGGTATTGTCCGATGAGCACAATTGTGATGCGTTGCGCCACACCGCCACAGAGTGTCTTTCTCCTCGCAAACTTACCATCCCGCGCTAGACCACAGCGAGACAACATCTCTCGTTTCACTAGACGAGGAAAACAATGCCACGAACTCCCGGCGCGCCGAGTCTACGCTGAGCTTGACACAAACCATCGCTGTATCATCTGTGTGGAGCGGGACGGGACAGGTGCACGGGGTGCAGGGCTACATCAGAAATAAGACGAGAGCACAGACCCGCCTCGGTTTAAAGTTTAAAACCCCATAAACACCGAGACGCCGCGACAGTCGTCTTCTCCACTGGATTCCGGGTGCGTTTCCGGCGTGTTTCCCTGTGCGTAAAAACGCACGAGCATCGGGAAATTCCGAGAGTGGATTCACTGCAACATCACGACCACGAGCTGCGCGTGCAAGTGTGCGCTGCAAACACAACGACAAGAGCCTTCCTACAGAAGTGCACTGATATTTCCCATCTTTATATATGACAACTCGTGATTGCATCCATCACCAGATGGCTGAATTGATTTAGCTGAGCACTGGCACTCGATCTAGCGTGGGAATCTAAGGAGAGGACGATGTTGTTGAAGGAATACCGGATATGCATGCCACTAACAGTGGAAGAGGTAAGTTTTGGAAGTTTATGTTTAGTGATTGTGACGGTGAGGTGTTGAAAATAAAAGTTTATATATATATAAATATGTGAAAAACAGTTGATTCAATATATCCAGTGCGTAATTTGGAGATGCAAATCAGAGAGGCGTTTACTCCAGTTACTTTTACTGCACTTAATTTGCCCCAAATGCAATTTTCGTCTATTTTAGTTCAATTTATTCCAACTTTTCCTCTTTCCCCCCCAGAGAAACATTCCAGAAATCCATAGTTCAATCCACTTGGTGGTGCTGTGGAACTTTCCGTTCCCGTTGATGTTGTTTTCATTCAGCGTGGCTTCGACGATGTTTAAATGTACTTTTTAAATGGGAAAACAAGATGGTGATGATTATTTTGATAAACTGTTTATTGCAGTCACTGGATGAGTACATATATTTCAAAACGAGTCATCATTAAACAGAATAGACCTGTGCCAAATGTCTCTCTTCCAAACCAGTGTCTTTTCTGAAATTGAAAACCCCAGCTCGTTCACTAATAGAGATTGCCATAATCTTTTATTTTACAAAGTAAATGAAAGTTTAGCGCCGTTTCGATTACATTACATGGGTTTGTTTGGATCCACAGTAGCTGCATCCTTATGCAACCTCTGCAAACAAATAATTACTTGTATTTAATCAATCCATTGCAAAGAAAACTTAATGAAATCAGATGTTCATATTTGAGGTCATATTTATGTTGGCGCACTCCTAAAAGTTGAAAAAACAACTTATTGGCAATTCAGTGGCATGTATGAAGGAAAACAGGACTGGTTTAGGAGACTAGGAGTTTATAATGGAAAAAGTAAATGTGTGTGTGTGTGGGGGGGGGGGGTAAATATGAATTTTTGTATGTTTTATTCATTATATTACCACGTTTGTTGACCATAATGTCTTCATAAGCAACATTTAGTGCTTTTAATGTGATGTAAACATTAAGAACTATTATCCTGATGATTTCTGTTCCCACTAACTATGGTACCAATATAGTAGCAGATGCGTATGCGCATAAATCTGCATCTCATATCAGCTGACTGAATGTAACTGTAATTGGATGGACTGAATTTGAGATCAGATCTATCAGCGCTTCTTAAGTACATCACTAGAGTGGCTGCTGTCTTGCCGTCATGTGCCTTTGTGCTTCTGCAGCCCATCTGCTGACTGACACCACAGATGTATTTAGTGTTCAAGCAAGCTGCATGTTTAAAAAGCATCATCGTTAATATCCATGCTTAATAATAAATCTAGGTACCCATTCATTTGTATACTGTAAACAGAGTAAGCTAAACCCCAAATTAGCATTACATTCTGATGTTTTTTTTTTCTCCTGATTATCATTATAAATCAATTACCACATTTATAATGAGTTTGTGTACATGTGTTTTAATAAGAGGGAACAGCCATCTGCAAGCGTTATGGATGATTGATTTACCTAGCAACGGCTGAGACTGATAGTTAAAATCTGTTTGGTCAATTAAAGGTCTCATGAGAGGTTACTGAGCTGATAGCGCGATTACAGGTTCAAATGACTGTTGCATCTAACAACCTCATGTTGACTGCCATCAAGGATATTTTCTTGGCTCTTGGAAACAAGTGTGACTCTGGCTTTCGCTTTATGTTGTGTATATCTGAGTTATCCTCTTTGTATGCGTGCAGGGAGCAAACATTTATGATAACGTTTATCCTTGAGTGATAAAGACCTCTAAGTCACCTCTCAGACTTAATTAATTATAGATAATTCAGTTGTGGAGGGATGCCAGAAAAAGCAGTGCAGGAGTGAGTGAGGTGATAAAGTGAAAGCACTTGCCCTGAGCTTTTCTTTAAAACTCTAGTAAGCTTAAGATCATCTCACTGCATTTTTTTGAGTCTTTAGGTCGACATGAAATTGTTTTGATTCAAAAGTGTTTTGCAAATTCAGAATGAATCTGTTTCATTCAGTATACATTTGAATATATTGTTCAGTGCATTTAAAATGCATTGGTTCTTTAAAAACATTAAATATTTCTTCATACTTGGTAATTTATTAAAAGTAAAATGTTCTGATCGATAAACCATGTTTATTTTTTATCATTTGCAATTTTATATACTTCATCCTACAATAATGGAAAACTTGTGGATGAAGACATTGGATATGTATTGATCTGTTATTAAATGTTTTATTTGATAATTTATTACCAAGACATACACTATCAAAAAAAAAATAAAAAAATACTAATATATCAGTCAAAGTTAATAAGAAGTCAAGTGTGCAAACAAGTGAATAGCAAAAACATACCATACAGTTTTAAAAAAACAAAAGTGTAAATGTGCGTTGAAACAGTATGAACATACAGTGTAAAAAATGCTGTGTGTGTAATATGATTGAAACTGCTGCTGCAGACTTGAGCATAAATCTCTATTTTCTTTCCTTTTAATTTTGTTGCTGTTTAGGAGAAAACATTATGATCTTAAAGAGATATCTATTGATTTGAATTACTACAGTGATAGCTGTTGTTCAAAATATTTATATAAAAGGATGATACTGTCATTTGTAATGAGTGCCAGTTTTGTTCAGCTCTGTTGCAGCAATTATTAAATCTCAACTATGAAATAAATAGAGTAACATCTTTATTAGGTGAGAACCTGAGCCGTGAGCATCAGAAGCTCAGGGGTTTCACAAGTGAAAAAAAAGGTGTTTTCTTTGCTTTAATTGGTCTTTTTTTTCTTTTCTTTTCTTTCTTTTCTTTTTTTTTTTGCTGCTGAAACTCAAGGTTCTCTTAATAATGGATTGTAGTGACTTTCACTAGGTGCTGAACACTTGTCATGGCCATACAGAAGCGTCAGGATTTTACTTGGAAAAAGCTCATATCTCTGTTCCCGTACAGTATGGTATGTTGGCAAAAAAGAAAATGCATTTGTTTTCTAAATGTATCTTAATGAGACAAATTCATCCATCCAATCCATAAGTTGGTTTGACCTTGTAGTTTTAAATCAAAATGTCTAAACTGGATCTTCTGGTGAAACAAAAGACTCTCTGCAGCCACCAAAGACTTATGTTCTGCAGTTTTAACTAAACCACCGTCAACCGAGCCATCATGCCTTGTCTATGTTTGGAACAGAACACTCATCTGAAGGGTTGCCATGCCAACTTATAAGCGGTTTGGGCTTGGCTCATAAAGTGAACAAGTTTATGGAGTGATTAAAGTGGGTAGGTGCAGATCATGATCAATTTTTGTCTTATTTTCAAGTTACAAACTGATTTTAGTGAGTAAAGTCAGTCCCTCCTGTTTCGCTTTAAATTTCAAAATGATACAATCTAATTTAAATCAAAAACTGCTCCTGCTGCATGCGTGCAGTGTCTTTGTTTGGATCATGATTCAAAGGTCAGTGGTTACCTCTAATTTTAAATAGAAAGAGTAGGGATGGAACGATTAACCGCAAGCTGGTTGAAAATTTATTAAAATATGTGACTATTCAAATCGGTTGAGATGCTAAACAAATCGCGATTCAGTTAGGGGTAGGAGTTTATATGAATGCATGTCTGAGGGGAACTTACTGTCTTTAGAAAAATTTAAACTGCATTTTTCTTTTCATCTCGCCTCTGTATAATGCATATTAAAGTTCATAAGTGCAGCGCTGCTTTGTTTACAGCAGAAACCAAGGAAAGCTTTAAGTGCCACCTGCTGGCAGAGAGTGAATCTGCGTCTCATTCAGCTCGTCTGCTGTTTCGGTTTCATGCAGATACTATTTATGTATAGTTTCACAAAACTGAAGTCAAATCATTCTGTTTTTGCTTCAAATTATACAATCTAATTTAGATTAAAAGCTGTTCATGTTGCATGTATGCAGCATCTTTGTTTGGATCATGATTGTTCAATTTTAAGTGGAAAGAGCACAGACAAAGCCTTGTTTTGTTTATATGGAGAGATTTATTTTATTTGTGTTGTTTATTTTATTTGGGGCTTGTTTTAAAATTTCAATTTATTTTTGTTATTTACATTTATATTTATATTTACATATTATATTTAAATTCTGTCATTTAGCAGACGCTTTTATCCAAAGCGACGTACAAATGAGGACAACAGAAGCAATCAAAACCAACAAAAGAGCAATAATATGCAAGTGATATATTAATATATCAATATAGTTATATTTCAATTTCACAAAGAAATGTACCGCATTTTGTCCAAGCAATAATAAAAGGACCCATTTAATTCAGAATTTGTCTTAAATTCTCATTTTGGTTGAAAAAATAAATAAAAAAATAAACAAAAATCGTGAATCGAATCATGAAATCAAAATCGTGAGTTGAGTGAATCGTTACATCCCTAAGAAAGAGCATGATTTGATTTGGGATTTGTTTTAAAATATCAGTTTTGTTTAGTTTTTTTGACATATTTCAGTTTCACAAAGAAATGTGACCCTGGACCACAAAACCAGTCTTAAGTGTAAATTCTTCTAATAAATTTTTCTGAATAAATAAGCTTTTCATCGATGTTTGTTAGGATAGGACAATATTTGAGAAACAGCTATTTGAAAATCTGAGGGTGCAAAAAAAATCAAAATACTGAGAAACTCGCCTTTAAAGTTGTACAAATTAAGTTCTTAGCAATGCATATTACTAATCAAAAATAAAGTTTTGATATATTTATGGTCAGAAATTTACTAAAAAATCTTCTTGGAACATGATCTTTACTTAATATCCTAATGATTTTGGCATAAAAGAAAAATTTATAATTTTGACCCATACAATGTTTTTTTGGCTATTGCTAAAAATATACCCCAACGACTTAAGACTGGTTTTGTGGTCCAGGGTCACAAATGTGCAGCATTTTGTCTAAGAAATGATAAAAGGACGCCTTTTCATTTATGATTTCTCTTAAATCTCATTCTGTTTTTGTTGTGAGTGAATCGTATTGTGAAATCAAGCAAGATTCCTAGCAAGATCTGGCAGCATTCAAGGTTTTTTTCTGTGATTTCTTGTACCACATACACAAAAGAAACACATTTCCCTGATAAGCGTTTAAATGCATCATTAACTAGGCGTTTAATTTTGTCCTGTACACATTGCATAGAAATTTGTAAATGCGGTTGACAGAAATTTTCGGGAGTCAGTTGAGTTGTTAGAATGCTTTTGTCGCTCCCGTAAATTACTGAACTCAAGTATGAACAAGTGTAAGCACTAAAAGGTGAATTTAACTAATTTAGCTGCGGTGTGTACATGGCCTGAGAGTGTGAGGGGAAAGGATAGAGAACATCCTGGACAAAATAAAGGTTAACAGAATGGGACCTTTTCAGTCTTTTGTGACTTTTGTCAGTATTTACATGAAATATTTGAAGATCCAGTTAAATTTAATTCACAGTTTGTGGCTTCTAGTTCATGTGTGTTAAGTTCATCTGGTAGTTTACTTGCAGAATAAATTTTTAGCTGTTTTAGAGTAAAATATTCATGACTCATCCTGCACTGAACTGCACTTTTTTTTCAAACGCCATCTTTACTTAATTTATTATTGTCATATTTTTTTTTCCAAATTGGTATGACTACTTCAGTGGAACACAGAAGGAGACGTTTTGAATAATGCAACGGGTCAAAAGAAAGTCATGCAGGTTTGGAAAGTCGTGATGGAGAGGAAATATGGACTTATGTAGTTGGTGCGGGGGTTCAGCGAACACTGAGTGCATCATCATCATCGTCATGCGCTTTCAGCACCATCCTCCATTTCAGCAGTGTCTTTTGTTATTTGTGCACGTATTCTTGGCCACAAGCTTCTGGATGTAGCTGAAGCAGTGATGACTGGAGGGTGGCTGGTTATTACATCACTCAGATTCCTTGTGCAACCATAAGAAAGCTTCTTCTGAGCTGCATGTTGTGTTTTTGGATACTGGCCTCCATCATTACTTTCTTAAATAACTTAACCAACAAGGTCAACTTAACCTTGGTCAATCAAATGGCCTTGTTAACATCATTAGCCAATTATGGTTGCGAGTTCCATCATTACCAACATATTTCAGTGCGGATCTGTGTTTCCTGAAACTATGGAAAATTCACAAGAGCATCAAATATTTCAGTTTGTCATTAGGCTTGCTGCAGTAGTTGGTGTTACTGGTATTACTGGTGTTTGGCCATACACTGAATACTTTTTTATAGAAATAAAAACCATAACCATTTAGTTCAGTTGAACAACAAACGCAACAGTTGTAAACTGAAAGTGGCTGCTCTGCTCCATACAGCACAAGCTGCAGAGCCGCAGCAGCAGTCAGACTACACTGATTACGTGAAGAAAGTGAGAGAGGCGCTTTCAGTGTGAGCGGTTCAGGTGTACACGAGAGTGAAAGTGCACATGGGAAAAATGATGAGGAAACGATGGCGGACAGAGGATTTTTTTTTCAAGCAAAATGTAAAAGTTAAGTAAACTAGAGAAGGTGAACATGTTGGTTTCTTTGGCAAAAAACATGCAAGTACTGTCACCAACACCCAATTTACAGCAATAATCTGACATTAGGGCTTTTCGCACTGCTTTAGTACCATTTATAAAGGGTTGCATTCACACCAACAGTGTTTTCTAGGAAGTGACATAAGCCGGTCGACAGCGACATCATTTGTGTGCGGCGTTCAACAACGAATACAAAAGAAGAACAATGTTAACAACAGGAGGATGGAGGACGCTGTGTTCGGAGCTGTGTTTTTATTGTGTCTCACGTGTTTCACAATAATGGACATGGAATGTCGACGTATACGTAAAGTGATTGAAAGAATGGAAAATAGGACTAAGAATCTCCAACGACAACTGGCAGTGCTACATTTGCTACAAGTGCCTGCACTTCAGCATCCGTCCATCTATCACTGTTCTTCGTACTTGAGAAATAAGTTGACACAATGTTTACAGTATGTTTACACAGTGTTTTAAATCATGGCGGGGGAGGGCGTTTTCGTACGCGTTTGGCCAATTAATGTAGACTTACATCACGTGTAGTACCAGTTGTGCTGGTTAGTAGGATCTAATTTGGTTCTTGAAAAAGACAGTCCGGTACTACAATCGCACCCAGTTCCAGTGGCATGAAAACGCCAAAAAGTGGGTAGTTCAACAATTAGTTCTGGTACTATGAAAAGGTTCCCATGGTGCGAAAGGCCCTATTAAGTAAATCTTAAACTGATTAATTAACAAAAGTTATTACATCACCATCCTATGACATCATTAACAACAGTCTTATAATGCTGAACCAACTTGGTTCAATGATGAATGTGTGACAGTTACTGTGGTACGACGCCTTGTACTCTGGTAGTTCATCAGTAAGTTATGTCATTTTATGGAAAACGCACGCCTGGGTTTACTCTGTTTCTAAAACAACACTTGATTATGATACAAGACTAAAAGGTTCTTCCATTTGCTCCACATTGCAAGTTTTTATAGTGCTCTTTCTGGTTTATTTTTGTCTAATGCATTTTGCCTGGGGTCTAAATTTATAAATGTAGTTTTCTTTTTTTATTTTGCAGGTAATTACTGTTTTTTCAGTTCATTTTAAGTCCATTCTCCATTTGAGAGACACAGAATTGCATAACTAGATGAAGTGAATGCTGCTTGACTGAAAAACTCAAAATGCAGTTGCTGTATTTGGCATTAATTTTTTTTTTTTTTTAAGTGCTTCCTGTGCATTTGTAATGATTTTAAACTGCATGCATTTGTGGATTTTAACATTTCTGGTGCCAAGACATTCACACACATCAACAAACAGGTGGAGTCCACTCACCGTCTACTGAAGCCAATCAGATAAACGATTGCAGATTCTTGGTCCAGTCGATCACCTTTCATAATTTAACATATATTTGTGGATCTCATTCATATTTATTTGGAAATATAAAACGTTCCATAACATAGAAATGTTATATAACCCTATATATCCATCAGTCATAAAACCTTGCATCTTTGGTATTGACCATCTCTGGTTTCATTGTTCAAATACTGTTTCGAAATACCCTGCATGTACTTCTTAAAGCTCTGTTCATAATCAAGCCTTTATGTTCAGGTTCTTTTTAGTGAAACATCTTATCAGCACGTTATCTTTTGTAACCTATCACAGCTTCAGCTCACAGTAAATTTATTCCAAATTGTTTTAGCAGCTCATAGGTCAAGCTGGAAACATCTAAAGTGAATCCACACATGTCATGCATATAAAATTTGCAAACAATACTTTTGAATTTCAGGGAAAAAGCACCTCTCAAGCAATGACATCAAGCATGAAACAAATAATTATGTGATGTATAGCTGTGAAATAATATATAATAATAAAATAACGTGGCTGTCGTCTTCATATCCAGTGCCCTTCATTATTAACTCTTGATTGTGTAAGTCTGGACAAAAATATTTCAAACCTTGAGCATGTAATGTCACTGCTGTTTTCATGTTTATTAATGTTTGTTTATATAATGCAGGGATTCCCAAACATTTTTTGTCAGCCAAACCCTTTAAAATAAATGATTTACTTGAAAGATCCCCGAGGAAGTTATTAATATTTCAAATAATTCAACAACGAATTTGCATGTTTGATGGTCACATTAACATGCAGGTAAAGAAATAAAAACAAATTTAATATTTAGTGTTCAAGGGTTTATTTCTTTTTTCTTCATGTACAGTATGCTGTCTTTTGCAGCTAGATAGATATCTACACTCTAGAAAATGCTGGGTTAAATACAACCCAGCGCTGGGTGAAATATGGACAAACCCAGCGACTGGGTTGTTTTGACAACAACCCAATCGCTGGGTTTGTCCATATTTTAACCAGCACTGGGTTGTATTTAAAGAGTGTATATTCAAAGCTTGCTATTTTTTCCTCATTATCCTCTAAAGCCGTATTCAGATATAGTTCCAGAGGAAGATCATATCGTTGTTTTTTTTTTTTTTTTTTTTCCTGGTCTATTTGAACTGACTGTGGCCCTTGAGCCTGCAGTAAATTGAAGGTCAGAGAGGTAGACAGCTGGCCTTTGTTGTGTTATGAAAGCGGTCTTGCAGGAGTTAATGTTGAGGCTGTTTGGAGGTCTCTTGCTGCTGGGCACGTGGCTAATGGATCTGGTCCCAGTCCAGTGTTTTATGTTCGTCCCCATCGTCAACTTCTATTAGCGGGAAAGTTTCCGTCGGCTGCGGTTGGTCAGCTCTTAGCAGCCCAGATCATTCCTCAGTGTTTCCTTGCATCAAGTGTTTGACCCTACACCTAGTTTAAGGTCTGCCCACTGGCACCCTGACAGGAACACAAAGGTTACAGATGAAAGTGGGGAACATTAGTGGCAGTGCAATGGTAAATATAGCCTGTCACACAGGGCATGATGAGAAGAAAGCATCTGGATGATCCCTGATGCTTAAAACACGACTGTACTGAGATGATGATGAATAATTCATTATTATTAGCATTATTACCATGCAAACAATGCTGCCTGATTTTAAAGCCATGTAAATGTTAAAGTCATTCAAATGTGAAGATCTTATCCACTTGTGATCGTTGCATCAGTTCAGACGTCTTGACATCCTCTGTGAACTCACAGTTCCCCGAGAATCTGTCACAGATTCAGATTCACATCACAAATGAGGGCGGGAGCTGAGATTGGACACAAGCACCCGGAGGCACAGACTGATTTTATGAGGTGTGAAGGATTGAGGGCCAAACTGATGTCAGTGGCAGTGATAGAGAAGCACCATTGAGGGCTTGAAGATGATGCTTGCACTGGTAACGAGGTGCTGTTTGTTTAATAGAGAAACGCCCACAGCCCTTTTCATTGTCTAGATTACAGAGCACAGAATACAAAGCACTCTTATCATGTACATGGTTTGCCACAATGCAATTCAGAATGTAGTGTGGTATTGTTTGAAGGTCATTGTGATGCGACGAGAACTCTAAAACGTGCATGTGACTTTGTAGTGATTGGAAATAAACCTTGAGTTGTCAAATACACACACAGTTATGTCAAAATGCTAGTCATGTGGCGTATTCAGTCAAACACAGTTGGTTATGTGTTAATCAGCTGGGTGAAGACTGGGTGTGTGTCAGTATATTGGATCCATGCATTCGATCTTAAAGGGACAGCAGCCTAGTATTCCCAAGCATTTCCATTTCGCTTAAACTTTCATGCTGACAGCAAGTTAGTCTCAGTTAAACCTCACAGACTTTACTGAATGAATGTGGGTCAAATAGACAGAACGCATATAGGGACACAATAATTCTGCATAAAATATACATTTTATTTTCTAAAATGTTTCTTGTTTGACATTAAATGCAAGTTTAAATTCTACACGTAACAAGTAATTGTATTTTTTGTAAAGTTGTAACAGTAAATGGAGTATTGTCATGGAGCATAAATATGTTCAGATGAGTGAATTTGTGTTCCCCTTTATTCTAACTCTCCGGCTTAAACTGTTTTGTTCCTTCTACCTTTTTCCTCAAATTGTCTTTTTTTTTTTGATTTTATTTTACTTTCAAATGCTAATTATAGTAAACTAAAACTGGAATTAATATAGAATTATAATAATATCTGAAATAAAATAAAATATAAACATCTTTTTATTTCAACATTTCTCATTTTAATTTAGTTTAACTTAATGTTCTAAAATAACTAAAATTTAATATAAAAATATAAGAACATAAAAACTATATAGACATTAAAAATGGCTAAATATTATTAAAACGACTACAATTTGCTAAAAGTTTTACTAAAATTAAAATGAATACACACACACACAAAAAAATGGATAATAGAAAACATGAATAAAAACTAAAATAGTAGTGGTTACAGTGGTTACAGCCATAGAATTAATGACTGTATGCCCCTTGATAGATTTAAAGTAATGAAATTTATTTTAAAAAAAATATTTTTTCTTGTCCAGCTCTAATTATGTTGACTTGCTTATAACTTAAGCTTTAAGATGGTCTCAAAAGTTCTATGATCATATTTCTGACTGCTTGCTAACTATTAGCGATAGTTCACCCAAAAATTAATATTGTCATCATTTCTCATGTTGTTCCAAACCTGTATGAGTTTCTCCGCCGAACACAGAAGACAACGTTTTGAAGAATATTGGTAACCAAACAGTTGACCCAAAACCAAAACACATTCCAAAGCATTGCTTATTAACTGCTGAATATTTCAGGATGGCTTTTCATATTTCAGACCATACTATGTAAATGAAGACTGGGGCTGACATAGAGGGATATTCCTGTCTTTTACTCCCTCGTCACTTGTCGCATTTCACTGAGGCTGAACTCTGACATGAAAAGCAATGGATTTCGCCGGAAAAGCTGTCAAAGCAGAGCAACTGTTTCAGAAATGCCATGCACAGCTGTCACGCTTGTATGGAGGTGTTTGGCAGGACGTGAGCTGAAGGTTATCACACGCATCCGAGTCGTTTGCTGTAGCCAGTGAGTCAGCCGGCACTCGATCGCATGTGTCCTCCTACACAAGGCCAGCTAATGAAGTCTTGCAATCAGGAAGCCCCCTGACTCTTAGACACGCTCATCAAATCAGAGCAGGTCTGTCTGTGAGAGAGCTTGCCTTTGTGATTGCCTCTCTTGCCACCACTTTAATATGTTGATAAAAGTGGCTGGCTTCCTTCGAGGGGATCCCTGGTCTTTGCCAGCTGATGCCATCAGCATTCAGTGAGGCGACTCCTGCTCTTGGTCAAGGCTTTAATTATGATCGGCTTGATTAAGAGAGTCTTTCCATGCATATTTTGTGGACAGCCATTGGCAGAGGTTTTGACAAGGGCCTTGAACTGATGATCAATTTTTTTTTATTTTAAAATTAATTTATAAAAATAAATTTATAAACAAAATAAAAATAAATGTATACAAATCACATTTATAAATTAAAATTAATAAAACTACATGTAAATGTATGCATCTCAACATTATAATATACAGTATGAACAATATTCATTTTGATGTTTACATTCATTTTAAGATCACATTTATCACATCAATAAATTATTAGTATTTTAATGATTCAGTTTAATTGAGTGTTAGATGACTGCACAGTTATAATTAGGGTAAATAGGCATGAACAATTAAATAACTATTTTGGAGTGATAATATAAATACAAATGTCAAATATTAATGGATGACCGATAGTGTTAATTCTAGTGGCCCTTGATTAGTTGTAAATGATGCAAATGATTTTACAAAATGTATTTTAGGGCTGTCAAAGTTAACGTGTTTACTTCAAATAGTTATTACGTCTACATTTTAAATGCAATCATTTTGAACGATTTGCTTTTTGTGAAAATGATTTAGAAAAATCTAAATTAAACTAAGAAATCTAAAAAAAAGTTTATATTTAGATTTAGAGACCTAACATTTTTTTTCTACTAATAGGTAGAAAACAAGTGCTTTTATTTAATGTTAATATTATTTATTTAAAACTGAATTATTGAATTTAAATATTAAATTAGTTTTAAGGCATCCATTATTTTAGAACATATCGCCTTATTATTTCCATGGCGACGCATGATGCTTGTCACATGACGTACCCCAGCCACAATAGCACTGTACGACAGAAGTATCACTTTTATTTCGTTTTCCCCTTTTTTAGTCAAAATGCTCACAAATTAAGTACGTCATCAACTATCTGATATTCCGATTCGCAAAAATTGTGAATATGTTTTGTTGTTTACAAACCTTTATTATGATCTTATTAGTTGATATATAATGTGCAGTGCCCACCGCATTTCATAGAATCATAGCTGTCGGATTTACAACGCGTAAATTCATTAATTTCTTCCGAAATATGTGAAAGTAAATGGCTGGTGACCTGGGAGAAGATATTTTATAAAGGAGGTCCATTGGGTCATTATATTTGGGGGTTCATGGTATCAAACAAATTGAAAACGCTTGGTCTAAATAAGCAGAAAGTTACATTTACTTGCAAATCTCTGTGACCAGTAACTTGTATTTTTTTGAAATTTTGCAGTAAATATGCTGAATCTATATTGTCAAAATGTTTTGTACCAAGTGACCAGCAGTTTTACTTTTCCATAAGACGAATGTTTGTCAAAATGCAATGTCGAGCCCTGCCATACACAGAACAATAAATTAGAGGATTTATTTATCATTTCCAGCTCTTTGCAGTGCACACAAGGTCTTTGTTTACTCTGAAAAATGGGTCATCAAAACACATTACTGCCTCAGGCTAACTTCAGGTGAAAAGGCAGTTAATGGAAATGTGGTTTGTTAGTTTATTAGAGTGCTGTTTTCACCCGAAGACACTGGCAGAGCTCCATCAGTCAGATAGCCTCTCAGCACAAGGTCAAGTCAGTGCTTCATTCATTGCAGTTTTGTCTGCCAGTATGGTCATAGCATACCCGCAGACTAAAGCAACAGATGTCAGAGTAGGCGCGGTGTGGTTTGTGGTGACAACGCCATGCTGACAGCACCACCTGTGCGAGGCCTGTCCTTCAGGAGACTGTGGGGTTGTTGAGTCAGGCCTGAGCCATCAGTCCAAGAGCTCAGATGGGGAGCATTGTAAAGTCACACCCCTAGATCGACGCCAAGTGCAACAGACGAGAGTTGTGTAAGCTGAGCATCCACATAACTTAAATGTCAGAACGCTGCTTGTCTTGGTATGTGTACGTCAGCTAGTTCTGTAGAACATGGCACAAAGATGGGACAGGATGTTGGATGTTTTTGATCTGTTATTGTGGTCCATAATGGGATTAATGATCTACGAGGCAGATCTATCTACATCTTGGGGACCACCAGATCTAGTGTGACTACACATTGGCACGTGGGTGGAGAACTGTCAGATTTGGTCATTAAAGACATTGGCTGTGTCTCATAACTTAGTGAATTGACTAATAGCTTTCTGTGTGAAATCAACTGAATTGGAGCCACTTAAGCAGCTCCACGCTGCAGCCCTGCAGATCCTGCAAAGGAACCGCCACAGAACTGAAAGACCTGTCATTCACAAGCTTCTGTCATTCACAATCTCTCGCCCCCTTGAGTGTTTATTAATGAAATGTTTTGGCCCCCTAATTGAGACATCAAATCAATTTAGGCTATCCCCCCCAAATTAGTGCACATAAAAGATCTTCCTGTTTCATTATGTTTTTAAGCTTAAAAAAACCCAATTATATAATCATCGTGGATAACATTTTGCATTTGTGATTTTGTGTTTGCTGAGAAAACAGTCTGAGTTGGACAATGGTTTGTTCATTCAGACCTGATTTTTCACTGTCAAGAAAAGAAAAGCTGCCTCAGATAATTTCAAACATGATAAAAGTTGATTTTGAGACTTTTTGAGTTGGTAGAGTCTTTAGCTCACAAAAGAGTTGAATCACTGCAGAATTACCTGCTTATAATTTAGGTATGCACATTAAATATCGCACAATATTTAATGTGCATCTTGTCAGTAAAGCCGATTCTGTAATCAGTGGTAAATCTCCATCACCTGCGCGCTTTCACATGGAGCAGCATTAACTACAACGGCTCTGTGTAGTAAATGCTGCTCTACGTGAAAGCATGCACGTGTAGAGATTTACCTCTGATTATAGAACCGGCTATACCACTATAACAAACCACTATAATTCTGCTTTACCACAAGTGCCACCTACTGTTAGAGAATGGATTTGCATTGAGCCCGTCTGCCATTTTTGTTCAAACCATTTTTATGTAACATACATAATCACGAAGCTGAAATGTGACGTTTTTGACAAAACTTGTATTATTTGAAGTGTAAAGTAGTGCTTAACAGGAACTTAATGTTAGCAAACCAAAACATATTTTTGTTAGCTGTTAGCAGGCCAACATTTTCATTGACAGTTGTATTTTTTTGACGAGTGACAGAGGTTGTTGCTGATGCAACATACTGTAGTTGAGCAGAGCACAACTTTATGCACATGGACACTGACACGATGTACTGATAGACAGTGAAGGTCATGTGATCCACCACCTGATACAGTTGGATAATTCAGCAGAGAAGAAACACCTGCTGTAAACTAAGAGCACAGACACGCAGAAACCTTCAGCAAATGAACGGGGCCGGTAGTCTGTCGATTAAAGCCAATATTGAGGTGCACAGATCAGAGCAGAGATGTGCTGATGTGTGACGAGGAGATAATAGAAACTGATTCATCAGTTGTTCAGAGGCAATAACGCTGATGACAGGCCACAGACATTCCTATTAGAACACTTGTCTCAGTCAAGGGGGTGTAGTATAACAGCACGATAACACTTACTCCTTTGTTTAGAGATCAGTAAAGCATTGCTTTTCTTTCTGATTAAAAGGAATAGCTCACCCAAAAATACATTTTCTAAAAATTAAAAATGAATTCATTTAGGATTACAACACTTGCTCGCCAATGGATGCTCTGCAGTGAATGGGTGCCGTCAGAATGAGAGTCAAAACAGCTGATAAAAACATCATGATAATCCACATGACTCCAGTCCATCAATTAACATCTTTTGAAGTGAAAAGCTGCTTGTAAGTAAGAAACAAATAAAAAAACATATCTTCAAAATCACAATAGAAACATTCACCTAGCTGTAATATTGCTTTCTCCAGTGAAAAAGTCATCTCGTCTGAATCGGGAGTGAAATATGCACAGATTAAGCACCTTTTACAAGCAAAAACAGTCCAAAATACTTCTAAACAAACATGTCGTGGACTGACTTTGATGTGAGAGAACAACAGGGAATAGACTTTTTCACTGAAGGAAGCGTGATTATGGATTATGGACTCAAATTTTGGGTAGAAGCCATGATTTAAAGTTAAAAACACCTTAATGATGGATTTGGTTCTTAGAAACATGCAGCCACAGATTGTTCACAACAGCATGCATCTGTGGTATAGTTTACTGTAGCATTAAACCACATGGTTAAATGTCAGACCTTATGATGCATTAGCCGCATAATTCATATCATCATAACAATATGATATTTAAGAGAAAGACCTACAAAGACAGCATTACTATTATAATATACACTACCGGTCAAAAGTTTGGTATCAGTAAGGCTAGGGATGGGCGATATATATCACATGTGATTGTCACGCGCATTTCGTCAGTAAAGCTGGTTCCCTGATTACCGCTAAATCGCCATCACCCACTTTCAAATGGATTTTCAAATTTTTAGTGGATTGTTGGCCTTCTGGAGAGTATGTTCATTTACTGTACATGTACTCAATACAGTATGTCAAAACTATGTTATAAAATACTAAGTCATAATAATGAGACAAAGTAAAATTATAACATGTTAAGCTATAATTATGAGATAAAAGTTGGATTTATGACATAAAATGAAATATGAGGTTAAAAAGTTAGCTAAAAAAATCAGCAAAATCCAACTGCCCATAATCTGCAAACTAGTTCTGACTTCTCAAGACTGGAAATCAGAGCAAAAATCTGGACCAAAGACGTGCAGTATATTCCAGTCATTAGTATACATCACTAATAAGAAAATTAGATTATGGTACTTGATATCAGTTGATGTAATTATCCTAATGATAAATGTGGTATTGGCTAAGTAAAAACGATATTACGACTGCTTAATTTGATTGAATATGAAATGTAAAGTGCTAAATTAGTTTGGTTGGAGAGCTGAGCATCATGGGTTCAGTGATGCTTCACTGTCGCGCTATATTTGTCATGCTCCTGGGGAAGATTTGTCTCTTAACGTCATCTGCATTCACATCCACCGCTCAGTAACACCATCAAATGGCTTTTCTGATTAGTGTTGAGTGGTTAACAGCACACACACAATTATTCTGTGATTGTTAATGTGCGTGTATTCAGTGCGTATTCAAACCACTCATTGAAACTTGTGTGAAGTTTGCAACTTAAAAATTAAAAAATAGTTCATCCAAAAATAAACATTTTTTGGAAATTTACTAATCCTCAGACCATCCTACGTTGATGTAGATTTTTTTTTTTTTCTTCATCAGAACAGATTTGGAGATATTTAGAATTACATCACTTGCTCACCAATGGATCCTAAAAAAAGCTGCATGTTCGTAAGAAACAAATCCTTTTGTAAAGATGTTTCTAACTGTAAACCGTTTCATTCTGCTAAGATAGGAGTCCTCGATCCATAATATTGCTTTCTCCTTTTACTAAACCTAAACTGAAAATGAAAACCAAAATGCTAAATAAAATAAATATTTTGAAAACTATAATAACCAAAGTTAGCTTCCAGTAAGTCACAATTAAGGGTTTTTCTGAGCACTTTAGTCAAGTATATCTGTAAGTACTGCAGTAGTGTAGAAAGTGATGAATGGGCATATTGTTACTCTGAAGTTCTTATAACAAGAGCCAATACATTTTCTATGTGAACATCCCTCTGAATTGACAGAAAGATTTGTTCTGTAAGCATTATGGCCAGATGAAGATCGTCACAAAAAGAAAGTGGGTCAAAGCAGAGCAAAAATAGCTAATCCAAATATCTCATACAGTCACATGCTGATAATGCCCCATTAGAGGAATGAAAATGACCCTTATGGCTTACAGGCCTCTCTTAGTGACGTTTGCTCTGGCTCCATGGCTTAAGTTAGATCAGATCAATTGAGAAGCAGAGAACAATTTACTGGGTGCTATTATATAAGCAATGGATTTGCTCTGGGACATTAAGCTTACCGATCAGCAGTAAAAGAGAAATGTGCAGCTTGAATTTTTGTTAAAGCTCTTAAATTAAATCTTTCTACCAAAAATATATATTTGATTTGTTAGGTTGTATAAATTGTTCTTTTAGTGGTGGGACTACTTTTCTAGGCGGATGGACTTTCAGTTATGTAACAATTCCTGTGGGTAAACAGTACTTTGATAGTTACATCACATCACTTTTCAGCATCCTTGCATGTTTTGTGCAAATGGTGCTTTGTTTACTGACTTGACGAGTCATAATGAGAGTTAAAATATTGGATATAGTAAGATCCTTCTAGTTAGGTTACACAATTTGTAATGCACTTTGCGGAGGCTGCATACTCTTTGTCAGCACATTGTTTAATGCACAACTAGCCGTGGATTATTAGAGTTATACCATGGTCACATTGCCAGCACTGAAACTTAAAGCTGTCGCTAACGTTTCCAGCATCAAATTTGACTGGAATAGTAAAAATTATTTTTCTTTTATATATTTGTGAATAAGTGATTTTATCTCACTAGTATACTTCAATTTTGATGCAAACACTACTGTTTTCATAGCCTTTCACAGTATACTCTATGTGTGAAAACAGGAGGTTGACACATGCACACTAGAAAGATTAATTCTTGTCTGTGTCTGTGCTGTTTCTCTTCAGAAGTCATGAGCAATTAAAAGTGTCTTAACTAAACAAAACCCTCTCACACAAGTGTGCATCAGCTCGGGCATCTGTTGTTGTGTCTCCAGTTCTTTGTTGTTTTTCCATTTCTTTTTGTTTAACAGTAAAAACAATGGTCTGTGTAAGCTTGTTTCCACAACAGGATAAAAAAAAGGTAACTGTGTGTTGTTTTTAATATCTCATTTCATGCTTTTATCTCAGTTTTTATCGCGCAATCCTGAGTTTTATCTCACAATCCTGTATTTATATCTTGTAATCCTGACTTTATACCTCGCAATCCTGAGTTTATGCCTTGCAATCCTGAGTTTATGCCTTGCAATCCTGAGTTTATGCCTTGCAATCCTGAGTTTATGCCTCGCAATCCTGAGTTTCTATCTCGCAATCCTGAGTTTATACCTCGCAATCCTGAGTTTATACCTCGCAATCCTGAGTGTTTATTTTGCAATCCTGAGTTTATACCTCCCAATCCTGAGTTTATACCTCGCAATTTTGAGTGTTTTATGTTGCAATCCTGAGTTTATACCTCGCAATTCTGAGTTTATACCTTGCAATCCTGCGTTTATACCTTGCAATCCTGAGTTTATACCTCACAATCCTGAGTTTATACCTCACAATCCTGAGTTTATACCTTGCAATCCTGCGTTTATACCTTGCAATCCTGAGTTTATACCTTGCAATCCTGAGTTTATACCTCACAATCCTGAGTTTATACCTCGCAATCCTGAGTTTATACCTCGCAATCCTGAGTGTTTATTTTGCAATCCTGAGATTATACCTCACAATCCTGAGTTTATACCTCACAACCCTGAGTTTATACCTCGCAAACCTGAGTTTATACCTCGCAAACCTGAGTTTATACCTCGCAATCCTGAGTTTATACCTCGCAATCCTGAGTTTATACCTCACAATCCTGAGTGTTTATTTTGCAATCCTGAGATTATACCTCGCAATCCTGAGTTTATACTTCACAATCCTGAGTTTATACCTCGCAATCCTGAGTTTATACCTCACAATTCTGAGTGTTTATTTTGCAATCCTGAGATTATACCTCGCAATCCTGAGTTTATACCTCACAATCCTGAGTTTATACCTAGCAATCCTGAGTTTATGCCTCGCAATTCTGATTGTTTATTTTGCAATCCTGAGTTTATATCTCGCAAACCTGAGTTTATGTTGCAATCCTGAGTTTATACCTCGCAATTCTGAGTTTATACCTTGCAATCCTGAGTTTATGCCTCGCAATTCTGAGTTTATACCTTGCAATCCTGAGTTTATGCCTCGCAATCCTGAGTTTATGCCTCACAATCCTGAGTTTATGCATCGCAATCCTGAGTTTATGCATCGCAATCCTGAGTTTATGCATCGCATTCCTGAGTTTATGCCTTGCAATCCTGAGTTTATGCCTCGCAATCCTGAGTTTATGCCTCGCAATCCTGAGTTTATGCCTCGCAATCCTGAGTTTATGCCTCGCAATCCTGAGTTTATGCCTCGCAATCCTGAGTTTATGCCTCGCAATCCTGAGTTTATGCCTCGCAATTCTGAGTTTATGCCTCGCAATCCTGAGTTTATGCCTCGCAATCCTGAGTGTTTATTTTGCAATCCTGAGTTTATACCTCGCAATCCTGAGTTTATACCTCGCAATCCTGAGTGTTTATTTTGCAATCCTGAGATTATACCTCGCAATCCTGAGTTTATACCTCGCAATTCTGAGTGTTTATTTTCCAATCCTGAGTTTATACCTCACAATCCTGAGTTTATACCTCACAATCCTGAGTTTATACCTCACAATCCTGAGTGTTTATTTTGCAATCCTTAGATTATACCTCGCAACCCTGAGTTTATACCTCACAACCCTGAGTTTATGCCTTGCAATCCTGAGTTTATACCTCACAATTCTGAGTGTTTATTTTGCAATCCTTAGTATATACCTAGCAATCCTGAGTTTATACCACGCAATTCTGATTGTTTATTTTGCAATCATGAGTTTATACCTCGCAAACCTGAGTTTATGTTGCAATCCTGAGTTTATACCTCGCAATTCTGAGTTTATACCTCACAATCCTGAGTGTTTATTTTGCAATCCTAAGATTATACCTCACAATCCTGAGTTTATACCTCACAATTCTGAGTGTTTATTTTGCTATCCTGAGTTTATACCTCGCAATCCTGAGTTTATACCTCACAATTCTGAGTGTTTATTTTGCAATCCTGAGTTTATACCTCGCAATCCTGAGTTTATACCTCGCAATCCTGAGTTTTTCAGAAATGTGGGTTTATATCTTGCAATTCAGACTTTTTTCTCGCAATTCTGAAAAAAAAAATTGTTAGGGGAAAAAAAATCTGAATTGTGAGATTAAAAAATTGCAAATAGCTTTTCTATTTTTTGTTCTATAAATATTAAAATGTGCCAGCATATGCAAGCTGAGCGTATGGAGTATGTATAGTTAGAAAAATACAGTATGTCCATAATTTTGTTAATGACAATAATTAGGTTATGCACCAAATGCATGTTCCCTAGGTTACATGTAAAAACCAAAGTATATGTTGGGCTTATGTCTTGTAGCTGTACTTTGGTTGTTGTGTGGCTATCGTATACATTGCTGTTTATCCAAACTGAGAGGTGAGTCCTAATGATTGTCTGTGGTAATCGGCATTAAGCCACACATGCTATCAATAAAGCTTAACATGTATTTAACCCCAAACATTCCTTTTAAAGATCCTGTTCCCAGTGTGAGCATGAAAATAAGCAGCTAAAGTGAGTGTAAAATAGCCAAGGGACTTCCACTTTCCACAGTGATTCCACTGCCATTGGCAGATCCTCACCTGTCTCTGGGTTTTCCAGACATAGTTTCCATCAGGAGTGAGGGGCTTCCATTGTTTCGCTATATTGAGCTGGAATGTTTAACGGCTGTGTGGAACTCAGGATCACATGAAGAAATAAGCCGGTCTGTTACTCTCACTCTCGCCGGGAATCCGAGAGCACATTGGAAACGAAATGGGAATGATGCTGGTTATGGCAGCCCAGAGCTATATATACTGTGCCACTAGCTTCCTGAACCGCATGCCAATCTGTCACAGGTTGTGGTTGCTAGGTTATTAAATATATAGATAGGTTGACAGTGCTATTCAGAATAAAAGCATGTGAACTCTGTGTGTGTGTGAACACTGTTTGTGTGTGTTTGGATGAGCTGTAATCTTTTCTAATGCAGCTCAGATCATTATAGCATCAGCTTTTCACCACATTACTTCCCACAGCTCTTTCATCTCCCCGTCACTCATCGTCACGCTCTGAGATTTTCTCGACTTGCCCAGTCAGATTATTTTTACTGTATGAAGGAAACTGAACATGTTGACAGAAAAATCCTTTGCTCTGAAACAGGGATCAATATAAATAGCTGCTCCCTCGGGAGCCTGTCATAAACACAGAGCCTTAAAGATTAATTTAAAGTGAACTAGGACACCGTACTTTTTATTGCAGATGATTAATCGCTAATTTTCACTAAAACTTCAGAAATATGGTTCTTTTAATAACTGTAGTTTTAAATTATACTTTACATGCCACAGTTATGACTTAATATCTCACAATATGATTATATCTCAGTTTCTCTCAGTTGCGATTTAGTTTCTCATAATTGCAAGGTGCAACTACATCTTACTATTACTTGACTTTTCTGCATATCTTGCAATTGTTACTTAATTTCTCATAATTGTAACTTAATTTCTTACAATGTGACATTATATTTCACAACAGAATGTTTCTTATAATTGCAACATAATTAACATTGTGTTTCACAATATCTCTCATTTTCAACTTAGTTTCTCATAATTGTGACTATATATAACAAGACATTGTATCTTGCAGTTGTGACTGTTTCTCATAATTGCAAGTTAAATGTAATTGCTAGTCGCAATGTAACTAACTCACATTTGCAACTCAGTTCCTTATAATTGCAAATTTATATCTTACAGTGCGACATCTCACACACACACACACATATATATATATATATATATGCAGTACAAATAAATGTAGAAAAAGTATATTTTAAATAATATTTTCAATAAATAACACGTATGTGTGTGTATACATATGTATGTGTGTGTGTATATGTGTATGTGTGTGTGTATATATATATATATATATATATATATATATATATATATATATATATATATATATAACATATATATACTTACAAATTAATGTAGAAAAAAATTTAATATATTTAAATAGTCTTACAGTTTTCAATAAATAAATAACATTTTCAATAGTATTGAATTTAAGAAATATGCCACATACTGTCCAGGCCAATATTACCTGTTTTGACACTGTTGTTTTTATTTTATATATATATATATATATATATATAGATATATATATATATATATATATATATATATATATATATATATATATATATATATATATATATATATATATACATTATTAGTTTTTTTTTTTTTTTTTTTTAAAATCTATGGGGATTTCGATAAGATAACACCATTAAATGTAAACATCTAATACAACTAAGAAAAAACACCCTAGTTTACATACTGAGATATTGATGCTGATTCATATTCAACTAAATTTAATTTAAATTCAGTTTTGCTACAAAAATGATAAAATGTCCCACCGGTATTATATGAAATGAATTTACCCAATGAATTGGATTTCCCAACACTACTTACTTTTAATTAGTTAACACTCCAGCACTGTACCAATGCATAAAGAGCAGCATGCTATCAGCCAAAACCACCGTGTTCTCTACATATCTGCATATCAGTCAACTGTTCATTTACAGCATTACTAAAATGAAGCTGCAAACATTTTAATTTGTGGATGCCAGCATCACCACAAACTCTTAAATGAAGGCAGCTCTGCTGTAGGTTATCTCACCCTGTGCAGCAATTCAGCCTCATCAGGAAACTCCATTGGCCGTGAGAATTCATCAGGCACGGCTTATTAACTCACACAGGCAAGGGTTTATGGGATGAAAAGGGTCTAAAACAAGACTCTGTAGAGCAGGCTTTAATTTGTGATTTCTCTCTCTCACACACATACGCACTCTCTCTGTATGTTTAATGATTTATTTAGAGGAAACAGGCCCTGTTGAGTCTCTAGTGGCCATCTCTCGATCACTGAAGGAGTGCACAGCCATACGGATGCTAGAAGAGGCAGGAAAAATTGGAAGCATGACTAAGAAACGATACCGAATGATAACTTTGCGTTTGGGATTGTAAATTTAAAGGAAATGAGCAGACAATGCTGTTATGGATGTGATTGCGTCGTTGGGCACTGAGAGTCTCACATTTCAGCTCAAGTCATCCCTGTAAACACCTTTATTTAAGCACAGTGACATTTCCCAGCAGGCACCAGTCCACTTTTAGCACATGCATATAGCGCTGGCAGAGCGATGGGGGGAGGGATGATGCATGAGCTCAGGCTGTGGGTCATGGGTCATGTGTAAATGGAGGTCTGGCATGCATGTATGGTCATTTTTAGTGAGACTGCTGGGGTGCGGAAAAATTTATTTACTGATGTAATTCTTTCACAAACAGTTCTGAATTGATCCATAAAAATCATCATCTTTACTTTAAATGATGCTTTCTATGCTACAATAATAACTTTATACATCACAATGTGACTTTATATCTCACAGGTGCAACTTGCATAATTGTACATTCATCTTACAGTGTGACAATATATATAATGTTGTTTTTCATAATTGCAACAAAATGGCATTATACAGTATTTCACAATATCACACAATTCCATCTTTGTTTCTCATAATTGCAGCATAATTACAGTATGACATTACATTGCACAATATCTCACAGTTTCAACTTGGTTTCTCAAAATTGCGACTTTATACATCTCAATGTGACTTTATGAGAAATTGAGTTGCAGTTGCAAGATATAATGTTAACTTTATATCTGAAAATGTGACGTTATTTCTTATGTGATGATGTTTCTCATAACTGAGATATTTCACAATATCTTGTGATTCTGACTTTGTTTCTCATAATTGCAACATAATTACAATTTGTATTTCATATCTCACAATTCCAACCTAGTTTTTTATAATTGCAACTATATCTCACAATGTAACTTTATATCTTGCAATAACACCTCCTATATTTTTTTTTGTTAGATTTTCGACCTCATATTTTAAAATTTGCCATTATATCTCGTTATTTTATTTCTCATAATTACAACATAATTACCATGTGACATTAGAATTCATATTATCTCTCTGTTTTAACTTAGTTTCTCATAATTGCGACTTTATTTAACAATGTGACTTTATATATCTTGTAGTTGTGACTTTGTTTTTCATAATTGCGAATTAAATCTTGCTGAGACTTTATATCTCACAATTGCTACTCAGTTTCTCATAATTGCAAATTATGTCTTACATGCCTTACATGTGACACGTCTCACGTGGTGTTGTTTCTCACAATTACGACATAATTACAATGTGACATATTTTGCATATGACTATACCTCACAATTGAAATTTGTTTTACTTAGTTATTGCAAGTTATATCAAACAATTGTTTCTCAAAATTGCAAGTATATATCTTACAATAGGGCTGGGCGGTATGACAATATATATAGGTACTGCTGAATAAAGTATCTATCATTAGAGATTTTCCTATATTGTGTATTCCACGGTATGCAAATATATCTGCGTAACATAGTACTGCTTAAGTTATAGACACCTTTGAGTGATGAGGAAACATGCATGAATGAGAAAATAGAGAGTGGAATGTACTTAAGTGTTTATTTCATATTTATTTGTTCTATTGTGTTTGTAATTTGCTTCTTTTTCTGTTTTTATAACAAAAATAAAAATAGCTATATCAAGATATATCGTTATCGTGAAATAAAATTTCTCATAGTGTGAAATTTTGGTCATATCGCCCACCCCTTATGACACATCTCACATGATGCTGTTTCTCATTTCTAAAACCTATATTTTCTGTAGTTGCTACTTTATAAATTTTTTTTTTTTTAAATGTGACATTACGTCTTGCAGCTGCGACTTCGTTTGTCAAAATTGTAACTTTTATATCTTATAATGTGACGTTATTTCTCACATGATTTTATACTGTTATGGTGATTCTGTAATGTTCCCCAACCCTAATGATTACCAGTCTGGATTATTTTTGAACAGTTATATATTAAGATTAAAGCTCTCTTTTTTAAAAAGAGGCTAATACCAGGTTGATTTGCTGGTTTTAGCCTGTTTAAGCTGGTTTGAATTCCCAGCTTGGTGAATGATGTTGAACTGGTGTATTTGCAGGAATATTGAACATATACGTTCAGTGCACAAAAACACACACTCATTCATTCACTCACTCACTCACTCACTCCAGGGGTTTCTATCAAAGAGCCCTCATCCACCCACACTGACCTTTCATACTCACATTCTGTTGTTTATCCGTCCTCTCTTTCTGTCTCAGTTTCTCTTATCCATTTAATGAACCACTTCTGAATCAAATGAGCCTCTCAAAGCAGGTCTGTACCCCCTATACAACTAATGGACTGAATGCATGATATATGGGCATCAGTTTTGTGCCTCACATGTAGCACACATGGGTTTGCAGAGAGACTAATGGGGAGGCTAGGTTAGGGCGCGTTCAGTTATTCCACCCCTACTGAAATCTAGAGTATTTTGAGGGTTGTGTAATTCAGTGTAATGCAGCATATTGGGTTTTTCCCCCCGCTCATATGCATGGCTCAGTTCACTGAGCTGTGTGATTGAATAAGGTTATGAAACGTGGAAAATGGATGTCTGTTGAGGGTAATCCCTTCCTCTGAATCTCACACTGGGTAAATTTGGGCTAACGGGAATATGAGGTTCGTATTTGAAGCAAATCCTCTCAAGTGATCCGTGTGTGACTTCAAGCGTTACGGCTCTTGAAAGCGTAGAACTAGTGCACTTCATGTTTTGTTTCCTTCAGTGCTTTGTGAAGAGTGAGAGTGTAGTCTCATCGCGCCGGATGTTTGACTATCGACGTTTATGTTATACTATGTGTTAGGGGTGTGAATTGTAACTGATTTTCACAATTCTATTTGAGTACGATTATCGAGTCAATGATTCACGATTATTTTAAATGCATTTATTTTGTGCATTTTTGTTTAATAATATAAGCAGGCTACTTTTTAAAATAATTACAAATTAATAATAAATCAAAACAGTCATTACGAACTTAACCAAATAAACATAGCTTCAAAACAAGCAAATATAAAGTAATGGGGGGGGGTGCAATTACAAGTGATATACAAAAACTACTTTCCGTATCTGAAAAGTATCTGAGAGTGCTTTAAGTATCTGAAATTTTAGTTATGGGTGTTTCTTTTTCCCTCTGCCTTATTGATGAGATCAGACAGTGGCAGCTTTAATAGGCTGCCTTCACAATTTCGTATCATAAAATTATTCGGAGATTCAAGTGCATTTAACGGCAGCCGCGATCAATGCTTCTGGACAAACAAGCACAAAGTGCACATGAGTTTTGTGCATCTATTACATACTGCATTCCAAACGGCTTCAATAAAAGCACATCTAAAGTAAAACACTGAAATCAGTTCTTTCTTTTGGGTGACAATAACTTCATTTGTTATGCACTTTGATCTTTAAACTTTAAAGACCATTTACATTCCTAAACAGCTATTTACATGAAATGTAATATCCCAATTTGCATAATAGGGGCATTATTTTGTGCCTAATGTTAATTTGTGCATTAATTCTCAGTATTTTAATACAAATAATTCTCACTCTTATTACTTTAATGTGCAAAATTTTGTAAGAAAATATATTTAGTGCATTAGCAGTAGCACATTATTTTTGAGCTCTTCTCTCAGGAATAGCAGGCGCTGCTGGTGAATATATATTTGTATCCAGGGAATCTCTCTCTCTGTCTGAACCCTATTAAAGGTGTGAGAGTGTATGGCCCTCATAAGTGCTCCTGACTGTGACAGTCCAGGGGGAGAGCTGTGATGAGCACCCTCCACTGCCTGTCTGTCACAGCTGATAGAAAACAACAGCTCTGAGAGATGTGAGAAACAATAATGCTTCAGACACACCAAATAACCAGCTAGAGTCTGAAGGATGTTGCTTTTGTCTGTGATCCCGACTCTATTTGTTTATGTTCTATTTTATACCTTTGATCTTGGTCATAGCCAGTGTGTGTGTGTGTGTGTGTGTGTGTGCGCGCCCGTGTGTTTCAGCTCATTTGAGCTACTAATTCAAATGTTTACTTTCCCTGCCTACAGTATGTTTTAACTAGCCACACTAAACATAATTGAAAACTTTTATATTAAATCAAGGGTTTTTTTGTGTACATGTTTTGATATATTTGTAATTTATATTGTAAAAATGATTTTAATTTGTTATTAAACTTAAGTTTTTTTTTTTGTTGTTGTTGGTTTTTTTTACTTTTTACTAAATAGCTGAACATTAGTTATTATGTAACTAATATTAAGTTGTACATTTGCTTCATTTGTTTGCTTTCAAATCATTCTCACAATTTTGACCATAAAATGTTGGTGTCAATATGGTTTATTTAATTATTTTTAAATTAAGGATACATTAAATTGACCAGAAGGGACAGTAAAGACACTTTTTATGAAATGTTATGAAATTTCTTTGTTCATCAAAGGTTTCCATGAAAAAATTAAGCTGTAAGTAGAATTTTTTTAGTTTATATATATATATATATATATATATATATATATATATATATATATATATATATATATATATATAACTCATTCATTGTACATATATAATAATGACAGATTTGAATCTGCATAATTCACATCAAGTGTTAAATACATTAATTTGTATTTATTTAGTTTTAGTCATTTTCATCAGTTGTCAGTCAAAGGCCATTTGAGACACTTCACATAGTAGTTTATGAACAAATGTCATTGAAACATTTCATTCCCATGAGAACACTGCACCCACGTAGAGTAGTGGAGTACAACAAGATTACGGCAATGTAAGTAGTGTTTTCCACAAGTCAGTGAATTCAATCTGACGTTTTAAAATAAACATGCTCCCTGCTGGGCAGCGAGTTGATTCGAGTGCACTGGGCATGCATGCTGCTTGCTGTCTGAGTTAATGACTTCATTAAATTCTGTGTGTGCAGGGCCACTGAGAGCAGAGGGCGGACCCCTTGATCTCTGAACCGCAACTAAAACATCATCAGAATGCATGTCAGTTGCGGTTGCGCGGTTTGCGCTCTAATGGAGACAGAGAGTGAGATCACAGCAGAGCCTAAGGCCTGAAACACACTCCACACAATTCTGTGAATGCAAACGCTTCGAGCTACACTAACTCACTGTATCAGAATGAAATTCATAACATAATGTAATTGTGCATTGTGTTCTCAGTGTTGCTGTCAGTGGTGTAAAGCATCAAAGACTCTCAGGTTTAATGAACTTTCTTTGATAATCTTCCGCTCCAGTGAGCTGTTAACAGCTGCGTTCGAATCATTGATTTAGTGAGAACCAAATCAGTGTGATTTATGAACAGATAATGAGGAATGATGGTAAGAGATTGATTTGTTCAGTTGTCAGTTCGTTCATTCACTCATTTATTTGTTTGTTCATTATGCTTGTGTTTCCACCAAACGTCACTTCTTGGAAGATTTGTCTTTTTTATTTATTTAAATTTTATTACATTTTATTTTATTTAAATTTTTGTCGACTTGTTGCATAAAAATATTATTGTGGACAAAGATTTGTGAAAGAAATGAACAGTTTTATTTAGCAAGAATGCATTAAATTCCAAAAATGGTATACCACCGTAGAATTACATGTAATTATATAATGGTATACCACCGTAGAATTACATGTAATGTCCAATACAGTCTTTCACCGTATATAGTAGGGGAATATACAATTCCAAAAATGGTATACCACCGTAGAATTACATGTAATGTCCAATACAGTCTTTCACCGTATATAGTAGGGGAATTTACCATTAACCATTTAACAGGGTTTTACTGTAGCATTTTTACAGTCTTTTACCATTAAATTCACTGTCATTTTTTTTTTCAAAAGTTTTATTTGTATCAAATGTACTACAACATATGAGATGAAAATGTAACACTGTAAGACAAAAAAATCTGTAGAAAATTGGATAATATCCTGGCAGACAATTAATCTGTCAACCTTAATACTCAAATCAATGTGTGATTTCAAAATGCCACTAAAACAGAAAATTCCTTCATATTAACAGTACACTTGCCTGTATTTTACAGGCTTTTCTTTAAGTGTACAGCATAGTGTGAATGATCCACCTTATGTAACAAACTGCTGTCAGTCTCAGAGTCTGTAATGTACGACTCCTTGTACGAGGCATCTTGCGCAATCATTTGAATATGCATAAATGTGTGCGTATCAGAGGGGGAATGAAAGGGAAAAAGAAATATTGCGTCTGTCGTTTTAGTTCTCTGACACTTACAGTCTCTCTGCTGTATGTGTGTGTGTGTGTGTGTGTGTGCGCAAACCTCACACTCCTGCTCTCCGTTTCACTGAGGAAAGAGAGAATGAGAAACACAGCCCAGTCAGTACCTTTACATCTGGATCAATGCTCATATCTGTGCTCATCAATAATAATCACAAACAACAATGCAAATCAATGGTAATGGATTATGAAGTTAATCAACGATGCATTTAATTATTGATTAGTATTGATTAGGTGTGTTCATCATTGATTTAGTGAAAAATAACACATTCAGTCCGATTTTTTTATAATAGAAGCCGTCAGGGAAAATTGGACATGTGACTATTTAAAACAAGAATCTGTGTGCTAAAGTCTGTGGTGTGTAGTATGACCATTTAGTTGACATGATAAAAAACATCATCCCTTAGCGTGTCTACCTAGGCTCTTGACAGCATGATACCGTTGCTATGTATGGTTGCCATGCAACAAGCTGTTGGTAACTGTACCTTTTAGACTATAATCGTGCGAGATATGTCTCTCTTTTAGTATTCATCTCATTCAAAGTATGTTCTGTAGAAGTATTTCCTGACAACCCTCATGCTGATAAGACCATGCAGCATAGCTGTTTTGGATGCTGGTGCGCTGACTTCATTATTAGCATGAAGGGTTGCTTCAACTAAAAATTTTTTGATTTACTGAACCTCATGTTGTTCCAA
Source organism: Cyprinus carpio (assembly GCF_018340385.1). Classification (NCBI taxonomy): domain Eukaryota; kingdom Metazoa; phylum Chordata; class Actinopteri; order Cypriniformes; family Cyprinidae; genus Cyprinus; species Cyprinus carpio. The sequence goes on from NC_056574.1 coordinate 32,225,537, forward strand.
ACTCATAAGCTGTTCTTTTTATGTGGAACATGTTCAATGACAACATAAATGTAACCTAAAAATGTATATGACAAAGCCAAATGACAGCTTTTTTATGGAGAACATGCTGAAATGTATGCAAATCATCAAAAACTAAGTTAGTATCGTGTGACTTCAGAAGACTTTGCATATAGTGCATGTCATATGTACTTTTTCTGTGGTGCTTTTATTTATTTTTTCCACATTTTCTCTACACAGCCACACCCCCACTAACCACCACCATATTGAAAAAAACAGCTGGTAAGCCTCTCCTTTTGTTTTCTGCAGACGAATGAAAGTCACACCTTGTGCATTTTGGTGTATCTGTCACTTGCTAGCATTCGGGATGCCATCATGAACAGGTTTCATGTCCTCGTCCTTTAACACCATCAACAAAATTACCCAAGCTAAAGGCAAATATAACCTAGAGGCACATCCTGGTTCACTTGCAATGAAGATAAACAGGGTTTGTGCATATGTCAGTTTATTCATTTTGGTTGGACCTATGCCATTCATGGTTTATTTTATTTAAAATGCTTTTTTGTTTTCACAGTTATAATCCATTATTATATATGCCTTAAGCAAAACCAGTTGAGATCTTAAAAGCATTTATGTGAGAAGCAAACATGCTGTTACTTGTGTTATTGCGTTCCTAGTATTTCCTCTCTCTCTTTCTCTCTTTCTCTCAGCACGCACTCTTTCATTAACACTTTTGCTTGCGTCACATTCATTTGTGAACACTCTAATATGTCTCATGTGTCATTCACACCCCAAGCCTTCCACACACATAAGGGTGTCACTTCAGCATTGGGCACTCTTTTGTCCCATAAGTTTTTTTTTATTTTTATTTTTATTAGAGCTAACAGATTTATAACTCTTTGTTACATGATGGTCCCATTAAGATGTTTTGTGAACGTTTTACCTTTTTTTCAAAGGCTTGCATTCTTGAAATATGAAGATTTGTCATATAAAATATGAATTACTTTAAACTATAATATAAATAATGAAGGACAGCATTTCAATATTTATTGTCAAAATTAATTACTTTATATCACTTTATAATATATACAATATATATTTATATGCAATTACATGCAGTATAATTATAACTGGCACTTGTTTTGGTGTGATTTAAGATGAAACATCAAATGTGATGTATAAAGTAAACTCATGTTAAATATCACTGTAAATCTGTAAACAGAATAGTTCTGTGCATCATTTCCAGTCAAGCTGTAAATTTCTTCATTCAAAAAGTATTAAAATATTTAGTTGTGCATTTTTATGCAAATATTTAAAATTGTAAATAAAATAAATAAATAAATAAAAAGTATCTATATCTACATGTAGCAGGCAAAAAAAAACCTTAATAAAGGTGCTCAACCACAATCAATAACAAAGGTCAATAAAAAAAGAAAAAGTCAGCACACCATAAATCCATATTTATAGCATGTTCTCGAGCCATGTGGCTCTTCATCAGACAATGTGTGTATTTATGACACAAAATGTTAGCTATGACATTTTCCTTAGCAAACATAGGTTGTAATATTAAAAAAAATATTCCCATCATTTCAATTACAGAATGCCATTAAACACAGTACACATTAGAGATGTGGTGTAAATGACAATTGCTGGTTCATTCAGCAATGAATGAGTGTCTGCTAGAGGAAAAATAAAAGAAACAAGTGAAAGTTCAAAGTATGTTTTCAAAGAAAAAGTTCTCATTTCTAAAAGTCCACAGGACCAAAAGTGCCCATAGCCGGAGAAACACCCATAAACACACACTCTTTCTCCCATATATTCCCTTGACACTCCATTGACCCGTGTTATATGCTGCGTTAGCGCTGAGGCTGCACTCTCTCCAGCAGTGATGGATGAGGTGGAGATAACAGCAGCCGATGTGCGCAAACCCTCCAATCATTTACTTGACAGTCACTCCACTCACCCTGGGAAAAGGGCACCTTGCCAGGGTCTCCTCTCTCAGCTCCTCCCTTCCGTCCCCTGCGTTCCTGTAACATCCAGCACCGTTCTCTTTCACCCTGCCATCACCACGGGCGCTAATGCTGAATCGCGTTAACAACACATTGCTCACCCCAGGCTCACGGCAACACCATCAGTCACATACGCGCGCACACAGGATGTTGTCTAATAAATACAGCCCCCAATGCTTCCTCTGTCAAACTCTGCCTGGTGGGCTTGAATTTGATGTAATCAACACTCAGGTGGCTAGGATATCATAAATAATTGCTGTTGAATCCATTTTTTTTTACCCAGAATGCTTTGGGCTAACAACACCATTTTAAGTAGTTGTCAAACCTTGAAACCCCCTGCATTGCCACTACTGTTGAGAAGATGATTCCTGTAATAATTGTATGGCGATAAAAGCTTTTTTTTTCGGAGACAAAAAATAACATGAAATCAGAATGGACCCTGTTTACTTTCTTTATACATGTTTTCACCATTGGAGCTGGGAGAATGTACTCGGTTACTTACGTAACCTCGGTTCCCTGAGGAACGAGTACTGCATCGCTAGGCGCTATGGGGGAAAACACCTTTTTCTCAGAGGACTGAAGCCTTTACAATCACGCAGTGTAACTGCATGGCCATTGGTTCGTGAAGTAACTAAAAAATGAACCAATGGCTCGGCAGCAGAGCTGCATGGGGCTTTGGAGACGAATCCCGCCAGTGGGTGGGACCATCTGGCTCTATAAGCAGGCATTTCGCCATAGTATCTCAAGTAAATTCAGCTGAAATGCATGGCAAGGAACACAGTACTCATTCCCGTATCTCAGGGAACCAAGGTTACGTATGTAACGGAGTACGTTGCCTTTCGATACTTCACTTGTACTGTGTTGCTAGATGCTATGGGGAACCTATACAATCCTGCCGTAACATGAAAGAGGAACGACTAACATGAACTGGCCTTGAGCATAAAAGGCTCAGAGGGACCAATTATACACAGGGTGAGCCCTGCGGGAGGCAAGAAACTGAACTCACTGAGGTCAGCCCGCCTTGTTTTGTAGAGCCTCAGCACTACTGAAAGGGCCAAGAGCGTACCTGAAAAAACAGGCAATGCCTGAAGAAATAGACCACCTTAAGCAGGCACATATCCATTTAAGCAGATAGAATCCGAACCTACAAGGCCGGAACTTCCAAGTTATAAAAACTGGTAAAAAAAGTGGACAGTGAGGCCCAGCTGGCCACCGCACAAATATCTGCTATAGACACACCGCTAGACCATGCCCAGGACGAGGCTATGCCCCGAGTGGAATGGGCTCTGACTCCTATGGGGCTCTAGACATCCAGGGAGGAGTATGCTTGTGCGATAGCATCAACTAACCATTGAGAAATCCTCTGTTTTGTGATCGGGGACCCTTTGGTGTGGCCACCAAAGCATACAAAAGTTGTTCCTACCGCATGAACGGGGCTGAATGCTCTATGTAAATTTTCAGCACCCTAACCGGGCAGAGAAAGTTAAACTCCTGGTCCTCCTCAGGTGGAGGAAGCTCAAAGAGAGTAATAACCTGGGCTCTAAACGGTGTGTAGAACACCTTAGGAACGTACCCATGTCTTGGTTTTTGGACGACTTTGGAGTCGTTAGGCCCAAACTCAAGACAGGCAGGACTTATCGAGAGCCTGCAAGTCACCTCCTCGTTTAACCGATGCTAAAGGCAGTAGCAGAGCGGTTTTCAACGACAGGGTTTTCAAGTCTGCTTACTGTCATGGCTCAAGCCCGTGGGCAGGTCCCACAAAGGGACCGTGGGGGACCGTGGGGGACCGGGGCGGATTGAGCATCACGGGTCCTCTCTGATTTCTTCAAGTGGTCACATTTACCATGTTTACTATGGTAATGTTAATGCCTAGCATGCATAGTCTTTTGCATCGCTTATAAATATTTCTACCTTGTATTGTGATTATAATCCACATCAGATCAAGTTATTTCAAACACTCACTGCTGAATGAAAGTGAGTTTTGAGCTCAACTTATTTTAAAAAGTTTTTAAAGCTGGTGTTATAGCTGTTAGCTTTCTGAAATGATCCGCGGCGCTGATGCTCTGCAGACCCGGAGAAACTCTGCCTTGGTCATAACCGCTCCTCTAAGCCGTTGGCCCCGAGGAAGCACCGACAAAGCACGATCAAGCACCAGAAGTGACAGTGGAAATGCGACTGGCCCTGGCACGCACTAGCATGCCCACTTTTGGCCTGACAGTGGAAACGCGGCTAAAGAGGTCGACCTCTGTCCTGCCAAAGATCTCCCAGATTCTCTGAACCGTTTGTGGTTGAAGCATCCACTCCTCTGAGGGGATGTTGCTCCGAGATAGCATGTCTGCTCCTTGGTTCAATATACCGGGCAAATGTGCTGCCCTCCATGAATGCAGGTTGAGGTTTGCCCACTCCAAGAGGTGTTTTACCATCCTGAAGAGGCGTTTCGAGGTGAGCCCGCCTTGGCGATTTATATAGGAATCCACTGTCTTGCTGTCTGTGTGGACAAGCACGTGGTGTTCCTTCAGGTCTGGTAAGAAGGTCTGAAGGGCTTGACATACTGCCATCATCTTGAGGTAGTTGATGTGTAGCCGGCCATCTGCATCTGACCAGGAGTCTAAGGTCGGTCTGCCTTCGCACAGAGCTCCCCAACCCATATTGGATGCATCTGTTGAGACAACTTTCCTTCTGTGAATCAAGCCCATAGTCACGCCCTGCTTGAACCACTGTGGGTCTTTCCAAGGGGCCAGAGCTGTTACACAGGCATGGCTCACCCTTACACGAATGCGTCCATGATGCCACGTATAGGGCGGAATTTGAGGTTTCAGCCAGTACTGAAGGGGTCTCATTTGGAGCAGGCCCAGCTGTAGTACTGGCGATGCAGATGCTATGAGTCCCAGCATCTTTTGAAATGACTTGAGATGGCGAGAGGCTCCGATTTTGCAAGACGCCGCAAGCTGTTGTATGCCCAGTGCACATTCTGGTGTGAATACCGCCCTCTTGTGGACTGAGTCGAAAAGGCACTCTAAGTGGCTGAGGAGGAGGGATCTGTGGGATATTAGCTTGGCCTCTGACTGGGCTAAGATGAGCCAGTCGTCAAGGTAATTCAGAATGCGGACTCCCATCTGCCTCAGAGGGGAGAGGGCCGTGTCCATGCACTTACAAGGACCCAGGGACATTCCGAAGGGCAGGACCGTTTACTGATATGCCACTCCCTCGAAGGTGAATCTCAAGAATCGTCTATGATGGGGGGGCTACCTGGATGTGAAAGGAAACATCTTTCAGATCCAGAGAAAAGAACCAGTCCCCAGCGTGTCAGTCCTAAATTTAGGACTCCTAAATTTTTGTTCTAAGAGTATTTTACAAAGCGTTTTAGCACTAAAATTAGCTCCTAAATCTGTGAAAGAGGACTTCTAAGTCACTAAGACCAAATCTGAACTATCCTAAAATGGCTGTTGCCAGCAATCTACCTCTGAATATAAACATTTTAGAAACATTGGTAGATAATGAGCTTTTAAAAAGGTATTGGCTTTGGTTTGGAGGTTATCCCAACTCCACATTTTTAATTATATCCTTAATATACAGCTGTTCTCGCGTCCAATTGGGTTTTCTTTTATGTTTGCATGTCTTACTATCAGCCATGATTATTCTACTCTGCTAATTAAAAGGCTGTTTATATGCATATAACCAAAATTTTATTAGTCGCTGAAAAATTTTTTTCTTTGAAAATAAAGTGGCAAAATATGCAGTCTGTGACGGACAAATCATTAACGGCTGGTCTATGTGATAATATAGTACATCGGGCAGGATATCTATATGCTCACCTAACATTCATCGACCTCAAATATGGCTTATCATCTGAAATATGTATGAAGTAGCAACTTTACATAGCTGCTCAATTGAATGTTAGCCTAGAAAAAGTGTGCACATGTTTGTGCGGAGTGTGGAAGCTGAACTGTAGCACGCTTGGGCTACTGCATGACAGATGGAGGTGCCGGTGCGATCATTTGCTCTTATAATACTTCGTCATTTTTGGTCATACAGATAAGAGTAATGCATCTTTTGTATCTTTAAAGACTCGTTTATTCATGTGCACTCAGAATAACAACGAAACATTGCACTTTTGTAAAATAATGAAAGATGCGCTTTCTGCCGTCTCGGACCCGAGAGTTTCACTTCAAAACTCCATGTATGCTTGCCTTATTACAGACATAAAAAATATATCTATAGAGAGTGAAACTTTTGAATGAACCAATTCAAATAGAAAATAAATCTTCTCAGATTATGTAATCCATATGAAACATGCATACAGGCGCATACTGCGGAGATGACGAGTCAGTGTTCATCTCTTAAACTGAAAACAGAAAGAACTAGTATAACAATAAATTATTTAAACGTTAATGCAGTGTACTTGCGTTTTTTTCCCTAACATATTCATGATTTTTATGTTTGTGGGTGCACTGTGGCAAGCCTTTTTTGTGTGGGCTTGAGCACTTATTAGGCTATGTTGGCAATTAAAGGCTCATTATTATGATTTATATGGTTTATTAATAAAAGTGTGTCTAATAGTCTACTAATGCATAAAATGACTATTAGTCGACCAGAAAAAATATTTAGTTGAGGGCAGCCCTGATGCATATTGACTAATTGTTTACGAGAAGCATACATATACGAGGCTGACAATTAGCTGAATATATAGCCTACTTGTTTAATAAGTGACACTTAGCTTGCATTTTAAAATCTTTATTTGAATGTGGCAATTAACATTTTTATTTTAAAACCTTTATATAAATATGACAACATAATATTGTGCTCTACAATATTTATATGAATAAATCTCTGACAGAGACTATCAGCCAATCACTGTGTGCATAGTTTGTATGCGGACATCATCCATAGCAACAAGGTCAACCCCACCCTTACTCTTAGCTTAAGACTTCTCTCTAATCCTTAGTAAAATTTGTCTCAGCAACTTTGTGAATAGGTTTTAAGAAAAAACCCTTAGCTAAAAACATTTACTGCTATTTAGGAGAACTCTTAGCAGTAAGATAAAATGTTTTGTGAATACGGGCCCAGGTGTCTGAGATCGAGGATGGGCCGGAGGCCGCCATCCTTTTTGGGGACGAGGAAGTAATGGCTGTAGAAGCCTGACTCTCTCTAAGCTGACGGAACTGTCTCTAAAGCTCCTTTTGCCAGCTCCATGAAGGCTGCGGGGTCGGGTTTTGACTTGTCCATGAGTTTAGCCTGAAAGACCTGGAGCATGGCCATGGAGTACAGAGCTGAGGCCGCCTGCCCGGCGGAGGAGTACACTCATCCAGCGAGGGCAGACGTTGTTCTGCAGGGCTTGAAGGGGTGAGCGACCTTCGCTTTCCATCCAATGGCAGTGGGTGGGCAGAGGTCTACAGCCACTGACTCGTCAAAAAGAGGCAGTTTTTCGTAGCCTCTTTCCTCAGCGCCATCCACTGAGGAAAGCATAAAAGAAGAGGATGTGCGAAGGTAAGCCAGGTAAGGAGCGCACCACGATTTCGTGAGCTTGTTGTGGACTTCAAGAAAACCGTGGAGGCTCGCTGAAGAGGGGCCTGGCGGCACCCCAGCAGGAACCATTCGTCCAGACGGCTACAAGTGGGTTCCTCTGGCGTAGACCACTCCAGTCCCAGCTCTTCGACCTCTTTAGAGAGGACATGGAAAAGTTTGCCATCCATCCCTTGCTTGGCGTCTCTGGGATTGGGAGATGGCAAAGGGGCGGGGTCAATAGTAGAGCCCGACATCTCCTCAGCTTCTGACACTATTAGGGACTTGCTGTCATCTAATAGCACGTCCTCCATCACACCGAACGAGACCATGTCACTCGCATCAGCCGAGGGATGCTGGTCTGAGTGGTCAAAGAGGACGGGAGAACCCTCTCTGCTTGGCAAGGGCGAGGCACACAGAATCTGGGCTAGCATGAGCTCGCTTGTCCCTCATTTGAAACAATGTTGCTGCTCTTTTAGTAGTGAAAATTAGCTTTTTTAGACTTGCCGGATGGCAGCAGGGGACAAGCTGGCATCTGCACCAAACACTGAAGGTGGGAACAACGAAGAAGCACAGAGGAAAAGACCGCTTCTGTCCGCAGCGAGTTGCTGTAGATCAGCAAAGGGAAGGTCGTCGTCGATGAAGGAGAATTGATCTGAGATCCTATGGCGAAATGCCCTGCTTATATAGCCAGATGGCCCTGCCCATTTCATCTCCATAGGCTTGTACAGCTCTGCTGCCAATACATTGGTTCGTTTTTTATTTACTGCACAAACCAATGGCCGTGCAGTTACACTGCGTGATTGTAAAGGCTTCAGTCCTCAGAGAAAAAGGAGTTCTTCCCCATAGCGTCTAGCAACACAGTACGAGTGAAGTCTTGAAAGGGAACAGTGATAGTTCACCCAAAAATGAACAATCTGTCATCATTTACTCACCCTCATGTTGTTCCAAGCATGTGTGACTCTTTGTTCTGTGGGAGACAAAAGAATATATTTTGAAGAATATTTCTACTGTTTTTGTTCATACAATGAAAGTCAGTAGGGTCCAAAATAACTCAAAATATCTTTCTTTCACAGAAGAAAGAGTATCCAACAACGTGAGGATGAGTAAATGATGACAGACTGTTTATTTTTGGGTGTTCTCATGAGAAAATGGTAGTATTTTATGAGTTGTCAATTTCTTATGAATTTTTACAAATGGTTTTGTAACATTTTTAAGTCCACCCCTAACCCCACCCTTCAACCTTCAGTGGTGATAAAGCAGATCATACGAAAATGTGCAAATGAGATTCATTCAAGCAATGAATTCAAACTTTAATTCATTCAAATTTATGATTAATGACTAATTCGGCAAAACATAAATAGTTATGAATTCTTATCAAAGTATTGTTGGAAATATTTCACATTTTGTCTGTACCAAGGGCAAAGTGTCCTCCCGACCTCATGAGAAAACATGATTATTTTACTGGGCAATGACTTCCTATGAATTTGTACGAATTCTTTCATACAAAAACAATTTTTTTTTAGGTGCACCACTAACCCACCTGTAAATTAGTAGAGCTTAAGCAGTTTGAATAAAAATGTGCAAATGAGATCAGCAAATTGGTCGCGAATTCAAATTCATTTGTACAATCTCTTTTGCACATTTTCATTCGAACTGCTTAAGCCCCAAAGATGTTTTTTTTTTTTTTTTGGGGGGGGGGGGGGGGGTGGTTAATGGTGGACCTGATAAAATGTTTAAAACAAACCATGCAAATTCATAGGAAGTTGTGTCTTGTAAAATGTTTCTAATTTCCCGATCTCATAATAAAAGATTTTTAGGGCCGCCCCCAAACCTAAGCTTCAGTGAGCATATTGTACAAAAACATGTAAATGAGATTGTATGGGTTCATACTAATTTGTGACCAAAACATGAGATCTCAAGAATTTTATGATTTGGCGATTTCCTATGTATTCGTACAATTTGTTTTTTGCAAAAAAGTATGATTTTTTTGGCCCCAAAAACATATGAATGAGATATAAATTTGTGAACTAAAAATAATTATGAACTACCATGAGAGTATGTTACATTAAGTCTGTCAAAACGTTGAATAAAGTGCCACGGTATTGCAGTTTTTTTAGAACATGGATTTTTCAGATATGTAACATGGAAATACCATGGTATTCTTGGTAACTTTGAAAGTACCATGGACTGCTATGTAAGTACAGCAAGTCAATGGGGGTCAGACTGGATCATGGTGGGGAACTTGATTTACATGGGTTACCTGCTCCTGGAACAAACTTTCAAGTGAGGGAGACCCCCGGCAATGCATTTATGTGGCAACCCATGATGAACATTTTGTACCTTGTCCAACAGTTGTTTACTGTGGACTTGACCACTGTACATGAATATGGTATTCATTCTGTACTGTGCTATATGTATCTAATATCATGGTACATCTGCAGCATAACATAGAGCTCGCTTTGGCTCATGTACAGCGTGTACCTTGCGTGGGTTGATAAGAAACTGTTTTGCTCTTTGTTCTGATTGAGCTTTCTAGAAGAACAGTCGTTGTTTGATTAGCCCCCCTTCATCTGATGCAGACAGCTTAGCACGGTTAAATCAACAGTTCACATCTCCCTGGGTAGTGTGAGGTATTGGTTTAAAAAGTGTTCTTTCTCTGAAATTAGAGCACAATTATCACCCAGCAATGGCTCTGGTAAACCGTGTAAATTCAGTCTGTTCTAACAACAGAGCCTAAGGATTTTGTGGAAGGCTTGTCAGTGTCAGCCAAATTCATCAGTTTTGTGCAGTTTTAAAGATATAGTTACTAAAAGTTTGTCATTTGTCCACCCTCATGTCACTCCAGACTCATTCTGCTTTGTTTTTCATGGAGATGTCAGGCAGAACATCTAGATAGCTTTTTTTACTTTATGTTCCCTGGGTCTGCCATGTTCTTAAAATGACAGAGAGTGGTCCATACAAGTTGTGCACTATGTTTCACGTCTTCCAACACATTATGAAAGGAAACTATGAAAGAGGAGAGAGTGGAACAGGATTGTAAAAGGTGTCCAATTCTGCTCCTGGACCATCAACGTTCGGCAGTCTTTAGCTCCAACCAGCACCAACACACTTTTCTGGTAGTTTCTAGTGAAGTTTTTGGAAGAAGAAATGACACAGATAAGGTTAAAAGTGTGATTCACTGCCAGTTATTCATTTTAACTGGTTTTAATCCCATGAAGTGCAATAAATCTAAATATTTTCCTCTGCTGTTTAGTCTGAGAGACATACACAAAGGTCAAAATGATAAATCTGTTGTGGACAAGCCAGTTACCAGATGGTCATTACAGACAGCTGGAGCACTTTAAGTTGTTCTCGTCAAAAAGATCACAGTTAATTTCCTTTTCTCCATGGGCACAGAATCCCTTAAGCTTTCTAATTAGTAGTGAATGGGCGGAATGTAAATGTGCCGCTGCTGCTCGTGGTTTAATGATATAGTGGAGTCTGAGGAGTATTGTGTAGATAATGGCTCTACAGTCATCTGTTACCATTGCTCGCCCACTTTCAACAGCCTGTTGCCCGAGATACAGTCTTTCATTTTGTCTTCTCAATAGCGTTTTTCTTGACAATACATAATCCGGGAGGGTTTTAAAGCATTTCTAAAGTGTTTGTATTCAAGTGGCTCTGATTTTTGCGTGTGTGTGTGCTGGCGCTAATGAAACAATCAGAAAGGCAACTGAGGAAAGTACTTGTCATAGAGGTTACAGCTATTCAGTGCTATTCATTTGAGAATCGCAAACTTACCCACTTATCTGTTGGATCCTGTTGTCATCTGTCTGTAGTGAAACTTTTAAATGTACATTAATGTAGCATTATTTTTCTCTCACAGTTCCTCCACTCACAGTAAGTCAAGATTTGAAAATGTTGTTCTGTCATGACAGTAGTTGACCTAAAAGAGATACCATAGACTACTGAAAAAAAAACATAAGCTGATGCCATTATTGCAATGCTGAGAATACAATGTTGACTTGCATTGAATTGCATTGCCTAGCAATGACAACCCAGAACCGGATCCTCATTGAATTGCGCACATGGAAACCCTGATGGCAAGTTTTGCATGAAGACGCATCACTCGCATTCCTTTCAAATGTGCTGTTGACACACTAGATTCAGCTGACTGCAGTGCATGAACCTCTCTGTGCGCATGATTGAAGTCTTTCCTCAGTGCGCCCGAGAGAGGTTTTTCAGTATCAACAAAACCACCGTTTTCTCTCCCCAACACAATCAGGGCAGCCCTCAAGAGCTCTCAAAGAGCAGCCTGACAGCACAGTCTAATGACTCACCATTAACTAACTCTCTTCCCATGAAACATAGGCACTCTCCAGGTAACAGAGTGCTGCTGTGGGTGAAACTAGAGTCATGCTTAAAAGAACAAAAAAAGACTCAAGTTTGCCATCAAAGAAGATCAAGCATGCGCTTCTCCATCCCTGCCTCATTTATTTATTTTTAAAATGGCATTTCACTCCCGACTCTTAATGCGGTCTCATGCAGTCTGTCCGTCCTCTCATCTCTCCTCACGCCTGTCCGTCACACACAAAGTGAAAGTGGTAGCGATGAATTATTCACCACCACTTGAACCCCACAGCCACTCTCGTTCTCTCTCTTTTTCTCCAGCTTTAATTGGGTTTTAGAGGATAACAATAAGGACAATATCTCATTAATCAAACAAAGAGCCATGGTTTTTAAAAAGCCGAAGGATATGGTGGTGAGCATGGCATGCTTCAGGGGAGAGAGGAGGTTAAACATTATGATTTATGCATTTGAGAGGTGTGTTTGGGAAACTTGTTTGGGAATAGCCATTATTGCATTTTTTTTTAATGTAGCAAAGTATCAAGCACAGCTCACATGGAAGTTTCTTTCAAAGTAGCTGGTCAATGCCTCACAGCCGTGTGGATAACTCGATCCCATTGCAAATAGGGAGAAATCCTTCACCCTTGTGTGAAATTCCCAATAGTGTGTTTCCTTTCGAAATGACGGGATTTTGTCTGCAAAATTTCATGGGTGAAAACGAGGCATTCCAATAGGAATTCACATGATTGGGAATTTTTGTGTGATGGCGAAAAAGTTACCCAAGCAGTTTTCACTAATTTTGTTGCTCACTTGAATTCAGCACACTGACCAACAGACGGCCACTTGCTTTGAAAATGACTTGTGAGCTCTGCTTCATACATCGCTACCTTATTGACAAGACATTTTTGGAAACTTTTTGTCAGTGTGTGACAGCGTCATGTTGCACTCTTTTGACCTTTGGAGTTTGGATAATTTGAATGCTGTTTTCTGAACGTGGATGCACACTAGGGCTGCACGATAAATCAAAATGGAATCGAGATCGCGATTCGACAGAAGCTGCGATTATCATGCATATCTTTCAGTGAAGCATGGTTCAGTGATTAGATTAGATTAGATTCAACTTTATTGTCACTCTGCAGAGTTCAAGTACAGAGCCAATAAAATGCAGTTAGCATCTAACCAGAAGTGCAAATAACAGAGTATATAAAATAAATCTAGAATATGTGTATATACGTTAAGTTTATGACATATAGTGCAAGTTATGAGTTAGGAGGAGCTCAATGCAAATGATACAACACGGTGCAAAGAAAGTATAAACAGAAGATGCATTGTACATTGAGTATAAAAAGAAGGTGCATCATACAATGAGGTACGTAAATAGCATAAGTTTATATATGGCCAGTGACCATAACAGTGCAAATGGCATCCAGAGGTAGAAATGTGAAAGGAAATGTGCAAAAAAATCAGAAATGTGCAAAAACAGCGGGAATAATAAGAACATTGTGAGTGAGGATTGCAGACAGGTTATTATTGAGTTAAATTTTTTTTCTTTTTTTTTTTCTTTTTTTTTAAGCATAAGGTGGTTCATCCGGGATGCAGTGTTCAGCACCTGAGATTGGAGTTCAGTAGGCTGACCGCTGAGGGAAAGAAACTGTGCCTGAGTCTGCTGGTGCGACAAACGAAGACTCCTATAACGTCTCCCCGATGGGAGAGGAGTGAACAGTCTGTGACTGGGGTGAGAGGAGTCTTTGATGATGCTTCTCACTCTACTTAGGCTGCGTTTGTTGTAGACGTCTTTGATGGAGGGTAGCCTGACACCAGTGATGTATTCGGCAGTTTTCACCACCCGCTGGAGGGCTTTCTGGTCCGAAACAATGTAGTTGCCATACCACACTGTGATGCAGTTTGTGAGAATGCTTTCAATAGTGCAGCGGTAAAAGTTCAGTAGGATGTTGGGGGAAGGGTGAGCTTCCCTTAGTTTCCTAAGGAAGTAAAGGTGCTGTTGTGCCTTTTTAAACAGTATGGAAGTATTGAGGGTCCAGTATTGAGGGTCCATGTGCTCCACTTCAGCCCCATCAATGTAGATGAGAGTGTGGTCCTTCTTAGTCCGCCGGTGGTCTACAATCAGCTCTTTGGTCTTTTGGGTGTTGAGTGCAAGGTTATTGTTGGCACACCACATTGCTAGATGCTGAACCTTGTCCCTGTAGGCTGTCTCATCATTGCCGCTGATCAGGCCTACCACCGTGGTTTCATCTGCAAACTTGATTATGGAGTTAGAGCCATGCACAGGTGTGCAGTCGTGGGTGAAAAGGGAGTAGAGGATTGGACTCAGCACACAGCCCTGTGGTACCCCAGTGTTTAAAGTGAGGACGGAGGAGGTGTGGTTACTGATCCTAACAGTGTGGTCCATTTGTGAGAAAGTCCAGGGTCCATTTACAGAGGGAGGGGCTGATGCCAAGATCACAGAGCTTGGAGATCAGCTTAGATGGGATCACAGTATTGAAGGCGGAGCTGAAATCAATGAATGGCATCCTGACATATGTGTTGGTTCTGTCCAGGTGCGTCAGGGCAGAGTGGAGAGCTGAGGCGATGACATCCTCAGTTGACCTGTTGGATTTGTAGGTGAACTGGTATGGGTCCAGTGTAGGGGGCAAGCATGTTTTCAGGTGGTAGAGGACCAGCCTCTCAAAACACTTTGCAATAATGGGAGTAAGAGCAATTGGGCGGAAGTCATTGAGGGCCGTTGCACCAGCATGTTTTGATACAGGTACAATGGTGGTTGTTTTGAAGCAGTTGGGAACAATGGCTTGGGCCAAAGAAGATGTTGGTGAAGACCTCAGCCAGCTGTTCTGTACAGGCCCTAAGCACTTGGCCAGGGATGTCGTCAGGGCCGGCAGCTTTATGAGCATTCACCTTACACAAGGTGGAGCACACGTCACTGGTGGAAATTGTGAGCGGCATGTCGTCAGGTGTGAGCACAGCTTTGATGGGTGGTTCTGTGTTTCCACGATCAAGGCGAGCAAAAAAGTAGTTTAGGCCATCAGGGAAGGTGGCAATGGTGGTTGGGGGTGTGCTGTTTGCTGGTTTATAGTCTGTGAGGGCATGGATGCCTGTCCACATGCGGCGAGGGCCGTTTTTTTTTTAAAATCTGTCCTCAATGCGCAGTTTGTAGTTGTATTTAGCAGATTGAATTTCCCTCTTCAGATTGGACCTGGATAAGCTGTAGGCATCACGGTCACCAGATTTGAAAGCAGCGTCACATGCCTTCAACAGGAGCCGTATTTCCTTGTTCATCCAGGGTTTCTGATTGGGGTACATTTTAATTGCTTTATGGGTGGTTACCTTGCCACCACATTCATTGATATGATGCAGGACAGAGGTGGTGTAGGTATTAACATCTGTGTGGGAGTCCAGTGTGGCCCGAGAAGCAAACAAATTCCAGTCTGTGGGGGAGGGGAGTTGCTTTGTAAGCATCAGGGATGTTTGTATAAATATGATAGAGGATAATGTGAAGCTATGTCGAAAAACTGAGTTGAAAATAACTAGTAAAATAAGAAGCAATTTGAAAAAACTGGAGAGACGCTGAGCCTCGCGCTGTTCACGCGCTGTTCACGCGCTGTTCACGCGCCACCATCTTGGTTTCTAGTATCAGCAGTAAATCTCCATCTGAAGGCCAGAGGGCGCTCTCGCGCTGAAAATCCAAATACGCCCTGAAGAAGAAACCCAGGAAATGTCTATAGCGGTAGCTGGATAAACAGAAGATTTAACTGCTTTTATTGATTCAACGTGACTAGGGGCAGTCGTGGCCTAATGGTTAGAGTGTTGGACTTGCAATCCAAGGGTTGCAAGTTCGAGTCTCGGGCCGGCAGGTGGGGGGAGAGAATCTACAGCGCTCTCTCCACTTTCAATACCACGACTGAGGTGCCCTTGAGCAAGGCACCGAACCCCCAACTGCTCCCCGGGCGCCGCAGAATAAATGGCTGCCCACTGCTCCGGGTGTGTGTTCACGGTGTGTGTGTGTTCACTGCTGTGTGTGTGCACTCTGGATGGGTTAAAAAAGCAGAGCACGAATTCCGAGTATGGATCACCATACTTGGCTGTATGTCACGTCACTTTCACTTTCACTTAATAAACACACAATTATGACAATATATGGTTTACCTGAGTTATTACTATTATCATTTTCATTAAAATAAAGTAAAGTTATATTTATAATATAATGCCTTTATCACTGCTTAGAATACTATGAAATATGTTGTGTGCCTTATTCTGTTTAAGAAGCCACATCATCTCACAGAAGGATTTATTTCAAACACTCGACTGACATTATGAAGTGAGTAAAAATATGTTATTAAATGTGGTATTTTCACATGCTTTCAGATGGAGCAGTATTTACTACACAGAGCCGTAGTTCACTGATAAGCTATGCAAACAACTGTCATTATCACGAACGATTTCTTCGATTTCATAATTGCGCAATAAAATCATTTGCGATTTTTATTTATTTTTTTATTTTTTTGCTTAACTTGTCAGTGAACTATGGCTCTGTGTAGTAAATGCTGCTCCATCTGAAAGCACGTGATGATGATTTACTGCTGATTACAGAACCGGCTTTACTAACAAAATGTGCATGACAGTTGTGTTCGATTAATTGTGCAGCCCTAGTGCACACCTGCAAAAGCGTACCCGAGTCCACTTAAAAAGGGTGGTCTGAGGTACGGATGTGAACTCCAGAGTGGTTTGCTTCTGATGTGAATGCAGTCTTACTAAATCACAGAAGTGAATCACTATTAATGAGGTATGAATTGGTCAAATTGTGTATTAATATGTTTTAACGCTCACTTTCCTGAGACGTGTGACTGACACGAGGCAAGCAGAGAGAATTTATACCTCATTTTAACTCGTCTTCAGCAGAAATCGGCTCCTTTGTTCTTTTGGACTTTTAAATTTTATTTGTGACAAATAGACATGTGTCGTTTTGTTTTGTCATTTTGGACTAGGCAGTCGAATCAAGAGTGAAAGCATCCTAAGTTCTCTTTCTCATAATCACAAAAGACAAATAATTCGTACTCAAAATTTAGTTCCAAACAGGATTTTTTTTTTTTTTTTTCAAGTATTGAATCAGTAATGGAATTATACTGCTGTAAGGGTAACATATCATTTTTGCATTCAACTGCGCTGCTTTTCCATTGTTTTTCTATGTAAACATCCTCAAATTCTGTGTGATCAACCCTGAACACTTTTTTTAAGTATATATCACAGACTTAATACACAAGATTGATTTTCTTGCATTGTTGTATAATGCAAAGTGTCAACACAATTAAAAATGCAACAAAAGTATACCAAGTTTTGCCACAAAGGGCTCTCAAATGGACATTAGTGTAAACTATTTATTAGCCAATACTAATAACTATACTAGCTGGTTACTACATTAACTAGTTAGTGTTGCAATGAGATTGGGCTAATAGCATCACTTGCTATACTTCTGTCCGTGCAAAATTATGTCAAACATTTTAACATTTCAACCGGAGGTACAAGTACAAGATGTAATTAACAGAATCTGTACAAATACATTAGGCTAAAAATATCTTGAATATTATTTTAAAAAGACATTTAAAGCTCCTTTTCAGATAGGTATAGTCGTGCTAAAGGAAAAGAAGAAACGTAGTGAAAAGAAGAAAAGTGCGTAGTATACAGTAGCTAGTTAGAGATGTTCAAATGCTAGTGTGCTTTCACTGGAACATTTTGACTACTAAGCTGTTTATCCTGACTATGATTGCAGAGATGTTCTTCATGGTCCGGCTGACACACACAGTCAGCATCTGGCCAGCCTGAAGGCTTAAAAAAAAAAAAAAAAAGTACGTCATATCTTATCATTGACATAAATATAACAGCATGAGCTGCAGGGCTGTGATCATACACCGCATGTATGACTGGCTCGATAAGGATCTTTGCGTGTCTCCAGTGAGGCAGTAGCTGGGTTGGAGATGCAGAGAGCAGAACACATGCCTGGGGCCTGTTCTGTTCACACAGATAAGCAGCTGTCACAGCTGTCATGCACTCCAAAACTTATGATACTGCATCCTGTATCAGGCAGAGCATGATCCCGCTCGTGATTGTGAGGCTGTGCTGTGTTTCTGCTGACATCTGCTAGGGTCTAAAAGTCATTCCTGCAGAGGACCAAAGGCTAAAAATAGTAATCTTACATGGTTTTGATCGGCTTTACTTTGCCTGTTATTTTGACAAACATTTAAAGTGGCCAAAGTTAATCAGTGAGTGAATACATCTGAAATCAGATATATCTTAATGTGACATCATTAGTGTGCGTAAAATCTGCACAAATCTGAAACTGAAACAACTTCTCTTCACGATGACTTGATTCTGTTTCTCTGAAATTGTCTGGATCATGGAAAGTGTTGCAAAAGAAGTGAAGGATTGTTTTATGTGAGTGTGACAGGTTGCTTTTTATTTAGGGATGTTTAGTGAGGCACCAAAATATTTTTTTTTTTTAACTGAAACAACGAAACTGGATGTAAAGGTTTCATTTAGTCGAAAATCGAAACCAAAATTAGTTTATTTAATAATCAATTAATGAATCAAATTATTTACTAATAGTTTTATATTAACTTTTTAATGAAATACATTGTTGTTGAACTATTTAAAAATGGGCTGTAATGACAGATTTTTTCCTAACTAATGAGTTTATAGACATTAATGGCTTTCCTGTGGATAGGTGAGTGTGGTTTACAAGTTTTATTGATTTTTTTTTTTTTTTTTTTTTTTTTGCACACATTAGCTGAAAACAGCACAGACTAAAAGATCTCAGCTCATCATAAACAAGATTAATAAAAAAAGAAAGTGATATTGTCAACCCTGATCTGGAATCCACACAGCTGACATGTTTACCTGTTGTAGTTTTATCCATGTTGAAATTTAAGTGCATCACTACCAAGAACCTCAATGATCAATCAACAGCTATGAGTTGGAAAAACTTATGCCATTTTTATGCAGACTGTGCATCAGATGACTAGCATGTTTTCCACTGTTTGGCTTTTGTCATGTTTTATTAGATTTGAATATGGCGGTCCTGACTGTTTTGGGTCTGTGTCTCTAGTACAGGATTGGTCAGCTGTACATGATCAGCAAGCACAGTCATGAGCAGAGCGAGAGAGGAGAGGGCGTGGAGGTGGTGCAGAATGAACCGTATGAGGACCCCAACTACGGCCAGGGACAGTTCACTGAGAAACGCATTTATCTCAACAAGTGAGTAGCAACTGCCATCAATTATCTGTCAAGGCAAAACACCTCTGCAGAGTCTCTAAGTATTTCAGTTCAAAGTGTGTGATACTAGACTCCAACTGCACTAGTCAATCAACACATACACTACCAGTCAAAAGTTAGTGCTTAATTACTATTCATTTTAATGGGTCCTCAATTATTAATAATGGTTCATATTATCGATGTTGAAAACTTTACCCTAATATTTTTGTGGAAACAGTGATACTTTTTTTTTCAGGATTCTTTGATAAATAGAAAGTTCAAAAGAACTAAATCTTTTGTAACACTATAAATGCCTTTACTCTCACTTTTGATCAATTTAATGCATCCGTGCTGAATATAAGTATTAATTTCTTTTTTCTTTTTTTTTTCTTTTCTTTTTACTTTATTCTTTTGAATGGTAGTGTATCGCAGTTTCCGCAAACATATTAAGCAGCACAACTGTTTTCAACTCTGATAATAATGAACATGAATATTTCTTGAGCAGCAAATCAATATATTAGAATGATTACTGAAGGATCATGTGACACTGAAGACTGGAGTAATGAAGCTGAAAATTCAGCTTTACATCACAGGAAGAAGTTACATTTGAAAGTATATTGCTATAGAAATTATTTTAAATTGTAATGATATTTCACAATGTTACTGTTTTTACTGTGTTTTTATCAAATAAATGCAGCCTTGTTGAGCAAAAACATGAAAAAATCTTAATCATTCCAAACTTTTGACTGGAAATGGACATTATACATCTGAAATAAAACATCATTTGTTAACAACATCACTCACGTAGCCAAACCATATCATGCCTTTTAACTATCAGCATAAAGAGATCCAACATATAAACATGCATGTCTAACAACAAACTCTTGTTGGTTGCTTTACATGACATTCATTATGACATTTAGAGGTTTAGATCTGATAAACTGACCAGCAACAAAGTGGAAGCTCATTCATATAATGTCAGTGTCCTTGAACAGAGCTACGGAACAAAGTAGAAATGAGTGCAAAATACGACTTGTGATGAGAATCTCTTGACTTTATAGCATGTGTGCTTTTACTGCATGAACTGGGTGCATGCTCAAGGCTTCTAAAGCAAGAATGAGCTCTCTGTTAACATTTCCCAACAGACTGTCTACAGTGTCACAGAATAGCATTTATTTAAAATGGAAATCTTTAGTAACATGATAAATGCTTATACTGTCACTTTTGATCAATTTAAAAATCTTTGCTGAATAAAAGTATTCATTTCTTTTTTTTTTTTTTTATATATTACTAAACCCAAACAGTATTGTTCCTGGTGTTATTGTGCATGATTCACCAGTATGTTATGAAAAGACAAAATTATTTTCATAATTTTTGCAAATGTGCGTACTTTTGATTTCACTGTTGTTAAATATTTGACTTTGCTTTTCAGCTGACGTCACCTACAGTGTTTATTTTGGCCAAATTGATGAATGGATAAAAATAAGGCCCTGCGCTACATTTTCTATTTCCGTTTACTATCTGCAAATCTCTCTCTTTTCACTGGTCTTAGTAGTCTCTTTAATAAATGTTTTCTAGTACATTGACATTGAGCCTCAGTCGGGGTCAATGCAGTCCACAGGAGATCTTCAATTCATTCTCAGTCTCTAAGCGGCTGCTAGTTTAACAAGAATAAGCAAGGGCATGACTCGAGACCCAAACACTTTCCCAAAAATAGCCAGTAAATTGGTTCAGGACACCGTCCCCCAAGACCCTGCCCATTCTGGCCACTGATAAATCAATCGCTCATGCAGATGTGTTTTTGGAGAGACACTTTATTGAGCTGAGACATCAGACCCCCAGGACCAGTCTGATTAAATTGTTCCTCTGCAGGTCATGATTGGCTTAGAGGTGGTCATGACATCACTAACAACTAGTTAAGACCAAGGGCAAAAGATTGGGTGGACTGTTGGGCTTCTGTGAATGTGTTTAGTGAATCTATAAATGATTTTATCACATTGTTTTCATGCTTGGTCATTTTATCAGAAATAAATGCATTCAGAGCTGTCGTTCTGCTCTGTGATCCAGATAGTTTTTTGGCTAAATGATTCAGAAAACTCACCAATTCACCATCGTAACCAGTGTTGTTATTAACCAAAACTGAATTTTTTGTAAAATTTGGTAATATATTGGTTAAAAAAAAAAAAAAAAAAAAAAACTGATGTAAAATATAAATGTAAGATGAAAAACGTATTAAATTAGAAATGTTGCTCACTGAAATAAGTGTAAAATAAAGTACTGAAATTAATAAAACTGAAATAATTTTATTTGTATGTATATATATATATATATATATATATAAATATATAAGCAGAAAGTCTGTAACAAATTATTATAACCTACTGTAACTAAAATGAAAGCTGAAGATAAATGATAAAAGCTAATTCAAAATTAGTGACTACTAAAATAGTATATTAATAATACTAAAATTGTAAAAGCCTCTCTACTGTTCTACTTGTACATAACCAGCTTACTTTTTTTTTATCAGATTTTTAAACACTGATTAAAATGCTATTTATATGTAGAGAGATCTGTTTATTTTTTCTGTTCATACTGCAGTCACTTTTGCTAGCACATCCACACTAGTTGTCATAGTGACGGGGCAAACTTGCGTAGGTTCACCATGCGTGAGACTTTAGCAATACATGTTCCACCACTGATTGTTTTTCATTAGGGTGGAGTATCCAAATCTGACTTTGCTTCAGACAACAGTGTAAGGAACAGAAAGGGTGTAATGCCCAGGTAATGTACCGTAGTTAAGCAAAAAGATATGAGCCCGTTGACCGAACATAGGCAGGCATTACGCATATGTGTCACCCCATGACGTGTAGCCATCATGGAAGTGAGACTGGAATTACGGACAACTTGTTTAGACTGTTTACATTCACTGACAGCTACATTATACACTGTATGAAAAGCAATTTAATAATAGCAATTTAACATGTCTATTAAAAATGAAAATTTGCTGAGAATGTACCCACTCTGAGGCCATCCAAGATGTAGATGAGTTTGTTACTACATGGGAACAGATTTGGAGAAATTTATCATTACATCACTTGCTCACCAATGGATCCTCTGCAGTGAATGGGTGCCGTCAGAATGAGAGTCAAAACAGCTGATTGAAATATTACAATAATACTTAACCCACATGACTCCAGTCCATCAATTAATGTCTTATGAAGTAAAAAGCTGCATGTTTGTAATAAATCCACCATTAATTATGGACAGAGGACTCCTATTTTGGCCAGAAGTGATGGTCTGAAGTTAAAACTTCTTAAATGATTAATTTGTTTTTTACAAACTTTTAAATTCCTGTTGTTTTTAACAACGCCTCACATTATATAATAAAAAATAACAACAACAACAACAAAAAACGTTGTTCTCGCCATTCAGCCTACTTTAGTTGGCTTGGATCAGGCAAATGTATTTCATGTTCAAACAGAGGATAAAAAAAATGGATTTGAGTTGGATAGGCCTGCTTGTGTGAGCATAGCCTTAAATACACCTGGTGGGACAAATAATTATGACTACAGAGAGCCAGATTTTTTTTTGTGGTATTTTTAATTACACACACCCATTAAAAACAAGCTTCTAACCTTTGACTCAGCGTCTGAGGCTCAGACTACATTTAGTAGGAGTGCTTCAATAGCTCAGCATTTGCTTCATAAAAAATGACTCACATTTTCAGCATTTATATTAGTGTCTACAGATGTGTGGGTGAACAACTGCTTTTTTTTATGAGCCTAAAAGTATCCTTTTTTACAGTAGAATAACTACAGTAGCAGTTACATCAAATGGATTAAAAATAATTCCCTCTCAAAATCCCAAATCTCTGTGAACTCTAGATGATAAAGCACAGATAAATCAAGACTTAAATGGGATAAAAGACATGAGGAGGAGGAGTCAAAGTGGAGCGCACATGAGAACAAAAAAGAAGGAACAGAGAAAATAAGAGAGTATGTTTGTAGGTTGAGATGTGCGTGGGATGGGAGACGGCTGAGCTCCCGCTTTTATTGCACGTGTAGAATTCGAGATTTGGCTGTGGGAAGCTGTACCTGCCTTTTCGCCCACAGGCCACCTGCTTTTGCGCTCGTGTGTGCCATGCTGCTTATGCAAGCTGTAGCCGTGGTTCGGGACGAAATCTAGAATGCCAACATCTGACATCAGACTAAAATGAATGAAAAATGGATGGGTTTATGCATTTGGAAAGAGTTGGGAAACAAAACCAGTCCACCAGATAAATGTAATATAATTGGGTTTAGTGCAAATGGAGCAGTGCACGAACATCTTGGTGTGAGTCTAGGATCGTTTCTGAAAATCCATTTGCATTTTACCAGCCCCCAGGATGAGGTTTGCATCCCTCAGGTTTACATCACAGATGTGCCGAGTCATGCACCAGCAAAAAGTGCAAGGCCTGCATAAAATGTTCATTTATTCCCGCTGCTCAGGCTTTTGGGACTGGCACCCGTCCCAGTTTCATCCACTCTGCATCTGGTTTATTCAGAACACAACTGCGGAAAAGCGTAATAAGAACTTCATCTCCATGGGCTTATTAAATTAAGATGGAAATGTATCATGATTCCCCAACACACCATTGATTTCATTGGTTTCCCAGTTGCATCTGTCCAGCATCAAAGATGAAGTTTGACGAGCCAAAAACTCCAAATTCTGTTGTTATTTACTCCCCCTGGATGCAGTTGTGGGCAAGACAAGGGCAAGAGCATCAGTGAATATCGACTTCAATTTTTGTCTGTTCCTCATGCAAAGTTTAGAAGACTCTATACTGCATATAGTGTATGAGCTACTTTTCTTTTTTGTACTTTTTGGAGCTGGTAGTTTTATGACAAGTACTGCATAACAGTTAAATAGAATTAAAATCCTTTAGTTTTGTCAAATCTTAAATTGAAAGGAATATTCTTTTTTTTTTATTCTTTTTTTATTTTAGAATAATTATTGTATATTAATATTAGTACTGGTCTTTTTAATAGTCTACAGATCTTTTAATAGAATCTTGGAGTTTAATTATTTTTCAAATGTATATTTTGGAAAAGGAGAATCAACAGTGTCACAAAAGCTATCATTTTAGGTATTAACTATTATATGTTAACTCAAAAATTTGGTAAAGATTTAGATTTTTCCTCTTATGGATGTACTATTAGTAGCTATCAACATAGGAAAAACAAAATAGCTACTTCATGTAGTAATGTGCAAGGATTTTGATGTCGTCTTTCTGACTCAGTCACTGAAAACTGAATAGTTCTTTAAATACAATTTCTTAAGCTCACCAAGGCTGCATATTTGGTCAAAAATACAGTAAAAACAGTAATATTGTGAACTATTATTATTAATTTTAAACAACTGTTTCCTATATGAATATATGTTAAAATCTAATTTATTCCTGTGATGCAAAGCTGTATTTTCAGCATCATTACTCCAGTCTTCAGTGTCACATGATCTTTCAGAAATCATTATAATACGCTCATTTTATTCTCAAGAAACATTTCTTATTATTATCAATGTATAAAATAGTTGTGCTGCTAAATACTTTTATGGAAACCATGCTACTTTATACATATATATATAGTTGTCTGAATATGTGAACTTATTTGACAGATTCATATACTGGATACACTTTGTTGCACAACTCTAGCCTGACTTGTCCCACTCCTTAAGAATCACTGAGGTATTCATATGTCTCCAGTGACTGATATCCTGCTTCTGAGCTGTCTGTTAGTAGTCAAACTCACAACTCAGATTCACAGCTGTCTATTAGGATGCTGAGTGACTGACTGAAGGGCGTTTTTGCAGCTGCTCTTAAAGAGGATGAGTTTTGGCAGCGATTAAGGAAACCTGATCTCAGATCAGAATGAAAGCGCATCTTCCTCCCTGAGCGGCCATCAGCGCTTCCTCGCTGCAGCTATTAGTCTGTCATTACTACTGTTATTGCAGCCTGGGGGACGGGGCTTTTGGCGCAGCGAGCTGGCACTCTCCACTTTCTTCTCAATACTTTTCCTTCCTGTTTTGTCTCTTTCAGCAAGCTGCCCAGCTGGGCCAGAGCTGTGGTGCCCAAAATCTTCTATGTGACGGAGAAAGCGTGGAATTATTATCCCTACACCATTACCGGTAACTACAGCTGCTTACTTGCAAGCATACAGTGCCATTGTGATTGCTTAAAGGAATAGTTCACCCAAAAATAAAAATGGTGGAAAATGTGCTCACCCTCAGTCCATCCAAGATGAGTAGATGAGTGTTTCCTCACAGAACAGATTTGTAGAAATGTAGCATTTAATCACTCTTCAGTGAATGGGTGCCGTCAGAATGAGATTCTAAACAGTTGTCCTCTCACAACAAAATTGACCAGCATATTTGTTTCGGACTGTTTTCTCTTATAAAAGGTGTTTGATCTCTGCAAATTTCTTTCCTGTAAGATTACTTTTTCACCGGAGGAAGAAATATTATGAATAGAGGACTCATATTTTAGTTGGAAGCAGCTTAATATTTTCTTGATGGATTTGTTTCTTCAGTCTGAATCTTAAGGAGCATCTTTTTGACATACTGCATTGCAGCAATTATTGAGCAAATGCTTTAGAAATTACACCAAATGAAAGGATGTTTGTGTGCATGATAAACACACACACACACCATGAAAAATACATGCACATATTTTTGTCACACACATACAGTGCAGAAAGAACTTCAATTCCCTGTAGAACTGGAGGTCTTTCTGTGATTGAATGGTTAATGGCTTCAAGACTGCCATGTGCTTATTGCCTTGACCTTTAACATGAAGTCTCTCTCTCTTTCTCTCCCCGTCATCTTCTCGATCCGTCTCCTCCCCCACCATTGGCTCAGAGTATACAGTGAGTATGGCTTCTTCTTCTTCCTTTATTTATTTGTGTGCTTGAAACTCAAATCCGAAATGTCAGAGACCATTTCAATGCTCCAACAAAATGAATATGCTATTAAACACACTCATTTCATTAAAACGTTACATTTTAATATACAGCATTACATTGGAACAGTTGGTACTTTGTACTACCAGTTCTGTAGAAAGACATGTTTTTACGCTATCTTTGACATTTATAATAGCTCATGCTCTTGGTTAGCATAATAGATTCATTGTGTTGATGGTCATTAGAAGTGTAGCAGTTCAATGCTAATAATGTTTAACACAGACAGAGACTCTGAGGGTGTTTATCTCCCACAATGCACTGCTATCTGTTTGACTTTAATTGAACTATGAATGCTGTGTCATTATTGTGTGTTTATGTGTGTCTTAAATTGTATTAATATTGAACAGTAGTGTATTTTTTAATTGACAAGGCATGTGGTGTGTCTTATGCATTTTATGTTTATTAGAGTGTTATGACGTTAGCATAGCAACATGCTAACACCAAGTTCCATTGGAATCAGTAGTGAGTCGAGTCCTATGTGTTTCACATGAAAAGCACTATTTGTATGGAGTGTGGCATTGCTATTAAGAGTGCTTTCAATCACTCACCATTTCTATTTCAGGTTCTATTTCAATTATCTGGTCTATGTAGGCAGTTCACATCAAGCTCCTTAGGATTTAGAACAGAGCTACAGTGTCTGGAAGCTGATTCCCCTTAACCACCAACCATATAGCTATGCTATCCCAGAATGCACTTTTGTTGTTTTCCCTTTCTGTGCTGCAATATAATTAGAGTGCATTGGAAAACCAGGCAGACCAGGTGTCTTCAAGCTCCTTGGAGACCATATTAGGTTTCATGGAAAACCTTGTGCTTATTCGAAAGAGCAATATACATTTTAACGCCCCAGGACTCCTCTGAACCTTATGAATATATTGAAGGTATAAGGTATTGGGACCTTAGGGGCCATTCACATAGAATGTGTTTTTTCATGTAAAAATGGAATGAAAAAGCAAACGTTTAACTACTTTTAACTTGAGCGCTGCATTTTTAGAGCACTGTGTCATACATGAGATGCTACAAAAGACGTGAGATCAAATCTGTGTGCATTTAGCGCATGTTTAAATGAGAAAAACAATGAAAACAGCAGCGTTCTGTGTGAACGGGGGTAATGCATTACAACTAATACAAGTTACGTAATCAGATTACTTTTTCAAGTAACTAGTAATGTAATGGATTACATTTTTTAAATAAGTAATTTAGTTACTTTGTTTTCCAATTTATTTTCCGACACCTCTTCTGTCCCCGTGTTAGCCTGAGGCTTATTAATTTCAGTTTCGGTGTGAAAGGGCCCCCTACAGTTGCCAAAAATATAACTTTTGGAATTTTGTTATAAAAAAAAAAAAAAACCATATAAGCAAGGCCAGCCCAGGTGACAAAAAGTAATGTTATGGATTACCTTCCATAAAAAGCAACTAAGTAACTCAATTAGTTAAATTTTTATGCATTACTTTTAAAAATAACTTTCTCCGATTGGATTGAACAGATTAAGTTTATTTGTTTATAAGTGAATTCAGTACAAAAAGATGGAAATTTTATGTGCAATTCAGGTGCATAAATCTTATTATTTATATTAAAATAAGGATTTTAATTTAAATATTAAAAAATTTATATTTTTTTGAGTGCCGCCTGGAAACTGATGAAAGTCATCAGCAGCAACATGACAGGTTGGTTTAAATGAGCGGTGGAGACGGGTGGAGGATTAAGGCTTAACTTAAGCTGGACGGCAGTCAGTGGATCTTGGAGTGGCTCTGCGTGCCGTATCTGTACCTAGAGATGAATGAGAGAGCTCTTCATCGGAATACTATTATCATAATCAACCATATGCTAGGAACAACAGGATACAAACTGCTCAAATGAGAGCAGTGGAAGACGAGAAAATCCCAAAGGATGAAAAAATGAGCACAAAATGGAAACAGTTACATGGAAATTTGTGACAGTCACTTTTTCAACTCTGTTTGAGCAGCATTGAAATATACTCATTTATTGGCTGAATGATTATAGAGACAAAATATATTTATATATACATTTTTTTGTGTGTGTTAAGGGAAAATGTTTTTTTTTTTTTTTCCAAAAGAGCATGACTATAGCTTAACTTCTTTTAAATGATGAGTAGCTTGTAGCTTGGCAAGCTGCAGTTTAAAAAAGCGAGACAGCTCCCTAGGTTTTGAAACAGAGCTGTAACTCAACATTGCCTTGAGGGTTTGCACCCATAGATCTGCTCTTTGTTCTTCTCCTTGATCCTTTGCCCTTCCCCCACTGCTCAACACTTCCTCCATCATTACGTAACTCGGCTTCTATTGATCTCCATAGCGATTGTGGGAGCAGTTCTTAATCTAATCAGGCAGCAGTGTTAGGTCTCAGAGGGGCTACAGCTTCAGGACTTGTGGGGAGGAGAGAGGAGGAGGCCAGGGAGGCTGTAAATCCAGTGAGGCAGGAAAGAGCTCATCATTACAGCAGAACGTCAGGCTCATAAAACACAATCACACTGAAGCGCATTGCCCTGCAGTGCACCAGATCTACTGAGAGCATGCTTGTAGTGTGTTCATGAATGAGGCTGGATCGAGGCTTTGACCCCTCTTGATAGATGTCTGAAATTAGTCACTGGACTAAATAGAATTAACAGTTGCATTTTGTTTGTGGTGGTGTTATTTTTCCCTAATTGTCTGTTGATTCATCATATGCAAAGGTAATAATTACTTAAAGGAATGGTTCACCCAAAAATGAAAATTTGCTAAAAATGTACTCACCCTCAGATCATCCAAAATGTAGATGAGTTTGTATCTTCATCAGATTTGGAGAAATGTAGCATTACATCACTTGCATCCTCTGCAGTGAATGGGTGCCGTCAGAATGAGAGTCCAAACAGCTGATAAAAACATAGCAGTAATCCACAAGTAACCCACATGGACTCCAGTCCATCAATTAACTTATTTTGAAATGAAAAGCTGTTTGTAAGATGGAAATCATTAATATGTTTTTAACTTTAAACCGTTGCTTCTGGCTAAAATACAAGTCCTCTGTTCATAATACATGCTTTCTCCAGTGAACAAGTCGTCTCGTCTGAATCAGGAGAGAAATATGCACAGATTAAGCAGTGTTTACATGTAAAAACAGTTCTAAAGTAATAAATCAGTGGATTTTGATGTCAAAGTACAACAGGGAATGGATTTTATTTATTTAATTTTTTTGTGGAAGTGTTATTATGGATAATGGACTTGCATTTTGGCCAAATACTTTAAGTATCCAATACTTTCTAGGGTGGCTGTTTTTGCTTAATTTAACTAATTTTTGACACTTTTAACTTTTTCCTTCTTCTTTAGTGCTCTTTCCTGCCAAAGTTCTCCATCCACGTTGAGACAAAGTACGAAGACAACAAAGGCATCAATGACAATGTATGTATACTGCATGATTTCATTGTTCCTGGTCTTTCTCAATTGTCTTTAATCTCTAAATCTTTTCTGTAAAGTGAGAACTGTTGATTGTGTGGAGTGAGAGAAAAGATGGGAAAATAAAAACTAACTAGAAAGCCCAGTCGGTTCTCAGATTGCAGAACAATTTGTGGCATCACTAGATTTAGTGTGCTTATAAAACGTTGTAGAGTTGTGGGTCTGCCCCTGTTTATTTATTACTTTGATTAAATATTCATTCATTATTAAAGGAATATTTCACACAGAAATGAAAAAAATAGCTGAAATTTCACCCTCTGGCCATCTAAGCACCATGAGTTTGTTTCTTCATGGGAATAGATCTGGAGAAATGTAGCATTACATCACTTGCTCACCAATGGATCGTCTGCAGAGAATGGGTGCCGTCAGAATGAGAGTCCAAACAGCTGATAAAAGCATTACAATAATCCACAAGTAATCCACACAACTCCAGTCCATCAATCAATAGTATGCACAGATCAAGCA
Source organism: Cyprinus carpio (assembly GCF_018340385.1). Lineage (NCBI taxonomy): Eukaryota > Metazoa > Chordata > Actinopteri > Cypriniformes > Cyprinidae > Cyprinus > Cyprinus carpio. Next base: position 32,255,537 of record NC_056574.1, read on the forward strand.
CCATTATCAAGCGAAAAACAGTTCAAAACAAATATGTCGCTGGATTTTGATGTAAGAGGGCAACAGTGCAACTGCGTTATTATGGGTTATGGACTTGTGTTTTGGCCAGAAGCGACAATTGAAAGATAAACGCCTCAATAATAGATTTGTATCTTAGAAACATGCAAATTTTCACTTCAAAAGAAGTTAATTGATAGACTGGATTGGCACTGAGTGGATTATTGTGATGTTTTTATCAGCTGTTTAGACTCTCATTCTGACGGCACCCATTCACTGCAGACGATCCATTGGTGAGCAAGTGATGTAATGCTAAATATCTCCAAATCTGTTCAAAGAAGAAACAAATTCATGGTCTGAGCGTAAGAAATTTTTCAGCAAATTTTCATTTTGGGGTAAAGTATTCCTTTAAAGGGATCATTCTCCCAAAATATTTGTCATCAGTTAGTCACCTGGTTTTCAAGCTCTAAAAAGTACATCAAATCAACAGTAAAGTAGTCCATATGATGTCACTCACAAATCTCATTCACACTTGTGCACATTCATACACATTTATGATGCATTGTAGCAGTTTTAGTGCTCAACAGAAACTGAAGCAAAGAGCAGGTTTCATATTCTGATAAGCATCTATTTCATTGAAAAAAGAAACTCAGATTTTAAACTAAATGAGGTTCAACAAATGATGACAAAATATCTGAAGACTGGCTGAGCTGATTCACTAATATATACTGGAAGGAAGCTTTTCAGAAGTTTTGACTTTCTGAACACTGTATGAATCTAAGTGGAAGAAACCCACTAGCCAAAAACCACTTGATATTTCAGATGGGATTTGTCCTGGAGAGATTTCTGGATGAGTTTGACTCTTTAATAATGCTGGCCTGCAGTCAATCTGAGAGCTTACATGCATCAGGATCGTTCCAGACGGCAGTTACAGTCTGTCTGAGCAAGTGCTGTCCCGAGCTTCTGTTCGAGTCTCCGCAGGGAGAGAAATCAGTTGTACAGAGTGATAGGATGAAGTAGTGACCACCAAAATTATATATCAAATTAACTGCAATTAAAAATGGAAATTGTAAGGTATTACAATATTATGTTCTGAGAAAATATCTTGGAATACAAGATGCTGTATTTTCATACTATAATAGCATACTGGAAAACAAGACAAGAAAATGATTGATTGCAGACAAAGTGATTGAATGAAATATGAATGTGCTTGTGGCACTGTAAAGGAGATGTGTAGGAGCCAGGTAGCATCTGTTGGGAGGTTGTGGGGTGCTGGTTGGTTCGCCTCAGGGCTATTTCTGCATCTGCAGGTGAGAAATAACAGAACACTGCATTCTTTCACCATCTGTGTTTCATGCTCAGTTGAGATGCCAACACTTCTTTAATAACTGTGGCTGATGAGCAGAAAATAGCTTCAGGTTTTATCACCCATCTCATTCTATTGGCCATGTGCCGTTGATTTGCCCTGTCCATGGTGCTGAAACCAAAGCGTGAGGGTCAGACCTAAAATTACCCACACAACATTAATATGGCATCTCGTGAAAATATGAAAATGAATTATTTTATTTCAGCATCATTATACAGTATTTAAAAAAATTAAGAATTCTTCAATCCAAATATTTTTGACTCAATAGTCTCCTTTTGCAGCAGTGATTTGGTATGCTTATGCATGTACGCACATATGTATTTGATGCCACTATTCTGCCAAACTTGAGTCCAGTGATTAATTCTATTTCAGATGTGCATCATTCTAGCAGCCTAAGACCCTGTAAACACTACTTTGTTTCCAGTTTGACAGGTACCTGTGCATCTTGACTTGAGATTGGCGATTTTAAGCACTTTGATGTTAAGTTGGCCTTGTGTTTGGGACCATTGCCTCGCTGAAAAATACTTTTTATCCAGAGCATGCTTTTATCCTACTAAAACAGGTTCTCCTGCCTCATTTCTTTGTATCTTGCACCATATATCCTTCTATTTTAACAAGATGCCCAGTTCCTGCTGAGGAGAGGCAGCATGATGCTCTGGTGTTTTTGAGGTGTGGGTAGTGTTAGATTTGCTTTATATCACTTTGAATATCACTTTGCACTATAAAAGCCTTTTTGCTTTCATTTGACCACAAAATCTTTTCCCACATCACAGATGGATCACCATTAAGCATTTTGACCTGCTCCAAACGTGCTTTCACATGGTTCTTTTTAAAGTAATGGCTTCTGTTGAGCCACCTGTCCTGTACAAGCCCTGTGCTATTGATGCAGGTGGCTGGAGGGAAGTGGATGAAAAATAAGAGAGATTTGTTATGTCAGCCAAAAAAAGAAAATCATTACAATTTGCTGAGATTATAAAGACACTTTTATTTATTTGGATTAATGTGCACCGATATATTATGCACTATAAAACCAGGAAAACAAATGAACAAAGTAAAGTGTTTTGGTTTTATGCTGAAACCATGCATTAAGTGCCTGTTAGATAGGAAATGCTGAATGCGGTTTACAGGTTTCATAGAAAGAGAATGATGTGCACCAAATGAGTTGCTTCAAAATTGAATACTTTAAAGGGATAGTTTATCCAAAAATGAAAATTAGCCAATGATTTACTCACCCTCAAGCCATCCTAAGTGTATATGACTTTCTTCCTTCAGACGGATCCAATCAGAATTGCATTAAAAAATATCCTGGCTCTTCCAAGCTATATAATGGCAGTGAATGGGTGTTATTTTTCAATAGTCCAATAGAAGTCCAATAAAGCGCATCCATCCATCATAAAAGTACTCCACACAGCTCTAGGGGTGAATCAAGGCCTCCTGAAGTGATGTTTTTGTAAGAAAAATATCCATATTTTAAACTTTATAAACAGTAATCTCTAGCTTCTGCTAACTGTCGAATGTGCGTACACGAGAGGGCTGTGTTCCAGCAGATGATGTAGGACATACAGCACTGTAAAAAAATGTTTTCTCAGGTAACCTAAAATGTGATTTAGTTACATCAAGGGTGAAATCAAATATAAAAGGCACATTAATGTTTAAAGTTGACACACCTTTTTTGTCTGGTATAAAGAATGTCCAGTCAGTAGAAAAAGTTAAGAAGAATAAAAAAATTAGAGGGAACATATTTTATCCCTCTTTTTTGTTGAAGAAAATATATAGATATTTTGGACGTGGAGAGTTTATATATGTATATATATATATATATATATATATATATATATATATATATATATATATATATATATATATATATATATATATATATATATATAAACTAGATTTCATCTTTTTTTGTCAATGATATTGCATATTGATTTATTCACAATTAGTGTTTAATGATGTTGGTGTTGTCTCATCTTTGTCCTTAGTCATGGATAAAAGGTTGTCGATGAATACAATTAGTCATATTTTTCATTAACGAAATTAACATAGGAGCTAGGAAATGCAAGGTCTCAAAACAGTTTTTTTACAGTCAAATTTCTTTAATTTGACAGTGTGACACACCTGCTGTATTTGTGCTCACTGAGCATTTAATTACAAAACCATACGCAATAATGGGGAGTTTGTTCTTCCCTTCCTGCTGTAACAGCTTCCACTTCTGTACACTTCTGTTTTGGAAGGACTTTCCACTACTAGATGTTGGAAAATGCATGCAGGGATTTGCTCCCATTCAGACACAAGTGACTGTGAAGTTTAGGCACTGACGTTTGGTCATGGGGTCTTAAGGTTCAGAGTGCAGGCCAGTCAAGTTCTTTCACACCAGACTGAGTAAATCATTCTTCATGGACCCCACTTTTTGCTTAATCGACCACGGTCACGCAGCAGGTACAAGGGCCACCACTTTGCGGTCTTCAGTGGAGAGATACTTGAACCCACCCCCTCATTTGTCTCTTGTTTTTTGCACCTGTAGAACTCCGTCTGCATCTGTAAGAGAAGAAGACACAAATCCTTGATCTGTATTCCGCCTCCTCATTGGCGTGAGAGGCTGTTTCTGATGTTTTCCCTAAATTTGAGCCATGTTGGCTGCTTTGAAGTTTAAACGGCGTGCTCCAGCATGTATTAGTCTGTGTTGCAGCAGGACTCTAATTTAATGTTGCTTATCACCACCATTGGGATTTAGAGTATTTAAGAGTTTGTTCTTCTATTGTGTTCTTCGACTTTGATAAACAATCTTGTCCAAGTTTCTTGCTTTGACTCCGTGCTGATTATGCAATGTGGCCACAATTCAAAGGTTAAGGCCGATTTTATTTATTAGAGCCATCATTCTAGTCCTTTTCAGATATCCCTTTTTTGTCTTCCTCCCCATCTCTCTTGATAAGGTCCACCATGCCTTATTTTATAAAATTTTCAGCTACTCTGTCATGTCATCCCCTTTCATTCTTTGCTTTACAATTTCAACCCATCCACAGCTAGTGCACTCTCCTTTGTGTCTACATTTTAAAATAAAGAGGTTTTAAACATTTATCTCTATGTCATCCCTGAAGCTTACTGTCAGTTGGATATGGAAAGAATTACAATGCAATTGGCAAACCCACACTGGTGGCAGACAACAGGAGAGCCGTCCTCTCACCTGAAAACACAGATCCTTTGAAGCAAAGCGCCCTCACCCATTAAAGTCTTTGTTAGGCTGCAAGCACTCAGATGAGTGGCAGCTTATGCAATACACTGCTGACACTGACTCACGCATAGATCGAGAGCTCCTTCTTGTGGACAGCGTGGAGTCTGCAGCTGTAGAAGTGTTGGAGTCTGCTGAAGATTCTTTACTGTTACCCACAACAGAAAGACTTAGACTGTCATATTCTGGTGATAAGTGAACAAGCTTGTGTTCATGCTGAGAGTGATATGCTGCAATAAAGCAACCGGAAGTCACAGTGAGTGAGAGTTGTTGATTTGTGATGGTGACAAAGCTGAGCACCTACTGTGGTTCAACATCCGCCAGCATTCAGATGGAAAGAGACCATTGACATGTAAAATGACCAACAACAGTTTACTTAGTTCAAAGTGAAGTTGAACCTCACAAACTTTGAAAAATCCCATTCATTAAATCAGTCTGGGAACTTGTAAAGCATGACTTAACTTTCTTGGCGAACTGTTTAAAAACCTGTTGTACAGTTTTGTGTGCAGTAAAAATCAGACTCTGTGACCGTGGGTATGAGAGACTAACTAGCAACTAACAATACAGCAGCTTTGGCCACTATCCTGCAGAGTTTAACTCCAATCCTAATTAAACACACATGGACCAGCTAAACAAGGTCCTCTGGATTACTAGAAGCCTCCAGGCAAATGTATTGGGGCAGATTGGAGCTAAACTCTGCAGAATAGTGGCCCTCCTGGAGCGAATTGGACACCCCTGAGTTAATCAGTTAATCTACTACACACAAATGCAATGAGCCACAAGCGACAAGGTGCTTTGTTAGTTGCTTGGTTTCTGATTCTGTCGTGTTCTTTCACTCCACCCACAGTAATATAACATCCATTCCCCGTATCTGTATTTTACAGATCAAATATGTTCTGATTGTGAATGTGTTGCATCTCACACCATTGTTGCTTTCAGTGTGGACAGACAAAGGAAACTTGTTATATCACGTCTGGTTAAAACTAATTTGTGAAGTACATCCTGACATTTTCAGTAGCAGTGGTAGCTGATAGATTTTTAAAAAAAAATCATTTTCTCTCTAACATCCTCTCATTGTGCTCTAGATCTTTGATACAGAGCTCCGAGATGAAGAAACAGAGGTGTGCTTTATTGACATTGCCTACGATGAGATCCCAGAGCGCTACTACAAGGAGTCTGAGGTAAGATTTTTCTTTAATAAAACACATAAATATATAATCCATTAAAGAAACAATAAATAATTTATAAGCAAATCAAATGTACAAAGTACAAATTTCCCTCTAAGGTACAGTATGTGCTCATATTCCTCTATATTTTATATTCCCCTACAATATTTTCCTCACTGACCTCTGTGATTTATTCATTCGAGCTCTGTTGATATGGGATTTAGTGCTGATGGGATTTTGTTTTGAAGAAACAGGGGAGTGCTTCTCCCACATAGAAGAAAACAAAGGAGTATGGGTGATTTTTAAGCCGATACTGAATTATTAAAGAGGCCCTGTTGAGATCTCTTTTGGATTCATGCAAGTCTCAGAATCAGCTCTCCACTGTAACACTGCAGTAATTTATTTTCCCATACTGTCTTTCTGCTCCTGCAGAGGTAAGCATAGACAGATGAGAGGAGTACAGTATTATCTTTCTCTGGCAGGAGCTTGCTGCTATCCAAGAATCCAGGGCAGCAGTGGTTCTGTTTGAGGAATAAAAAAGCAGAGGTGGAATTAGATGTGGAAAGGAAAAGAACAGTTGTAGTGCTGGGAATGATAAGTGATCACTCTAGTCCTCATTTAAACAAATAAAATCACTTATGTCAGAAAAAAAAAAAACCTAAGCATTGACTCACAGTCAAAAAGAATCAGAAAAACAAAACATTTTTATTGATCAGCACAGGCACCAGTCCAAAGGTGTCAAGCTCCAGTTACTGCACACGCTATCAAATGAAGTATAATTTGAATACTTATGCATTTGACAATATGCATACACACACAAGCATTCACATCAAAACTGAAGTTAACTTTGTGCTTAAGTGTATCAGTAATGGGCAATTCAAGGTCAGTTTGAACTGTTTTTAAAAAAATAATAAACAATCACATTTGTCACACAGCATTTACAGCTAAGGTCATAGGATCAAAAACAATGAGCTTCCAGGCAACTGCCATTGATATGAATGGATAACTTTCTTCAGGTGTTACAGACCTCATTGATTACGATGCCAGGATTCTTACCATTCTTGCGTATGTGAGATTATTTTGTTGTCTATTAAATAACAAGGTCTTCGAAGGATTGGTTCTTGGCCAGGATGATCAGCAGCTCAGTTTTCAATAAATTCAGATGTGCAGGCAGAAATATGTCAATACTAGATGATATTTGGTTTTCAGAGGGTGAAAAGATAATTAATTGAGTATCATCTGCATAGGAATAATGGGGGATAGCTCTGAGAGGTGATCATTTTGCAAAGTGATTTGGAGAGTAAAAATGGGCCAGGTACTGAACCCTGTGGAACACCAGCGGGTAGTTGGTGTGTAGAGCACTTACTTCAAGTGCTTTGCCCTCCAGAGTGAGTAGAGCAAAGTGATGTTAACTTTTAAATGGAATTCACTCTCAAATTTTGTGCATAAATAAAGATGCAGTATGCTTTCGGGTGTTCCAGCTAGACCAGGATGGCAGGTACAGGCATTAAACACAATAATACTGGCTAGAAAAATAAATAAATACAGCATGTACAAATAAAGAAAAATCTCAAATGAAACTGTAATTATATAATTCGCAATAATATTATTAGCATCTGTAAATCAAATGTAAAACTGTAGATATATTTGATTTATGTGCAGAAATTTGCCACCAACCAGAACTCAACCAGTACGTGTTTACAGTGAGAATATCTAAAAACATCTCTGATCAAAGTTGGACAGAGTTTAATTTATCATTTATTATTAACTGTAAAATTAGATATCCAATTATCAGAGCCATTGCTTAGTGTTTTGCCTAATTGAATTGAGTCCCACCTTTTCTTCCAGTCATCTCCTGTCTTTTTTCTATTCTGCTGTGAATAAGTCTTATAAAGGTTGAAATGAGACATTGTGGTGTATTGTACTGGATATAAAATAAACTCTGTGGGCCATTTTATTTCCATTCCCTGAATTTTTATTTTACTTCCATCCTGTATTTCCATTCCAGGACCCACGATACTTTAAATCCAAGAAGACAACCCGGGGTTTGCTGAAGGAGGGCTGGAGGGACACACAGGATCCCATCATGTGCTCCTATAAGCTAGTAACGGTGAAGTTCGAGGTGTGGGGACTTCAGACACGTGTGGAGCAGTTTGTGCACAAGGTCACTTTCACCCCTCCACATGCATATCCCGGGCGAACCCCCTAAAACCCTTACCTTGTAGTTACTCTCATTGCACATCACTCATATCAATAGATAGATCTGTTTATCCAGCTGTGCTTACCATGATATCATCTAGCAGAACAAGTCCCTGGATCATCTTTGTTGGTTCTGGAACAATATTCCTGTCAACCAATCAGATTTAAGGGTTAGGATTAGTCAGCTTTGTGCTGGAGCTTTAGCAACATTTCTTTTAACTGTTCATTTCCCTCTGATCTTAGGGTTATTGTTAGCACTGGGGTTAGGGAAGATTAGGAGCATGAGCAGATATAATTTCCCAGGACCAACAAAAGATCCAGGAAGACATCCACTACACTTCTGCTTGGCAACATCAGAATCACCATATATTTTTACCTGTCTTTCTTTCTGTAGGTGGTGAGGGATGTGCTGTTGCTGGGTCATAGACAGGCTTTCGCTTGGGTTGATGAGTGGATTGGTAAGTTTGGCATTGACCAGCCAGTCATGCACACAGCCTTCCCTTTAGATTGCTGTTTATTCATCTCTTTACCTTTATTTGCCATTTCTTTTGTTCTGACTGTCCCAAAGTCATGACTAACAAACCTCACAGATGCCGAAGGATGTCATGATCCATAGCTCACAACCGTGTTTAGTCTAATGAGTCACTGCAAGAACAAACAGACAAAAAAGAGATGTTTCAGCTGAGAAATTCAGCTCTTTAAAGTTGTTCTTCATGTTCTCATCAAGGAACTTGACCATACTGATTAGATTAGATGACTTGAACAAATTGTTCAGTCATGAACACTGAAAGTGTTCAGATTACAAAACATAGAAAGCAGAGCTGTTTTCTCCTCCAAAAACAAGGAGCATCTCTTTTACTTCTGTTAAGCACATTGTGTTCTCAGTGAGCTCCTAAACATGCAGTGAGTGTGAAGGAGGAGGAAACAATGGTTCATTAAGTTGTTGAATAAGAGCAGAGGTCTCCAATCCTCCTCCTGGAGGGCCACCTTTCAGCAGAGATTAGCTCTGGCCCCAATTAAACACAGCTAATTAAAGTCTTCAGAATCACTAAAGGTGTGATGGAGCTAAACTCTGCAGGAAGGTGGCCCTTCAGGAGTAGGACTGGACACCCATGAATTAAAGGTACCCCTCACCACCATCATGACATTATTAACCAGGATTTGACAACTAAGGAAGACAGCTATAAATAATAGGCAAACAATTGCCTGTAGAAAGAAATAAAAATGACATAAAATATTTTACTGTAGCTTGGTAATGGAAGTCTCGTGAACATCAGATGGAATATGATTTTATATTGAATTTGGTTAATCCAGGGGTGTCAAATTTAACATCTGGAGGGCCATAGTCCCAATTAAACACACCTGATCCAGCTCATTCAGTCCTTTAGGAGTACTATAAGACTACAGGTAGATGGATTTAAGCAATGTTGAAACTATGCTCCTCGGGACTCTTGCCCTTCAGGATCTGAGTTCGACACAACTGGTTTAGTCCAATATAAATTACATGAGTGATACCCCACTAATAGAAAATCCTTTGCTTTGGCTGTTTAAAGACATGACAATAGAGGAAGTGAGAGAATATGAACGAGCCACTCAGGAAGCCACCAATAAGAAGCTGGGAACCTTTCCGCCAGCAATTTCCATCAGCGAGACGCCCCTGCCAGCCTGCGCTCGTAGCGGCCCATCCAGCGCTCCCTCTACACCCCTCTCCACTGAAGCTCCAGACTTCCTTTCTGTGCCCAAGGACAGACCACGGAAGAAGTCAGCTCCGGAGACCCTGACTCTTCCTGACCCAGCACGGAGAGACTCTGCCTTCCGCCTTCCCAGTCTCTTTTCCTGGGGTCCCAGCACCCCACAACCTGAGTAAACCTCAGTTCTGGCCTTAGTTTATGAAAACATACCCCAGTAATTTGTCTGTTTGACACAATCAAATCAGTCTCTCTTTAAATACTGAGAGATACTTACAGTTTCCCAAACACACGCACACAGAGTGGCTTTTCAACCTGTCCAACCTCATGTTTTACACTGGGAGTTAATTTACAATAGGCCAAAAAGTGCATTCTGACATACAAAAACATTACAGATCATTGTTAAATATATCTCAGGAGTTGTCCCATTGATAGACAGAGCTGAATCTTTTTCTTTCTTTTTTGTTTGTTTGTTTCCTTGCTGAGCCATTTTTCCTACATATGTTGAATATGGATAGGATTTGTAGCCACTGTTGTTTTGCTGTAGTGGGGTATTTAATGGTATATTCTGCTCTGTTAATATTTCAGTTGTGATATTATGTTAACGTGACTTTATCCTCAGGCTTCTGAATTTCTCACTCAAATTAGTGTTTGACATGTACTGTAAATATCTCGTTTATAAGAATGTAGGGTTCAATTTGATAGTGGTTTCACTATGCTCTTGTCTTTAACTTTGATCAGTCCCATTCCCATGTACTCAAAAAACCAAGTTATACCAATTTTACTGACCTAGCACTTTTGCATGGTCTGTTGTTAGACAATACGAACTGGAACTTGTACATACTGTAGTTTATCTTCATAATAAATTTGATAGGTTGCGAAGCATCTGCCATGTAACTGAGTATGCTGTTCTACATTACATTATATGTTCTTGGTTGGGATTAATGTGATGCATTATTATCCATGAATATGAATTAAGTCCTCAAAGAATGCTTGATAATTAGACTGTTGTATAATCTTTGGGCTCTAAGGAATGTTTGCTGCTGCTGGCCAATGTATACTTTGTAAATTGAAAAGCTCTTGTATTCTTGCTGGTTCCTGCATATCTGTTCTTTTAAACTTAAATACTCTTTTCTAAAGGATTCAGAAATGCATTTGCCAAATCTTGGGAAACCATGCTTTTGATGTCAACTGCCATTGTGAAATTAAAGCATTTGCTATCCATTGGGATTTCTACTTTATTCCAGTTTCACCAAACCTGTCATGTCTTTGCCATTTATGTTGCAAAATATGCTGTGTGTGGTAAATCTATGCTTATCAGAAATATTAAGTGTGAAGTGTTGTACATGAAGGGATGGATTATAGCACCTTTCATATCTTTAATAGTTAAAGGGATACTCCACCCCAAAATGAAAATTTTGTCATTAATCACTTACCCTCATGTCGTTCCAAACCCTTAAAAGCTCAGTTCGTCTTAGGAACACAATTTAAGATATTTTGGATGAAAACCAGGAGGCCTGTGACTGTCCCATAGACTGCCAAATAAATAAGTGTCAAGGTCCATAAAAGGTATGAAAGTCGTCGTCAGAATAGTCCATCTGCCATCAGACGTGCAATCTGGGTTATATGAAGTGACAGGAACACTTTTTGTAAGCACAGAAAACAAAAATAATGACTTTATTCAATAATTCCCATGTCAACGGTCTTCTCTGTGTCTCTCCATATCACCGTATGCTGCGTATGCGCTTCTGTGTCATCCGCGCCACAAGGATGCGCTGTTTTCTTTCAAATCAAAGCTAAATACACGTAGAAACAGTGCATCCTTGTGGCGCGGATGATAGAGAAGAGCATACGATAAATTATTTATAATAAACACTACAGTATTCCATTAAAAAATAAGAATTTTCCATTTTGATTTCATGGTGACTTTAAAGTGTTTAAAAAAAATTACAACTAAAAAAAAAATGTCACAATTCTGACTTTATACCTAGCGAGTGTATATCTCACCATTTCAATTTAAATTTTATTCATTAATTTATTATTTTATTTATTTTAATTTTGGAAACTTGGTTGTATGCATTGGTTGTTGATTGGATTTTGAGATGTGGGGATTTGCGCTCAAAAGTGGAGACAGATGAATGTGAGCTTGCAGGGATGGAGATTAAGAGAACTGAATAATTAAAGTCCAGCAAACGTCTCCAGAGACAACTTGACCATTTTTTACCGGAAGATCCAGTGATGACATTTTGATTAAACATTACGAGGTCATTTAAAAAATAAAATGAAATAAAATACACGCATGGTCAAACTGTCCACAATAAGATCCATAATATGCATTTAGAAAATATACAGTGTGAATTTTCATTTCATGCTGCATTTATCATGCAATAGATTGTTATATAGACCTTATGGACTTTTATATGGGCACTGATGACTTTTATTTTGAAGTTTGAATTGTATTGTATTTTATACATACATATATATATATATATATATATATATATATATATATATATATATATATATATATATATATATATATATATATATATATAATATTATATATTGTATATATCTGAGTGAAATATCAGTTTAATCCTAATTAAGGTCACATATTAAACGTTCTCTTTGGATGATAATTAATTTCTTGAGAAAGAAAGGTTAGCTTGTGGGACTGGGAGTAGCGCTGCTGTTTTCGGATGGGTTTGCCTGGTTATAGTTATTCCGTTTAAATGTAATAAATGAACTGCATTGTATTCGTTAATAATTGCATTGATCTATTAGCTAAACAAATGTTATCAAAAAATAATTTGAGATCCGCGCGGGGTTTATACCTCATCACGCCATGGCTCAACGAGACCATCATCATGAGTGTGTTCATAAAAGATGTCCAGACTCCAGCAGTGATTATAAGACGAATAAGCGCCGCAGCGCTCACGTGCTGAAGTGGATTCTGGCCAACAGAGACCAGATTCACAGCAGAGACCAAACCCCCTCATCCAGGTGACATGCACATTCTGCACTTTTATTTTACTTCTCTATAAATCTATATATATATACAGTACAGGTCAAAAGTTTGGAAACATTACTATTTTTAATGTTTTTGAAAGAAGTCTCTTCTGCTCATCAAGCCTGCATTTATTTGATCAAAAATACAGAAAAAACAGTAATATTGTGAAATATTATTACAACTTAAAAATTATTCCTGTGAGGCAAAGCTGAATTTTCAGCATCATTACTCCAGCCTTCAGTGTCACATGTAACATCCAGTCTATCACATGATCATTTAGAAATCATTCTAATATTCTGATTTATTATGAGTGTTGGAAACAGTTCTGCTGTCTAATATATTTGATGAATAAAAGGTTAAAAAGAACTGCATTTATTCAAAAAAAAAAAAAAAAAAAAAAAAATCTAATAATATATATTCTAATAATATATTTTCTTTACTATCACTTTTTATCAATTTAACACATCCTTGCTGAATAAAAGTATTGATTTTATTTTAAAAAAAGAAAGAAAAAAAAGTACTGACCCCATTACAAAATATTTATATTTTAAAAACATAGCTTTTTTTTTTTTTTTTTTTTCTAAAAAAGTATCACATGTTCTGTAAAAATATTAAGCAGCAGAACTGTTTCCAACTTTGATAATGAATCATCATATTAGAATGATTTCTAAAGGATCATGTGATAATGATCCTAAAAAAGCTTTGCATCACAGAAATAAATTATAATTTAAAGTATAATAAATTTAAAAACAATTATTTTAAATTGTAATAATATATCACAATATTACTTTTTTTCCTGTATTTTTGATCAAATAAATGCAGGCTTGATGAGCAGAAGAAACTTCTTTCAAAAACATTAAAAATAGTAATGTTTCCAAACTTTTGACCTGTACTGTATATATATATATATATAGAGAGAGAGAGAGAGAGAGAGAGAGAGAGAGAGAGAGAGATTTTTTATTATTTTATTTTTTTTACAGTGAAGTATAATTAAAGACAGACCTACAATAGCCTCCGGTTAGACAATGGGCTGATTTTTAAAAAATTGTATTTAGTTCCATAACAGATAAATACAAGGCAAAATGTATAAGGCAGATATAAGGCAATGTCATACAGTTTAAAGTGTGTAGAATAACAACAGCAACAAGAACAAAAAGAAAACAAAAATACTAGGATAAAAAAAACTACATAATAAGCTTTAGAATGTTTATTGTGTTTCTAAAGTTCTTGTTTTATGATCTCATATTAGAAAGGGCTAAAAAATATAGTGTTACAGTGGTTTCTTTTGAGTTATTTTTGTCTTATGAATTTAAAGCTTTGCTAAAATAAGTAAAAGATTAATAATGTAATTTTCAGAAAAAAATATGGGTTTTGGAAACAAAGTAAAATGTCAAAAGGTTCTAAATTATGTTTTTTTATGTCTATTTCAAAGTCAACCCAAAAATGAAATAGAAAAAGGGCAGTAGAAAAATAAATGTTCAGTATCTTCAACTGATATGTTACAAAAGATACATTTACCACACTATAAATATATCTGCTAGCCGCTGCATTGACAGGATACACACCTGGGAATAATTTAGTTAAGCATCATGCTTTAAATATCAAAGAAATAGAAAAAACTAAAACTGAAATAAAAATGACAAAAGTACTCAAAACGTTTGTGAAAATGAAAATAACACAAATGTAAAACTAAACTTTATTCTGTCAGTTCTTTCTTGTTTTCTGTTGAGTTATTGAGTGTGTTTGGAGTGGACTTCGTGACATGGAGAGGACACCTAACCAAAGTGCTGACCACCCCATACGAGACTCAAGAGGGATGGATGCTGGCCGCCTCCAAATTCAGAGGCACCATCTACATCAGTGAGGTGGAAACAGAGGCGGCCCGAGTGCACCGAGAGACCCGCTCCGAGCGGCAGGAGGAGATGATGTGCTGGGGATACAAGTCTGAGCAGTACTTATGCGCAGGTCTGGGAACACTAGTGTTTTGTTCTGTCAGACTGGTGATAGTGAAGGATCTCATCACTTATCAATCGTTTTTCTTCCTTTTAAGATGCTGTGGATGGGACTCCAGACCCAGGGGAATCGTGAACACCAATGAGGCCTTCTGTACGGTGGTTCAGACGCGTCTGGCCGACCATAAGCTGCTCTTCTCTGGAGAGGTGGAGAGGTGGACTGTCAAAGACCCCGATGCTCTCACGGCGCCCGGATGTTATGTGGAGCTCAAGACCTCCACAGGTGAAACTATCAATGTGGCGTCAATTCCACAGAAGAATTAAGGCCTGTTCACACCAACACAACAATTTTCATGAAAACACTGGTTGAAAGAAAATGCAGTGCACTTAAAATAGCAGAAATGCAGCGGTTACCGCAGTACAGCTGACGGTAGCCATTGACTTCCATAGAATTTTTTTTCCCTACTACGGAAGGGATTACAAACATTCTTCAAAATATCTTTTTTTGTGCTTCGCAGAAGAAACATGGATGAGTAAATGATGACGGATTTTTCTTTTTTTTCTTTTTTGTGAACCATCCCATTACCAGTCATACATTTATATAATTTTTTTTTTATTACACTGAACATTAATCTTGGTGTAAACAGGACATCAAAGGCATAGTTCTACCAAAAAAATTAACATTTGCCTCCTCATGTCATTCCAAAGAATATAAGCACTATTCTTCCTCAATCACTTAATACATTTATGAGTTGTTATTTAATAAATGCAACAACAAAGAACAGTATGTAATGTTGCTCTTGTAGGTACAAGCTGCTGAAATGGTGGGCACACTCGTTTCTGCCTGGAGTGCAGCAGATAGTCGCTGGGTTTCGAGACCATGATGGGATAGTGGTGTCTGTTGAGACCTTCTGAACCTCGAAAATTTCACAACTCATCAAGGTTCGTTTATAATGACCACACATTAAAGCTGAAATAAGAGATCTGTTTGAAACCATACAGAGCTGGGTATCGAAAGCCATTCATTTTAAATGGAAATGTAAGAGTTGGGGTATTAATGCTCACTAAAATGGCATATTTGATCAAAAAAATAGTAATAAAAAGAGTAATATTGTGACATATTATTATAATTGAAACTAGCCGATTTCTATTGTAATATATTTTGAATTGTAATTTATAACTGTGATGCGCAGCTGTATTTTCAGCATCATTCCTCCAGTCTTCAGTGTCACATGATCCTTCAGAAATCATTCTGGAAACTGATACAGTTTTGATTAATAAAAAGTTAAAAACGGCATTTATTTGAATTAGAAATATTTCCTAGCATTATAAATATAACGTTTGATCAGTGTAATGCATCGTTGCCGAATGAAAGTGTTTATTTCTTAAAAATGAAGTTGTTTATAAAAATACACAGCACATACAGTGATTGCATAAAGTAGTCTGTTTGTAATTAGGTTGATAGAAATAGTTCAATCATGGTGAATGGAATTGAAATCAGTGGATTCTGGGATTGCTTTATTCACTAGCGTCTGGAAAAGAGCTGATGTTTGATTGACTGTAGAATGATTAAGTGAGATGTTTTCATGTCTGTTTATTCTGTAGAATGAGTATAACTGCTGGAAGCCAACAGCCTGTATGTATTTCTGCGACGAGTTCTTGTCCTTCGTCAAATCAGTCATCAAAGAGGAAGACCCAAGGTTAGAGGGTTGCATGAATACTCCCTGTTCACTTTCTAAATACATTTTAATACAAGGTCTTGTTTTGATCATTTCATCAGTGCATGTTGTTTGCCATTTATTACACACTTGCCACAATCAAATCATTTCCTGATTCCCTAAACATCGACTGTCTTATCAGAGATTGTGACTGATGTTTTTCAGACTGGTGTACCTGTTCACATGGGATCCACACAGAGACGTGACCTTCACCGTCCACAGAGACTCTCAGTATCAAAAGGTATTCTTACCAGAGTGGTACATAAAGGACACGAGGAGCCACTGACATACTGAGCTCACAGCAGTACATCAGGACATCGTTCTCATGTTTATGAATCATTTACATACTATATATATATATATATACACACACATATACATGTGCTGTGCACGACTTGCTCTGGATGCAGTTTGTGGTCTTGGAAAGAATGGTTTCACCAAACATATTGTCTTGATATCCATGAACACTTTGACTTTTTTTTTTATATAAATATACTTTAAACATTTCTATAAAATGACATGTTTACATCACATTGGTCCTAATTCCTGAAACACAAGCAGAAAGAATCAGTACATTACTTGTAAAACTGTTCTTGTGTAAATTCTTATTTAATTTAAAGTGAGAATTGAACAATGATTTTACACACAATTTAAATTAGTTATGACGTGGAAGAAAAAACAATATCGTTCTCAAGTTTGTGGCTGTGTTTCATTAATTTGTTCCATCGTTTTAATTGAATTGTATACTCGTACCCTTATTTTTATTTAAATCATTGCTACAACAAGGGAACAAATTAGTACATGGTGAAGGTTTAACTAAAACAAGGAAATGAATTAAGACATGGTAATATCTTTTTTTCACATCATGTGCAGGACTCTGTACTTTAGGGTATCTGTTATGTCAACTCAGAAAAGTTACTGCAGACAGGATTTCTTTCATAGCTTTTATTAAAATTCATTTAGACATGCCATAAAGTAGAGTACAGTTATATAACAGAGGCTATACAAGTGAAAGTACAAAATATGTGCTATAAATTGTGAAATAAAGAAACACAAGTACAAAGTCTTAGCTGCAATTTCATGATGTAAACTGATTTAGTTTTTAATATCTTACTGCATATGCTCCACAAGACAAACCCGTTTCATTGACACACAGCAGGTAAGACTTCAGCTTCGCTCCAGAAAGGCATGATTTAAGGCAAGTGTGGTGTGAATATATCCACTTTGACCTCAAGCTCATGTTTATGTGGAGCTGTGCATTTTTAATTCCTTTCATGAATGCTAAAATGCGAGAAATACGTTTCAAGTGACTGAACGAAACTCATGCTCAACTAAACTGTTTGAAACTGGGAGAGATGTTAAAGCGCAAGCATAAAGGAAAAACATCATTTACACTGGTGGTTCTCAAGCGGGTTTCCTCCAGGGC
The DNA here is from genome assembly GCF_018340385.1 of Cyprinus carpio. Taxonomy (NCBI): domain Eukaryota; kingdom Metazoa; phylum Chordata; class Actinopteri; order Cypriniformes; family Cyprinidae; genus Cyprinus; species Cyprinus carpio. The sequence continues at coordinate 32,273,291 of NC_056574.1, forward strand.
TCAGATTTTACATCGGACATCAAGTGGTGCCAAAATTGTTCATTGTACAAAAGTAAACAAAAACAGGCTTTCAGTTCTATTTCAGTAACAGTGATGTGGAGGATCAGAGATGGCATGCAAAAGCGCTGATCTGCTCCAGATTTTCTCCTTTTATAATACTGATGTTTAAACAAATTTGTTTGCCTGGTTTGTCACGTGACATAGCAGCACATAAGGCTCTACTGAACTGATCAAAGCACAACACCATTTGTGCCAAATCTATTATGTATGTCACATTTCACTCAAAAATGAAACTTCTGTCATTTACTCTCCCTCTTGTACTTGCAAATCCATAAGACTGACTTTCCTCTGTGAAGCACAAAGGATTTTCCAAAGAAAGTATACCATAAAAGTAGTACATAAAACATGTGAGCCATATATCTTAGAATAGCTTTATGTGAGGAACAGATTAAAATTTTAAGTTACCGATTGAAGCTGTTGAGCTTAACTATCTCCTTTAAATTCAGAAACACTCATAACCAACCTCATGATTTGCTTTGGGTTAAAATGTTACTTTATGTAGCACAGATTTTGACTTATGGCTTTAAGAAGTTTTTTGATATGAGAAATTTAACCATGTAAAGTTTTTAAAAGAAATATGTTAGAAACTAAAGGTAATAAATTCTTTTTTTGTTTGTTTTAAACTGAACTGTGTTTAACACAGGACTGAAACTGTACCCAGATTAACCCATGCAAGCGGAGCAGTGGCTGATGGGATATGTGAAGCTCCTCTTGAGGGTGTGGGTTAGAGGTAGTCACTCATTAGTGCACGTGGCTCGGTGGTGAGGGCCAACCGTATCTCAGTGCTTGAGTTTCTTCTGGAGGCCCATGAGTTTGAACGTGGCGGCAGTGATCTTCTCATACACCACGAACATGAGGGCCGCCGTCAGCACGGTCTGCAGCAGCTTCGCCTCTAGACCTTTGTACAAACCCAACAGCCCGTGTCTCCTGTCACACAGAGGACACAAGCGGAGCAAAACAAGTCAGCCATGCTTGACTGATAGAAACTAGAAGAGCACTGCAGACATCAAAATAAAAACACCAAATAGGGATGCACTGATATTAACATTTTGGCCAATAAGCCGATATTTATGTAGATGTTATGGCCAGTAGCCAATAAAGGGTAAATATTAAAATTCTATACTATTTTGTGAGAAAAAAAAACTCAAAAATTAAATCAAATTTTAAATGCTTAGCATTATACATTATTATAATACAAATAAAATCATGAGATGTACATTTTGAGATCAGATAAATAAAATTATGTTTTAAAAAAAGATTAACTGAGCATTAGATGATGACAAAAGACATCTAAATGTAAAAACAGGCAGGAATGAGCATGCATATCAGAATATACACATTCTATATCACTCAATATGAATAAATGAATAATATTGGTTAATAAGAAAGAATTAGTTTTACATTTTTTGTAATTGTTTTTCATTTAAATTGTTTTTAATGTGTGTGTGTGTGTATATATATATACATACATACATATTTATATATATATGTATGTATATATATATATATATATATATATAACACACACATTTTTAATTCATTATCATTGTTTTAATTTTTTGAGTTTACATTGAGTTAAACTGTTTAGACAGACATACAGACAGACAGACAGACAGACAGACAGATAGATAGATAGATAGATAGATAGATAGATAGATACTGCAGATCTTACTTGATCCGGTCCATCAGCAAAGAAACCACATTCCCCAGGCTGCCCACTAGACCCCCTTTACCGTCTGATTTATACTGGCCAAACTGCAGAGGAAGCGATTGGAAATATTACCAACTACTGCAATCAGTCAAGTGTATTATATGATGCAATGATTTAAATCATATTGATGATATTACCCTCAGAATAGCCTGAACCGTCTGCAGAGGGTACGTTGCAGATGTTGCAATAGCCTTAGCAATGGCTCCGATGAGAAAGATCTCAAATGATGATATCTGTCCATAAATATGACACATTCGAGTTATTTCACGAATTCACAAATGAGTGGTGCCAGTTTTCCGTCCCTCACCTTCCTGCCTCCACGTGCTGCTCTTCGTTTCATGGCCTCGTAGAACATGAACTGCACGGCGGGGTTGAACACCAGCACGAGAGACGGCAGCGTCCCGTTCCACAGCGTTCCCACTCCCTCACTGGCTATTATCTGGGAGAAGGCATCTCGAGAGGAAAACAACAAGATCATTTGATTTACTGAAAACAACACAGGCCTATTATTTTAATAAGATGCGGTCACATTTGCTATAGTTTGGTGAATTTTTAGTCATTTCAATAGGAATCCACACGATCAGGAAAATACTTCCTAACGCAGATTTCGCAACAGGTTCAAGCTGGTCATGTGGTTAGGAGTTGATACCTCATGAGATAAATGAGTGTGTGAGCGGTTCTGACCAAATATGCCCTTATAGTGGGTCTGATGGAGCTCTTCGTTCCTGAACTTTGCGCCCTGGAGCTTCAGTCGTGTGTTCACCACCCACATGGGAGTCGTCAGGAGCACATTAACAGCTCCTAAATGAAATTAAACAAGAAGAAATGAGTGGACCTTATCAACTCAATGACTGATTATGTGTTAATCGCTTACAGGTAAAGTAAAACATATTTTTTTTTAAATGTTGAAATAAAAGTAATTGGGGTTGTTTTCGTTAACTAATACTATTAAAACATCAGACAATGAGTGAAAAGACTATTTTAGATCAACACGACAGTCATTTATTATACTCAACAACACTTTCCGTGCGTCATGCATCATTGTGGCATTTTTGCATCATTGCATAATGCACAAAACTTCCCAGTTTTGGTTTTAAATCCGATCAAGTGTTTACATGTCCTGTAAGGTTTATCCCACCCCTCTTAACCCCATTGAAATGTCAATTGGTTTGCGCATTTTTATTCCGACTGATGCGTTTATCTGGAGCATTTTCATTCAGATGGGACTTTTAAACCAAATACATGTCATGTAAACACTCCTACCGTGAAGAGGGTTCAGCTCAAATATTCAGTACCTGAAATGAAGCCCATGAGCAAATCTTTGGCAGGCTTGGACCGGTCCGAGACCATCACTCTCTTCAATGTGTTGAATGTGTAGAAGTACACAAAGTTAGAGCAACACAGGCTAGAAATGACAGGAAACCAGCCACGATACAGAGACAATCTGAAACACAATCAAGCGGCATCATGAAATAAACAGCCCGGCATAGGCAACTCAAATCCATTATTTGCATTTTTTTTTTTCAAACTCAATATGTAATGTAAATTGTAGAGTAATAATACATATACACAACAGTTGCAATATAATAAGTAATTGAGTGGTTTCGAACTCAGTAACTCACACGCCCTCCTCCTTCGCTATCTCAGCCAGAATGATGGGGGTGGACTGGGACTTTCGGTTTTCATCCACTGAAACATGACAAATACGAAATTGACATGATGCTCCCATGTGTCCTGCAATGTGACATGCTATGCTTCATCTAAAACCATGACTTATGACCTTATATTAACTGACAGACTACATGCAACATTTATACTTCACCCTGCAAAGCCTGACATATGAAATAACAGCCACAAATGTATCTTCTACACAAACGAAGAGCTACAGTAACTGCACGTGACCTTTCCAATGTGATTATGTAATGCGCAAATCTGTGGACACGCATTACAGAGCTAGTGCAAGATGTGCATTTGTGGTTAAAAAGTATATAAATTGTATTTTTTTAAGAAAATGACTGATAGTTTCACTAGAAAAGACACTTATTCCTCAGCTGGGATCGTGTAGAGTTCTTTCAAGCTGCACTGAAACTGCAATTTGGACCTTCAACCAGTTGGTCCCCATTGAAATCCACTATATGGAGAAAAATCTTTCCACAAAAACCTTAATTTCTTTGCGAATGAATAAAGAAAGACATCTTGGGTGACACGGGGGGTGAGTAAATTATCAGGAAATCTTTCATTTCTGGAGTGAACTAATTCTTAAAGGAGGCCTTTTTACAATTCAACTAAAAGGCCTTTTGCTTGCTAGAAGAGTGGGATGTGCACAACAGGTTTTTCAGCACAGTTTTGATGATGTTGATAATTTAGAGGCCTTGGAAATATGCAATACGAGTTCCCACATCTTCATTCACTGATGAGTTTTGATAAAATACCTGTCCAGTTTTTGTGACACTTGACAAAATGTCACTAACAAATGCTTGTATACAAATTTTCAAGCTGATTAATTATGTCAAAGAACAGCATAACTAGAAAGTTTTTTTACAATTATTTTGATTTTCATAATTTCTATGATTGTTTTCATAACTGTACAACATATATAAAAAAATGAACTACACACAAGTAAATCTATATCAAATACAAATGTCCCAGTACAATACATAATGACTCGTAACAATAACTCACCCTGCAGTCTGATCCTGGCTGTGTCCAGAGGGAAAAACACTGTCATTGCTGTAACACTGCCCTACAAAGCGATAAAACATAGCTTCAACAAACACACCTGATGTAGAATATCATCACAGTGACGGGAAACAAACACAACACAAACGCGCAGCAGTTATTCGGGCTGGGGTCTGCTCACCATTGCACCTGCCACAGCATGCACCAGTGTTTCATATGACAGCAGGACTGCACTGCTGCTGTCTGACATCTCTCTCTCAAAAAAAAAAAACCTAAAAACCTGATTAATGCGTCTTTACTTCACACGAATTAACCGACAGTCACAACGAATGATTCGCGGACTAATTCATATTCATTACGTGCAGTCAACAGAATCACAACTTCCGCAATCAAAACAGTCGCGTCAGTGGAGGATTTGTTTGTGCTGATCATTCTAGACGCCGCTGCTCTTTACCGCCTCTAGCGGCCGGATGATGCACGAGCATCGGACTGGACATTACTGTACAGCTGCTGTACACACACACACACACACACACACACACACACACACACACACACACATATATATATATATATATATATATATGTTAGTATATATATTTGATATATATACTAATAAAAGACTGCACTACATTTTTACATGTAATCTTTATTGAACCACTCAGTTATTTTCTTTTTTTAATGAATTAATGCATGGGTTTACATAAAGCTGAGCATATATTCCTTTATCTCATTTTATTGTTTGCACATTTCATATATGAAAATATTTGTGATGATGGTATATAATAAAAAAAAGTGTTTACAAAAAAAAAAAAATCTGGACAATTGGATGAGAGTCGATAGCTTAGACTGATTATGTTCCCAAATAAATGTGAATATACTAAAATATATACACACAAGTACTACTGTTTAATATTTCAAGTGGCAATTACTTATGTATTATTCAATATATTACCACAATATATTAACACAATATATTACTCTGTATATTTTCAATACACATTGCATCATTTGACATGTTGACCATAATCTTTGTTTAAGTGTATATATGCCTATATTCATAACCACTTCCGTGTTGCTCTGGCATGAAAAACTGCACTTTGCAAAAAAAAAAAAAAAATATATATATATATATATATATATATATACACACACATATGGTGTAAACTTATAGTGCTGCTCTTAACAGCACATAAACATACTGTGTTTGTTAGAGGAGAAGTGGCATATCAGTACAATAACAGAACAAAGACAATGATATGTGCTCAAACTATAACTTTCATGACTACTAAAACCATGTAATGAAACACCTTTTCAAGATCTGAAATCTGAAATGATCAAATAAAAACTAAAAAAGAGCAAATGGCTGTCCCTGTTTATATCTCTGATGGTAAGCAATAACAGCTCACTGTGGACTTTAGTTTATGACCGTGATAGTGGTGTCGTGTCCAGGCAGTGTGATCAGAGTTTCTCCTCCCTCAGACGCAGAGACAGAGCACTCCAGATGTCTGCAAAGATGGTCCTGTAATACTACACAAAATATATGTACTTGCTGAAGAAGAGAGATCATTATTACAATCATGTCACGATATCACAAAGCAGCCATCGATGGCTATTTGGATCTTCTGAAAGAAGCCACAAGGAAAGATCTGAACACCCCGGATGAGGATGGCATGACACCCACTCTCTGGGCAGCTTACCACGGACACATTGAAGCTCTGCAACTCATATGCAGTAGAGGGTGAGCTCACAAAACCTGTCTGCTCTGTACAAAACTTTCTGTACTGATCCTCTACATTGTATCGATGGCTATGGGTCTAACAACTGAAATCTACACATTTAGTTTCAACCAGAATAATACTCAAATTAGTTAAAGTTAAGTACCTTGCTTGTATGTCTTGCAATTGTTTTTTAAGCATTGACGACTATAGATATCTGTGTTACATATCAAAAAGCCCTTTACCATACGCAAGCTGTAATCTAAGACTTTACATTAATGTGATCATGTGCACTTGTAGAGTACTTCAAATCTTAAAACTATATCGTTAAAAAGAAAACTGTACGTCCAGATAATATTATATTAGTATTAATGAAATAAAAGGCCACTTGAAGAAAGACACATTCATGACTATGTTTCTCAACACACAAATACTTATATTCTAAAGTATATTATTTCAGTAATAAGTGCTTATTTCAAAAGTGTGCTGAAGTATACTTCTTTTTCACTGGGGATTATAATAAATCACAACTGATTTTCCAGATTTAACCAGTTTTATGACCTTTGGGCGAGTCTTTTTACTTGTGTGCTTTATGAGTCAATTATCACTCCATTTGTAATATTCCCAGAGCTGACGCCCAGAGTTTAATCAGCCAAATTAGTTATGCAAATCTAGAACAAAAGGCCTCTTCATCCTTCCACAGTTTGTCCAGCGTAGAGTTTACCTATTCTGTGCAGAACTGAGGCTGATCTCATGATATAGAGCATACTGAATGCCATGACTGGCTCTCAAACAGTACAACGCACCTTTCTGAAAGCACTGTGTGTTGAATGCTAACCCAAACAGGGGTGTTTCTTGTCATGAAAAAAATAAAAAATTTGTACCTTGTGTGTCTCATCTACCTATGAACAGATGGTGTTTAGAGAGATAAGCTCTTGTAGATATTGTAATCAGATATTTTATGGGTGTCCCTGTGGACTTTTATTTTACAGCAGGTTGCATATTAACTGTCTGCATGGTTATAACATCATATTCATCACGGGAAAATATGTGAGGGTGGAATTTTAATTGCTGCTGAGGACAAATGAGGTGTCTGAGAAGTGCCAAAGATTGGAGTTATTTTTAAATGGTAGTTTGTAAAGTGCCTGTATTATGTTAATTTACACATCATTTTACTTTGGGGTTTATTTACATGATTTATAGTAAAAAAAAAAAAAAAAACATTTTGCTTCAGCACCTCTTTTCACTCTCTTTTTTAGTTCTGTCTCTTTAAAGCTCTTATGAAAAGCCAAGTCTGCTCTGATTGGTCAGCTGGCCCAGTTTGTTGTGACTGTTCAATCACTTAGGAAATGTAATGGCCCTCACCATAATCTGTTTTCGGCTCCCGAGGCTTCAGGGGAAGCTGTAAACGGTATTTATGAACTGGCACCAATATTGTTGTACCATTTTGAGCCAAAATCCAACAGTGCAAGCATCTCTGCATTATAGCGATATCACTTACCCAACTCTTCTTTGAGGGCAGGCCAAAGCAGCCAGTAGACGGCCATTATGCAAATATGTAACTTTTGTGATGTAGCAAAGTCACAAAAATAATGGCGGGACTAGGACTAGGTAGAATTGAGGTGTTTCTGGCAAGTGTGGAGTCATTAACTCCCTTTGGACTTTGTAACTTTGCTGTATTATACACTAAAGGAAAGGTAAAATCAAAAAAGCATAAAAGGTGCACTTTAAAGCCTGTTCAGATCGAGAACGATAACTACAATGATAACTACAGCTATATTAGAGTGCACACCAATGGACATTACGTTTACTATAAACACGCAGTGGTTAGGTCATCTCTTTCTGAAAGTGATTCTAACAATATCAGTCCTCTGTGTTGTAGTAGTTGTGATGTGGACTCCACTATTCTCTTATAACCATTTTTAAAAGTTACAGAAAGTTACAGTTACCATTATAATTATCATCACTGGTGTGAATGGACCTTTATTCCCTTGCACTAAATTTCAAATACTAAATTTTCAAAGTACTATCAGGATCCAGAGGATTGCTGAGCACTTTGCAACTTCTAGGTTGAGACCGGCTCATTCGAGTCAGAGTCAAGACAAAGACCACAAGAGGGTTGAGGCCAATTCAGACAGTGTCAAAATGCTTTTCTGTGGGGTGAATGAAGACTGGTTTGTGTGGATCGTATGCGTGAGTCAGCACAGAACACAAAACATATCCACAGTGTTCCAGTACTCAAGATCGGATTTGAGATTAAGTCCAAATGCTCCAGAGTACATGACAAGACCAAGAGCATGAGAATGTGGTCTTGGACTTGCACTGAGATGGACCAAGTCTGGTCTCAGGTACCTCAAGTGGTAGCAAAGGCATTGTTAGTTGGTTTCTAGAGTGTTCTCTGTAGTTGCTTACTAGTCTCAGTCAAAAGAGTCTATGATGTTATCTATATGTGGCTCAAGTCCCTCCTTCAATGTAATGGGATGTTTATGCCAGATTTATCGCCGCCACACTGATCACATTGGAAAATAACAGCACCTCTCTTCAACCTCGACAAACCCTTAATCCTAAGAATGGCAAATAGTAATAGTGATGCAAGCAGCACAAATTTTTAACTATCAAGTCAACTGAGCTATACATTTACTAAAATACTGGTTCTTTATCATCTATGTCTTACAGGGGGGATCCTAACAAAAGTGACATCTGGGGGAACACGCCTTTGCATCACGCCTCTGCAAACGGTCACATGCAGATTGTCAGCTTCTTGGTGAATTTTGGAGCCAACGTCTTCGCTCTGGACAATGACTTCCACACTCCCATGGACGTGGCTGCCTCTCGAGACCACATGGACTGTGTCCGCTTCCTGGACACTGCTGCCGCCCAACAGACAGGCCAGAACGCCAAAAGGGTGGCGCGTCTGAAAGAACAGGCCACCAAAGATGCAGAGCGTAGAGTGAAGCTGTGTGAGCGTGTCAAGAAGAGACATCAGAGTAAGATGGACAAGATGTACCATGGCAGCTCTGTCTCAGAAGGAAATTCACTTTCTGGCTCGGGTACCTTGAGCTCTGTAAACGGAGAACAGTTCTCCAAACTCATTGCTGCAGACACCAACGGATCGAACTCGACAATCAAGGGAACCCTCCAGCACAAATTTGGGAAGAAAGACAAAGGGACAGTGAGTAGACAAGGGGATGGCAATGTCATTTTTGTCAAACAAGAAGGCGGCTCACAAGAGAAACCTGGTTTAGTTGAGGTCTTCAATGAGCAGGATGAAATTCAGGATGATGACGACGATGTCGAGAGAGATTCGGATGGTGAGGGAGCCAGTCAGGTCAAGTCTATTTTCGAAAGGCCTGGTCTCGGGAAAATGGTGTTCCGCAGGAACTTCTCCATGGAAATGGCCATGGACCCTGAAGACCTCCCCAGTGGCAATACAGAAGACCTAGGGTACCTCATCCGTCAAGAGTTGCTTGAAACTGTGGATGAAGGTCTGGAGGGTTTGGACAAGGATTCAGAACTTCCTTGGAACGAAGAGGAGATCGGTCTGGATGAGGAAGAGGAGACCTCACACTTGGATTCCTTCTTGGCGTCGATCGGCCTATTGGACTATGGTCCTGTGTTCACCCGTGAACACTTGGATCTTGATGCCCTGATGCTCTGCTCAGATGATGATCTTAAAGGCATCCGCATCCAGCTGGGGCCACGCAAGAAGATCCTGGAAGCATCGGCCCGCAGGAAAACTGTGCTAGAGCAGCCTGGCATTATGAAGGACACCTTCCTTTAATAACGTGCACCACTCAATCCTGCTATAAACACAAACATTTACAGTTTCTCTCAGCTGACACTCCTTTGCCATAATGTAGTTGTTGTTTCATAGCTCACTTTCTGTGATTGTAGTGATTGAATGGCGTTATAAAGCAGTTATATATGTCCTTATTGTAGTAAAATAATTTTAATCTTCAAAACAAACATTTGACTTCAGCTGTTGTTTGAGAATCAACCATTTTTTGTCAAAAACATGTTGATTGTTTTCATCTTTGAAATAAAAGTAACTTGTACATCTCTAAATAAACGACACTGTTCATGTCTAGAGATCATGCCTATCTATCTATCTATAATAATAATAATAATGATAATAATAATAATAATAATATTTTATTTTATTTTTATAGCACCTTTTAAGAACCCAAGGACATTTTACAAAATAATACAAGCAAAATGCCAAACAAAATACAGCAGACAGTCAAGCGCCTAAGACGTTTCACAAAATAATACAAGTAATTATGTCAAGATGTTGGTCTTATGTCAAACAAGCAGAAGTTGAGAAATAGAGAAGCAGAGGTAAATGAGTTATTTAGAGAACAAAGTGAATAGATGAGTTTTAAGAGGAGGCAGCATGAATATTATGGGGCAGCTTATTCCATAGCTTAGGGCCTATAATACAGAAAGCCCTACCACCCACCCTAGAGAGTTTATACATGGGCACAACAAGCAAGTTATCATTGCTAGATCTGAGAGTCCGTGCAGGAATGTATGGTTGCACTAACTCAGCTAGGTATTGAGATGTGAGGCTGTGACAGGCCGTATAACCTAAAACTAAGAGTTTTATATCACGTTTATAATGGATTTTATGTTTTTGTCTCGTCGCTCCGGCCGGACAAGGCATCACAGTAAGTTAAGAGGCGTAACATTTTCGTCACATGCTTGAGGTATTCAGCCGGGGCATAGAGGAGAAACAATAATGTCCAGTATGTGGAAAATAATGTGTTTTTTAACCTTAAACCACATAAACATTTCATTACACCAAAAACACAAAATAATGTTCTTTTTAGCAGCATCATATGACCCCTTTAAGGATTGGGGTGATGGCAGCTACTTTTAGGTCTTGTGGAACATAATTAGTGGCAAAGGATATGTTTATAATATGAGTAATAGGTTGAATGAGTGCAGGCAATTGGGTTTTGAGTAAGTATGTTGGAATAGGATCAAGTGTGCTGGAGGCAGAGTTAGATTTGATAATCAGTTGTTCAACCGCAGATATATTTGTGGGTAAGAAAGTGTTGAGTGGGCGACCTATCGGACGTGGAGAAAGGTGGGGAGAGACAGATGGAGAAAAGTCTTGGTAAATGTTATCAATACGTAGGAAAAAAGACTGAAAGCTTTCACAAAGATCAACAGAGCCATTAATAGCTACGGATGATGGTTTAACAAGTTTGTTGATCTCAGAGAAAAGAGCTTTAGGTTTGCGCTTGGTTTTATTAATGACAGTAGAGAGATAGGTAGAGCGTGCAGTGTTAAGTGCTTCTTTATATTTCACTACTGAATCTGAGAAAGCAAAAACATGCACTACAAGGGAGGATTATTTCTGTCCTTCAAGATGCCTACATTCAGCTTTCATTACTCTAAGTTCAGGGGTGAACCAAGGAGAGGAGTGAGCAGAAGGGAAAGTTTTAGTTTTTAGTGGAGCAAGGTCATCCAAAATATTACAAATAGATTCATTATAGGTTGAAAGTATCTCATATGGGCTCAGGAGGTTGAGTGCGGATGAGAGAGGGGAGGAAGCAATAGCAACATAAAAATTGTCAGTGATTACAGTTTTCAGGTTAAGATATAGTAGTTTTAGTTTTTGTTTTTACAAGGGGTTTACAAGTTGGTTTCTATCTATCTATCTATCTATCTATCTATAATTTATATATAATATAGCATTATCATTTTTTTAATGTCTAATAACAGAATTTAACAGATAGAAAAGAGAGGCATCAATTTGGCATTAACTTCATCTCAAATAACATCTGCAGCTCCATAACCATGAGAAACAGGAGCAGGTCCTTCAAGGAGACAATGAATGGAACAATTCGTTAAAAATACATCAAGTAAGCAGTTGACAATTGAAAACAACCACAATAGTGCATACTTTCTTTTCCTCCTGGACTTCCTTTCCATCGCTCTGGTGTCGGCAGCTCCCACAGAGGTGTGTTCTGGATGTGAGACTAGAGGGGTGTCAGAAACAACAGGTGTATTTCATTTGATCAGCTTCTGGTGGTTCGTGCGCTGTGAGTTTGCTTTGACTGTCAGAGAAATGTAAAGAGTAAACCTTGCACAGTCCCCTTCACTGTTGCAACTGCTTCTTCCACTGAGTTAGATCCAGTCTAGTGAGAAACCCTAAAAGCACAATTATTTTGATGACAGCAACAAACCCTTCAAAAGGGAACACTTACCAACAGCGTCCTCTTGAGTCAAATGATTTCAAATATTTAGAAAGAACAGCTTATGATTTGTTGATTCTTGGAAAATAGCTAAATGAAAAGCTAAGGTTGTCTGAAAGACACTTCAGAAATAAGGAAAGTTATTTGATGGGTAATTTAAAAAGCAATAGACTGAAAACTTGTGCTTTCAGTTGTGATCATCTATGAGCATTACTTTTGAATCAAAACATTCTATCGCTGCTGTATCTGTAAGACATTCACCAACTGAAAAGCTAATTTGACATTTGAAAATTTGAACTAGGGAAGTTAAAAAAAGAAAGAAAACAAAGAATAAAACTAAAACCTGTTATGAAGGAATGTATACTGTATATGAAATATTACATATGCAATTGTATTTAGACTTCAGAAGATAAATGTGTCAATGGCATTCATGTGGATTCCAGCACATAGGAATTAAAGGGAATGAAGCTAATAGAGAAACATCCATGTGATCATTTTCAGGATGAGAAATCGGCTGAGCATTTTTGCTGTATCACTGTCAAAAGTATATCACAGAAAGAGATATATTAAAGAAATAAATTAGGAAACAAAATGTTATGGAAAGTTGATAATAATTAAAGTTTATTAGATTATTTGAGAAGAATTTAAGAACACACACACACACACACACACACACACATATATATATATATATATATATATATATATATATATATATATATATATATATATATATATATATATATATACATATATAGAGTATAGTAGGTGGCGGTAATGCACCTTATCGTTGGATGCCAACCGCCAACAAAAACAATGCATTTTATGTTAATAAATGACAAAAGTAGTCAATAAAATTAAACCTCATTTTTGATGTCAGTATTGCTGATTTTAATTCATTCATTCCTTGTATTTCAGGATGTTACCATACCATGCTTAAACACCATGAATGAATTTGGTGAATGTGTATAGCTCCTCATGAACAAGATGATTCATGAATATGTTTTGTCTATTTTCTCAAAATAAAAAAACAACGTTTTGTATATATGGAAAAAGGTTATATATATATATATATATATATATATATTCAGTGATGAGAAGTTAGTGTATTGGTTTGGAAAATGCATGATATTATAGGATGTATCCTAGCAAGCATACTGACTGATTGCTCTTTATTGATTATATCAGCAGAACTGCAGTAAGGTTGCATATACGTTAAGGTTACACAATACAATAGTTTACATGAGCCAAGATTTACAAATGCTTTAAAAAAAGTATTATTTATTTTAGTTCATGTCAATTTCTACATGCTCAAACCTGAACTCATGTTGAAAAAAAAAATACATTGATAAATGAACATTAACCAAGATTAGTCCCAATTTTAATTTGTGTTGTGCACAATAAGAAATTCATATAGATTTGTAATGATAAAGTAAATAATGACAAATTGTCATTTTTCATCCCTTTAATGCTCACATGTCCTAACACTCGGCTATAGGCTGGCCAATCAGCTATGCCATTATAATATTTACCTCTACTATTGATATTTCAGGTAATTTAAAAATTACTTATCTATTTAATACTTTTGCGTAATTATTTTTCTAATTTAAAATCGCCATAAAGATATCAGTAACTCTTTACAATAAAGTCCCAATAGTAAATGTTAGTTTAGCACTAACTAAAATTAACTAACAATGAGTAATACATTTGATACAGTGTTTATTAACCTTTATCATTTATTAATCAAAACACAGCTGTTCATTTTGAGCTCATGTTAGCTGACATATACATAATAACACAAACATATAAAACAACTTATTTTACAAATTCATTAATAAAAAATAAAAATAACAATAACAAATATATTTACACACATTAGACATTTTTCATGTTAGTTCATGTTAACTAATGTAGTTAACTAGTGTTAACTTTACTTTTACAGTACTTAAGTATGACGACCAGATGACACTTATGTTAAATGCACTTAAAATTGCAACCAATGTCTAAAGAAGCTAAAGACAGGTCACATATAATATAAAATATAATCGAAAGTAGACAGATAAAGTTAACAAAAATGTGTTATCTCTCAAATTCTATTGCTATAATTTCTGTCATGTCATTTTTAATTAGTAATGGATTTAAATTCATAATTAAATCAAATTACATATCACAGCCTTATATAGTATAATGTGCATAAACTACAATGGAAAACCAACACTGGCTAATCATAATCTAGTCATGCAAAAGAAGACTTTCCATCTCATGTAGAGGCCTATTAGGGGACATCTGCTACCAGGAACCAAGATCTGAACAGCGTTATCAGAAACACAATAACTGTGGTTACATACAGAAAGTAGAAGGTCACATCTATTATTGTTGCCACTCTGGTCCAGCTCAGGCATTTCCTCTCTTGTTGGTTCTGATGAGTAGCAGCAGCCTGAAACTCCACGAGGATCTGCTTCAGAACGTCCAGCGCAGGCAGCTGCTCTTCATGTCGGTCTGTAACTAAGTCCGGAGTGCCCTTCGTGTCCTTCACAGCATCTGTGAGAGCAATCATATAAACATAAGAGATACCAAGGACCAATTCTTTTCAAGGGCTCATAGTGGAATGAAATGGATTTACATGTTTCTCTGCCTGCTGCATTTTTTTTTTATTAGAGTTAACTAAAATAACGCTAAAACTAATAAACTTAAACCCCCTCATATTCAGATGTCGGGTAAATAATTACCAGAAAGAGCAGATAAGCTTTCCGTTGTTCTTCCTGGACCTGTCCGATTTCCTTTAGCCATAAGAAAATTCACAAGAATGGTCTCCAGAACGCTGATGCCAATGAGAGAGAAAATGACAACACAATAAACCCCTGTGAAAAACACACAAAAAAAATCAAATATAAATAATAATAATAAAATATATGTTTAAAGCAATAAAATTTTAAATCAAATTGAATTTATTTCATACAACACGGACAAGAAATTCTACTTTTTTAGCAAATAATGACATACTATTATTTAAACCGTTAATTATTATTTCTCAACCATTTGTTTTATTTTAAAAGAGTACAAATACATTGAATGACATAGGTGTTATAGCACAACATGTCAAATATTAAAAGGGTTTAGAAGCCCCCCTGCATAAACAGATTTTAGTTTTTATTGATATTTATATATTTTTTTTTATGTGCCATTAATGTTTTAAAAATGTCATTCATGTAAAATACTAAATCAACTATTCAAATAATTTTTTTGACTATTTAGTTGAATAATTGAATAGCCAATGACAGACAAAGCAGTAAAAGAGACTCATCTGAAAGGTACAATTAATCTTTGACTTATAACTTATATAAATAAACTTATATGACTTATATGTACATATTTAACTGTCCATACTTTATTTAAAGATATGTCACACTAGCAACACTATGAATGCAAATTCAATGGTTTTACAGAATAACCTATAGGTTTTAATGAAAGCGAAGATGTTTGAAATGTAAATCTAATTCATGGAGACATTTAATAATAACCCCATTAATTACAATAAGTATTGCATTTAAAAACAATAACACTAGTAATAACATACCACTTGGGGCTTCTGTGCTAATTCTGGGCAGCCCATCTTACCCCTGAGGCTCTAATTTTATCTTTTTACTTCGACATAAAAACTATAACTTTTACTCCATAAACCCCAGAACACGGATGTGTCCACAAATCCCTCATTAACAAACAGACACAAAAAACTTAGATATTCAACATGAAACAATGTCATAGATCGCTAATTTCCAGAGATGCAAAATTAGATCAATTAACCTCAAAAGTTTCAACCGACTAAATCTCACAAATATTGATATTCAGATGAAATGACAAAATTAAAAATAGCATAGCCATTTACTTAAAAATGCTGAGATGAAATTTTGTGCCATCTGTGGTCAAGAAAAAAAAATAAGGTGGGGGGGTGGGGAGCATCTAACCCCATCTCACCCTATGTATTATGAACTGCTCTAGATAATCAGTACAGTTGATAAACTCACCAATCAGGGGAACATCACTGGCAGTAGAGGGCAGCATGTCTTGAAGAAGCAGCAGTAACACAGAAATAGCCAGAAGCAGAGTTATTTTAAAACCCAACTTCTCTCCTCCACTTGAATCGATGAAGTAAGAGGCCAAATCCAGAATAAGGAAGTAAAATACTGGCATTAGAAAGTTAATGACATACAGTAAAGGTCTCCTCTTCATGGTGATCTGCAAGTAAGAAGAGAAACTTCTTTAATTGCTTTGTCAGAGCAGCTTTTGTCCGGTGCATTAACAGCGATCACAATATCTGATCCCAGTATCTCAGCTGTAAGGTTGAAAAGCTTGTTTTCTTTAGCAGTGGTTTTCATATTTAGTAACTGCCATTGGATGATACATCTACTACATAGTGAAGGGAAATGTAAGGTTCCCTTGTGAAAAAGAAGTACAATATACAGTAGTTATTAATTAAAAAGAATACTTATTATTGAAATAACACACTACTGAATGCACTGTCTTCTGACACTGAACTGCATGTTATTTACAATGAAAATGTATTACAGTTTAAATTTAAATGCTGAACTTTAGGGTTTGGAGCCATTTATGTCAGACTGAAGTACATCTTTATTATTATTATCTATATTATTATTATTATTACTATTATTATTATTATTATTATTATATCAGTTGTCTTTGAAATATGGTTAAAGTGAACTGCTGAATGCAATGACAAGCAAAATACACTTCAATGTCATTTCAATTGAAATGTGTATGTCATGTATTTAAATACACTGCAATTTAGTATTTCTGAAATATATTATTATTCTTACTGAAGTGGCTTACAGTGAAGTGCACAGATGACATTAATGGCAGGACAGTTAATCTGTAAAGACCAAGTATCTACCCCTAAGGTTTTCAAATGGTTCCAGCAGTGTTCATCGATAGAGAGAGTTTTAACACGAGCATTGCTCTGAGCAAGATGAATATGATGTTCGCTCCGTACCTTATATATCAGCAGATCCTGTAGTTCTCCTAGAGTAGAGACATTGGCTTTAGACATGTTTATACTGAGGAATTCCCACTCTCCCTGAGTCTGAAAGGCCTGCTTGGAGCTGAGGGTCAGGAATGATGCACCAGAGAACGGCCTGATTATGAGCTCCTCGCCTGAGAAAACACCACAACAAGACATTACAGTGACTGAATGTCAGAACTCCAGCAGGTGAAATATGAGTTGGGATTGTGCACCAATAGGCATATTTAGTCCATATTCATTACGCTTTTGATGTTTATGATCTGAAGTGTAATATTGCTCTTCCTGTCACTCAAATTCAAATACAAATACAGCATCTTGTGGGTGTAAAT
This sequence comes from Cyprinus carpio, assembly GCF_018340385.1. NCBI lineage: Eukaryota > Metazoa > Chordata > Actinopteri > Cypriniformes > Cyprinidae > Cyprinus > Cyprinus carpio. The sequence continues at coordinate 32,291,029 of NC_056574.1, forward strand.
AATTGTTTTGAATTGTGCCCAACCCTGATCGACACTGATTTCTGAGTTTCAGATGTACTTGAATGGATCGGAGACTGAAGGGTAAAAGAGCAGCTTTGGACGTCGAAGGGAAACTTGTGCAGGTTCATCTTGCAGGCCGTGGTCACGGCAAAAGTGTTAGATGTTACAATAACCCCTTGATTCTGCAACTGGACATACTGATTCTCCTTTGTTGCAAACTCGGTCTTGATGCTGAATAGACAAATCAAAGTAACAGAAGTCAATTTTAAAGGGATAATTTACCTCAGAAATGAAAATTCATCATTTACTCATCCTCATGTCATTCAAAACTCATAAGACTTTTATTTATTTTCGAAATGTAAACATATTTTGAGATTTCTGTGCCTACACTGAAAGTTCAATCCATTAAAACTTTTACACCTTTACATATTTTATGAAGAAAATTTTAAAAGAAATCCATATGAATATTTGGGGATTATGATGTCAGAATCTTCTTGTTGTAATCAAACGCTCTTTTTGGACTGATAAGTTTTTTTGGACTTGAGTGTTTTTGTAAAACAGACCTCTCCTCCTATAAGGAATCCTTATATGAACCCTTTAAATTTTAATCATTCTGATTTACACTACATAAAAAAAAAAAACATTTTCAGACCTTTCAGTGATGACGATGTCTGGAGTCCAAACCATATCCTTTTTAATTGGACATACTTTGATTCCACAGAAGTCATCTGGATTCCATTTAGTGAAGTCACTGTACCAACCCTGAAAAGTTACGATTATTTAACAGTGATTATAGTGGTCAATGCTCCTTTTCCTCCTTGGAATCCTAAACATTTTTCTTACAAATAATATACACAAACGTATTCGTTTTACACTTCATCTTTAAAATAAACATAAAATAATGAGACCTTTCAAAGTATTGCTTCAGTTAAACAGTTACGAAGTTACTGGTTACAGAAAACTTCTTATTGTACAAGTTTTGTGAAAAGGTTTTGAAAACACTTACATGCGCAATTGTGACTTGTGTTGAGAGGCTCTGGGCTTTTTCATCCTGTAGAAAGAAAGACGTGTTGAGTGGTGATACTACAGCTGCTTGACTTCCTTTGTAATGGCATTCAGTTAAATCATGCTGCATTTACCACTTCTGTGATGGAGGTCACATACAGGTCTGTATAAACAGAGGTAGGGGTTCTCCAATTAACCACGGGCCGCAGGTACGTCATCTGAATGTCATCATTGGCCAAGCCGAGATGTTCGATAAGCGCCTTGTAGCTGCAGTTTCCAGCAGCAGACGCCGGCCCTGCACACATCCCACTCCATTCAAGTCTCACGTCACATTTAATCATTCATTCTGAAAATGTACTTCTTGACTAGTGGGTCTGTTCTGATAACAACAATACTAAAAGCAGACTCTAAAATGCAACTATCCATAGAGCTGTTTGTAGTTACCCTTTACACTTTATCATACTTCCGAAAAGAATACTTATTACAGAAATAATGTAATTAAGTGTGAAACGATTGTAGTGTTTTTGGACACTAATTGAGTAAAGTTTATATTAAATGCAGAATAATGTTAGAATGTTTTTGACCCACTTAAATAGTACTTAATTACATCTTTTTATGTAATTTCATAATCACTTCTGTCTTTAAAATAAGTGTACTGACAAGCGTTTAAGAGTTTAAACTACTTTAATATTTATTAACATTTTAATTTCTATTGAAACTAGTGCATTGTATTTAAAAATATTTGTAATTACACTTGTGATGAATTTGCAATTTAGCACATTGAAATATATTACATTTATTGTAATAATGAATAACACTACAGATAAATTATAATCGCGTACTTTACATATGCTTTATGTTAGTCCCTTTAAAGCATGAAAAAAGATTAAAACATGATTTAATGACTTTAAAGTTCAACATTTAATTCTGACATGATTAAAAGGTTTAATTTTTAAAAATGAAAATGAAAATAGTGCCTTTCTTTAAGTACACTTAAGTGGTCTTTTATATCGTTATATTATCTGAAAGTACAATTTATTTAAATATACTCTTAAGTGTGCAGGTGCACATTAAATACAATTAAGCACTTGTTTCACAAGCATAGATTGGAAATGGAAAACCTGACCCAGACAACACCCATCAACAGACTTTACAGCTGGACGTTTAAAACACACTTACCGACTGAAGCAAGATAAAACAGTAGCCACCCTAGATACATGGCAAAGGGTCAGATAGAGATTCAGTACTGAACAGGATTGACTGTCACATTTATATAGTGCAAATGAGAACCCTGTCCAACCTCCTCTTTTGTTCTTAGTTTTATCACGAGTGTGTGGAGCAAAAAGAGATAAAAACCTAAACAAAGAGCTGATGTCATTCATATGTCATTAATATACATGCTTTGTCTGATGTGCTGTTTGCCATTTGGTTTATGTCCTCGTCATGCCTGATAAAGTGTGAGTGTGTCTCACTTTTCTCATTGTTGAAACTAAAACTTCATAAAACCTATACATATTTTTTTTTAAAAAACTCAATATTGGCTGACATACTGTCACGATTGCTGCTACTGTAAGGGAACACGGAGCGCGGAAGGAGGAGACCTGGAGTACATCAACAAGGAATTTATTCACATCACGGGGAATCACACAAAGCATGAGGAGTAGACATAAACAATACCAGACAAAGGAATTAGGAACTGAACACTCTTTAAATATACAGACAAATGGGACTACAGACTACACACACCTGGGATCAATGGAACAACATTGGAAACACCTGGAATTAAATCAATCAACACAATGGGGACAGGAACACACAAAAAATACGGGACAGAGTCTGACATAACACCCCCCTCTGGAAGGCATGACCTCACGCCACATAACATCCAACGGGGAGGGGGGGGGTGCTCTGGAGGTCCCTCAGGACATACATGGGACAGTGGGAGTCCAGAGCGGTACCCATTCGGGAGGCCATGGTGGATCTGGAGATTCGGGAGGCCGTGGTGGAGCAGCCTCTGAGGCTGTGGCTCAAGCCCCCTCTTTGGCTGGAACCCTAGTACCCCCCCAAAAAAAATACTTGGGGAAATTTACTGGGTGTTCTAGGGGCCTAGAGCCCTCCCTGGGCTAAACAGGGGATCAGGAGGGGAACGGGGAAACAGGAGCCCATCTGGGGCTTAACTTGGGAACAGGAGCCCATCCGGGGCTTAACTTGGGAACAGGATATCGCTTACGTGATGCTGGCACTGGAGGGTACTCTGGAGGAGCAGGCACAGCAAAGCGTTTCGACGAGCAGACACCACAGGAATGAGTTTTGGGGCTGGAGCTGACACTTGAGTGTGCTCTGGAAGGTGCTTACGAGGAGCAGGCACTGGAGTGAGTTTCGGGGCTGGAACCGATACTTGAGTGTGCTCTGGAAGGTGCTCACGAGGAGCAGGCACTGGAGTGAGTTTTGGGGCTGGAGCCGACACTTGAGTGTGCTCTGGAAGGTGCTTACGAGGAGCTGGCACTGGAGTGAGTTTTGGGGCTGGAGCCGACACTTGAGTGTGCTCTGGAAGGTGCTTACGAGGAGCAGGCACTGGAGTGAGTTTTGGGGCTGGAGCCGACACTTGAGTGTGCTCTGGAAGGCGCTTACGAGGAGCAGGCACTGGAGTGAGCTTTGGGGCTGGCAGGCTTGCCACATTAACGACCGGCGTGCTTGGGTGAGCCGCGGCGGTGGTGGGCTTGACTTGGGAACTGCTGGCAGATGGGTCCAGGATCGGGATCAGAGGCTCTCCAGACACCGGAAGACTGCCTCCTTCCAGCCGAGGTTGGTGGTGTCTGGGAGCTCCGCGGGGCAATGGTATGTCATCCCGATCTGGAACAGCGGCACTAGGATTTCCCCCTCGAGGGAGCTGGCTAGAATTGACTGGGTCGGGCTCACCTGAGCCATGGCAATGAATATTGTTCATCCATTCAAAAAACTCTTAAAGAAAAGAAAAAAAAAAAAAAAAAAACAAAAAATGCTTATTTTTTGTATCGGTCCGGTATTCTGTCACTTTAGCTGCTACTGTAAGGGAACACGGAGCGCGGAACGAGGAGACCAGGAGTACATCAACAAGGAATTTATTCACAACACGGGGAATCACACGTAGCATGAGGAGTAGACATAAACAATACCGGACAAAGGAATTGGGAACTGAACACTCTTTAAATATACAGAGAAATGGGACTACAGACTACACACACCTGGGATCAATGGAACAACATTGGAAACACCTGGAATTAAATCAATCAACACAATGGGGACAGGAATATACACAAAACACGGGTACGAGTCTGACACATACAGTATAGCACTTCCAATATGGAGTTCACAGAGCCAGAAACAAAACACCCTGAAAGCTTGTTAACTAGTTCAGTAAAACATTCATCTAACCAATAGAGATGGTCCTGAAGACTATATAATTAGCTTTAATTATGTTCAAACTATTTTTGGCATAACTTGCACGTGACACATTCTTAATGGTTTTGTATTAAAATCAACATAAAGAGGCAGTTGATCATTTATTCACCCTCATGTCATTCCAAAATTGCATGACTTTTTTTTTTCCGTTTTAAATCATGTTCAAAATTCAGATATTTTAAAGAATGCTGGTAGCCAAACAGTTTCAGTTCCCACTGACTTCCATTGTATTAACAAAAAAATACAGTGTAAGTCAACGGGAAGCAAAACTACTTGGTTACCAACATTCTTTGAAACAACGTGAGGATGAGTAAATGATGACAGAACGTCCATTGTTGGGTGAACTATCCCTTTAAGAGATCCCAGAGATCCAGGTGTTTTTAAAGTCCAGTTTTAGTTTCAGAAATCCTCTTTTAATACACATCAGTCAGCAGTTTGAAATCTTTGAAGCAATAAAAGGAGATGTCACTGTGATCCACCACTGCAAAAGTGATTGGGACTTCCCTGCTTTGGAAGGACAGCTGCTTCATGCCGTGCAGATCAGGCACATGACCGACAAAACTGTGACATCAGAGATGGATCATACTACGAGGCCAAATCTAGCGTGTTATTAAACATTTTGATGAATGACTTGCATATTCCATTCCACTGCTAAATACTGCAAAAGCATCAAATGATTATCCAGTATGAATCAGCAGTCAGTGCCATCCAGCCACTGTATAAATAAGGCAAAATGACAAAACCAACAAAGCAGGGAAAAGACAATCACTCACCGTGAGCAATCATAATACAGGTAATAAGTCAGCAGACTCATCTCAGTGTATTGAGGCAGTGTGTTTACCAGCAGACACACATGCGGGTGTAAGGCTTTCCAGGGTGGCTCTTTTTAAACTCTGCCACCGTGTCCGGTTGGTAAACATCAAAACTAATCTTCTACTGCTCTGACGGGGACAAGCTGAGAAAACAGATCGTTTAAAACAGCAGCCCAATAATCTCAAACTCTTATTTGACTTCAACTTTGAGACAAAGGGCGAAGCTACCAGGTTACTCTGACAGAGCATATGTGACATTGCATAAATGCTCATTTAGGAAAGCACAGTACAGGATAGTAAAGGTGAGCTCTGCACACCTGGAAACCCCTACAGACCAGCTTGAAGATTTAATAATGCCAGCAGTTCACCTGCAGCATAACAGGACAAAAAGATGAATGTCACACGAAAGTAAGACAGCAAAAGGCATTCTCCACAAACAGTTCAAAAGGTGAACTATTATATCATTAATTTATTACAGCTAAGAGGCGTTGTTAGGCACGATGCAAAGCTGTTATAAATTCACTGTAAACGGTTTCACGGGGCCTATATACGTAGTTAGGTTTCACAGAATAAAACAGAACAAATAAAGTGTAATGATATTAATAAAAACAGTATTCTTCCGCCAAACAATGTAGTTCCTCTTCAGCTGTTTTCTCTGTATTCAGCTGTCTCTCGTATGTGGATGGGACTCAACTGTGTGAAAGATTAGATTATATTATAGAAATATTGCATAATATCATTCTGTAGAAAAGTTGGTACAAACACGCAAATGATTGTATTAAGAATAAGTACATGACTGTTACCTGAGGTCAAATCTGTTCACAACATACCAATCCCTTTTCAAATGTCCAAAAACCTAAATTAAAGAAGACAAATTACACTTACGCATGTTTAAAGGTGCGGTTTTATTGTATGTTTCGCTCTTTTTTGTTAAAGTGGTTTTGAACTCAAACTCAAACATTTGTCAAAAGTGTAAAACAATTTTAATGAAACTTGAGTTGCTTCAGTCCAGTAAATATTCCTCTTAAAATATAGTTAAGTGTCAGATAAAGTGACGTTGACAGCCGACAAAAGGGGGCGCTAATGCAATCTATTTTTGCTTATAAGAAACCGAAACTGCCGTATACGGCCCGCAATGTCTTTTAGTACGACCCGCTGGATCATTTTTGACTCGGATAATCAATTTCAAAATATTTCAAATGTAAGTCACATAAAGATTGCTTTCAGTTTATGATGATAATACTATCTCCAACCAGGAGAGGTCCCTAGTTTCCAGCCGCTCCTGTATTAATTTCAGTGTAGTTGGAAGTGCACTCTAATGTAAACATCACTATTATTAGCAAATAGTAAATGAAAAACCGACCATGAAAACAGAATTTTCAAGTCAAGATGGTAAACAGATTATCTTTTTAAGATGGTTATCAGATTATATTTACTAAGTTCAAGGGGATACTTATGTAAGGAATAATTGACGACGGGCCGTTGAATTATTAGAAAAATAATGCACACCCGAGGTGGTGATGCGGCAATGACGTGAAGCGGATTGGCCGTTACACCTCATGTGCATTAACTACACTGCTCAAAAAAATTAAAGGAACACTTTTTAATCAGAGTATAGCATCAAGTAAATTAAACTTCTGGGATATTGATCTGGTCAGTTACGTAGCAGAGGGGGTTGTTAATTCATTTCAGCTGCTTTGGTGTTAATAAAATTGACAAAAGGTGCACTAGATGGGCAACCATTAGAAAACCTCCAAAACAGGAATGGTTTCACAGGTGGAAGCCACTTACATTTTTTTCCCTACTCATCTTTTCTGATTGTTTTTCACTAGTTTTGCATTTGGCTAGGGTCAGTGTCACTACTGGTAACATGAGGGGATACCTGGACCCTACAAAGTTTGCACAGGCAGTCCAACTCTCCCAGGACGGCGCATCAATATGTGCCATTGCCAGAAGGTTTGCTGTGTCTCCCTGCACAGTCTCAAGAGCATGTAGGAGATTCCAGGAGACAGGCAGTTACTCTAGGAGAGCTGGACAGGGCAGTAGAAGGTCCTTAACCCATCAGCAGGACCTGTATCTGCTCCTTTGTGTGCAAGGAGGAACAGGATGAGCACTGCCAGAGCCGTACAAAATGACCTCCAGCAGGCCACTGGTGTGAATGCCTCTGAGAAAACAATCAGAAACAGACTGCATGAGGGTGGCCTGAGGGCCTGACGTCCTCTAGTGGGCTCTGTGCTCACTGCCTGGCACCGTGTAGCTTGATTGGCATTTGCCATTGAACATCAGAATTGGCAGGTCCGCCTCTGGCGCTCTGTGCTTTTCACAGGTTCACCCTGAGCACGTGTGACAGATGTAAAAGGGTCTGGAAAAGCGGTGGAGAATGTTATGCTGCCTGTAACATTGTTCAGCATGACCGGTTTGGTGGTGGGACAGTGATGGTCTGGGAAGGCATATCCATGGAGGAACACACAGAGACCTCTACAGGCTAGACAATGGCACACTTACTGCCATGCTGGTGCATTGGGTCCTTGTTCCTCCTGGTGCACGACAATGCCCAGCCTCATATGGCGAGAGTATGCAGTTAGGTCTAGGTGGATGAAGGAATAGATACCATTGAATTTGCCCCACGCTCGCCTGACCTAAATCCAATAGAACACCGCCAGGTTGACGTCGCCAGGTTGCACCTCAGACTGTCCAGGAGCTCAGTGATGTCCTGGTCCAGATCTGGGAGGGAATACAGGACACCATCCTTCGTCTCATTGGGAGCGTGCCCTGACGTTGTCAGGCATGCATACAAGCAAATGGGGGCCATACAAACTACGGAGTACCATTCTGAGTTGCTGCAATGAAATTTCAGCTTAATGGACTAGCCTGCTGTATCCTTTTTTCACTTTAATTTTGAGTGTCTTTGAATTCAGCCCTCTGTAGGTTGATAATTTTCATTTCCATTAAACAATGTGGCATCTTTTCATCCCTAACAAATTACCCAGTCCATATCAGTATAGATGTCCTGCATGATATTTTTCCCCATTGAGATCTGAAGTTTTCAAAGTGTTCCTTTAATTCTTTTGAGCAGTGTATAAAACTTGTGCAGATAAGCTAATTCAGAAGGAAAACTCTGTTGTCAACAAAATCTTTTTGCCAAATGCATGACAGAAATGTTTGCACTGAACTATGTTCTTAGGGTTTCCGCGGGTCCTTAAAAAGTCTTAAATCGTTTACATTTAAGGCCATGTAGACTCTAAAATGAGACAGAAAGTCTTAATTATAAGAGGTCTTAAATTTGGGAACAGAAAGACAAGAATTGCAATATAGATTAGTATGTAAATTAAACTTCAAAAGGCTATGATTTCACTGAATAAACATGTTTCAGAGTCACGCGAGCTGCTTTGTGCTCCGGTTACCGGGGGAACTGCTAACGTTAGTTCCGAAAGTGAAACCTGCTGCTGCAGAGAACGAATCTGCTTTTTCAATAAGCCCGCCTGCTGTTTTTGCTACATGTTTTTAAATGTGAACCAGTGGATCGACAAAAAGCTAATGCATTATAAAAATCTAAACAAGATATATTTATGTAATTGAATATAAATTATTAATAATAGCCTAATTGTTTAAATTAATATAATAATTGATACTTTTGACTCTTCCCTTTTCTTAAAATTTGTTTAAAGGCTGAAATGTGAGGTGCAGGTCATAAAAGGTCTTTAAAGCTCTTAAATTTTATTTAAAAAATCCTGCAGTTACCCGGTTATTTTATGGTACCATTTGGAATAACTATTTATTTATTTATTTATTTATTTATTTATTTATTTTTAATAAGCCCCTTTTAACTGTCCTCTTATGTTGTTTTGAGAATGTTCTGTAATAAAAAATAAATAAATAAATAGGACCTCTGTACATTTGTTTGTTGCAAATTTACAGACAATGCAATTGAGATGTTTATTTGTTGGTGTGATATTGCTGTCAACTGACAACAAAGTTTTCCGTCTGAATTAGCTTAACTGCACAAGCTTTATACTTAATAAAATCTTTTAAAACAAATTACATTAATTATACTTTAATTTCCTTCAATAAAAAGGCCCATCCCTGCTCCAGAGCATTTAGCCTATGAGCACTATATTAAAATCCCAGGACACCCCTAGTCCAAACGTTCACTGCTATTTATTACTTTGCATTGTCTGACATTAATATTCAATTCATTCATAAAGAGACAGCAGCGATTCTACAATGGGTTACATTTGAGAGATAGGCCTATTGAGTTAGAAAATAAATTAAAATACCTATAAGGTGATAAGTCTGATTAACATAACACACACACACACACACACAGAGAGAGAGAGAGAGAGACGTGTGAATACTCGAATAGAATAATTCTGTTTTCTAGATTCTAGGTTTATGCTTATTATTATCATATTTCACATTTTGCATTCTGCTCTTTTTCTATAGATTTCAAGTATTTTAGTTCATACAATAATACATTTATTTCAATCTCCTGATGAAAAAAAAGGAAACCATCACATAATTTGTAATGGTTTTACTGGTTATAATGAAATTGTATTGGTTGTAATGGAAACTGTAATGGTCTGTTGGTCTCTACTGGTAATTGGTCTCCTTCTGTTGGTGGCTTATGTTAAAACCATTACATCCTAATGTAATATGTCCCAGAAAACACACTACATGATACCACTATTTAATGTTTAAAATGGTTAAAAGCTGATGGTTTCCAGTGGTATTTGTAGTGGAAATCATTAGAATTTATGTTATTTATTCGTTTTTTAAATTTAGTTTTGTTATATGACCTTTATAAACTTTTTCTTTTCTTTTTTTAGCAAAAAGATTAATTAATACTGTCTAAGAAACCTTTTATCATGCCTTTATTTAATTTTTCTACTTTTCAAATTTCCTTCATGTATAGATTTTGTTTTACCATCATCATAGACCCAGACTTTCAAAGTATAAAAAATAAAATAATTTATAAAAATAAGAATTATAATGTTTAAAATTATGATCGTATAAACAAAGACTGAAATAAAGACATTTCAATACTGATTGTGTGAAAATTATTAGTGTGAGTTATTTATACAAATCATGACTGCTTCTGTTTATCATCTCCACTAGACGTGAAAACAAGGTTACTATTACTTTAGAGCAGAATATTTTTATTATATCATTTACAACCAAGCAGTAACTCGCAAATTATGCAAACAGTATGAAATTACTATGTTTCAATGCATTTCATTGCAAAATGTTCACAGTGTCAATTGCAACACGTAATGTTGAAGAATCTGAGATGTGGGGAGGATGACTTTTGTTCACCGTTTTTAACAAAAATTGGAGAATTCTACTCATGTATGTATACTATTGGAAATTGCTGGTAGAAAAAAATGAAATAAATAGTGAGAGCGTGTTTGATAATGTTTGTTTGGAGGTGCTCATAATCGAAAGACCTCACATAAATGTCAGTGTGACGGATGGAGACAAATGGGAGTTGATCCTCACATATACAGAGGGTTATTAAAAATCTGCAGCAGATAAATTTCTATAAACTGACAACATTATTTTCTGTCATACCCATGTGGCACGTGACTTTTGCGTGTTTGTTGGCTCGCGCATGTTTCCTGTTTCCAGCCTGACTCGGGAGAGTTACTCCACAAACTAACGGAGCAAACGCTTTATTACAGGGGAAAAAATGATAACGCTACCTAAGCAGCTCTGAATATGCATTGTGTTTGTGAGCATCTGTAGATGTGTGTCTGTCTGCCATATTCACTCACTGCTGCCTGTCTCCGTCGATTCAGGGTCCTAGTGCGCAAAGACTAAAAAGTTCATTCATGCAATTGAGCGTCTTTACCAGTAGATGGCAGCACAGAACATAGTGCACGAAGGGGTGACGTATTTTTGTAGGCGAAAACTTTTAAACGAGTTGCATTTACACTTTTCGTCCTGATGTCAGTGTTTTTTGTTTGTTTGTTTGTTTGTTTGTTTGTTTTTTTAATGCCCAAATTAGGTGTGTGTTAAGCACAAGTGCAAGATATTGTCACATTTTATTTTGCATCATAAAATGCATCAGTAATAATATCTTGTCTTGAAAAAGGTGGTCGCTAACAAGTGTCTATAAATGGGACCACAGAGGTTGTCGGGGACATTAAACGTCACACCAAACTGAAAACTCATCTAACTATTCCTACTTGCTTTCTCAGCCTCGTTGTGTTTATAATTGCACTCTTGCAAACTATTATAACTAATTTTTTTAAATATGGAAAGCGTTGTCAGAAGCTTAATGGTGGTGATGTTTAAATCATACAACGTGGCCTATAGTTTGTTTATAGTGTAGTTTTTTTTAACTTGTGCCGACTGTATTTATGCTTTAGAATTCATAAAAGCTGTGTTCATTTGTGGATATTATCATAAAATCACAAACTTTTGTTGGTCACAGAGCTTATTTTCTGCAATAATACAAAAGCCCAGATTCTCAGACAGGGCTTAGCATAAGCCAGGACTAGGCCTTAGTTAAATTAGAATATTTAAGCAGTTTTTATTAAAATGACTTTAAAAAAGACATTACTAGTGTGCATCTTGAGACAAAACAATGAAACAGACATATTTTAAGATATGCCAGTGCGAGTTGTTTTTAGTCGAGACAACTCAAACATGCATTTTAGTCTAGGACTATCCCTAAGCCTTGTCTGTTATTCATTATCATGAATATTATTTAAAACCACTGTCAGGCAGACCATAGAGCTACTGTCTACACGACTTTCAAAAAGTCACATGAGAGCTTTTGTGAGAGGAAGAGGAAGCTTTTTGAAGGTTAACTAGTGTGTTCATGATGAACGTCTGTGGAAAAGAGATGTAAAAGTTCTGGTCCACAACAAAAATAACAGCGTAGGGCTGAACAGATTTTTAGGTGAACTATTTACTCCTTTAATTGATTGATTTTTATTGGTCTTTTCATATATGTCTAGTGAAGTGCACTGGCTGTGGCTGATGCCCCAGATGCCGCCCTGCTGAAGTGTTGTCAGGGGTATCAGGTGAAAGGTGTGAATGGTGACGTGTGTTTGGCCGTATCACGCATCCAGCTCTCTTTTGTTTGACCTGAATGGCCATAAAGCTCAGCCACCTGACCCCAGCGATGAGGCAGACACCTCACAGACCAAAACACTGCCACTACAGCTGTACTTGCAGCTCCTCCCTCAGGCCTGCGCACCTCCACCCCCTTCCTGAAAGTCAACAATAAAGCACGTTTCCAGTAAGCCGAATAGCTTCACAAGTCCTACCCATTGCCATGGCAACAAACACTTTAAATGACAGTGGAGTCTCTCTTGACCAAGTGAGGCCACCCATGCAGAGAAATGCATGGCACAACATGACATGTTCTGTACGTATATATATATATATATATATATATATATATATATATATATATATATATATATATATATATATATATATACACTCCAAGAGATGCATCACATTCTGTTCTTGTATTTTTGGATACTGTTAGTGGGTCATTCCTGATATTCTGTCTTTATATGTTGTATAAAATATTCAGCTTACTATGTTTATTCTTTGTCTTCCCTTGCGAAAAAAGTGTGGTCAGTTATATTGAATGTGCTTTTGTAGTGTACTTGAAAAAATATATATATTTTTATAGTCATTAAAAAAGAGAGACTTAGACGAATGTCTCTTAACACACTTAAGTCCACTTTTTAAAAAGTGCACTTTGTAATAATGTGAAATTAAATGCTTTACTTTAAAGTGCGTTTTAAATCATGTTGTAATGATCTTTTGACGTGCTTGTAAAGAAGTACACTGTTGACTAACATACTAAAGCACATGTTTAGAAACAGTCATGATAGTCTCTCTCTTTAAGTGTCTTTTAAGATTTGAACTACAAGTGAAAACTATAAGACTTACATGGCTTTCCAACTTCAAACTAGGTTTCAAATGGTTTAAAACTTCTGAATAGGCCTGTCAAGCAAATCTGCCTTGACAAAAATTTTTTTAGTATCCATATGCAAATATAATATTTTTACATATGCATTTCCTTACATGAAATATATTGTTTAATTAATCAAAAATATATATAAAACCTGTTAAATATTGGAATAGTTTCATATATTAATCAGTGTTAGGGGTACCACATTACAAGTAAAGTCCATTACATAATCAGATTACTTTTTTAAGTAACTAGTAAAGTAGCACATTACTTTTAAATTACGGTAGTCTTTTAGACACCTCTGTCCCCATTTTGAGAGAAATTGGGAGTGAGGTGAACTGGCCAATGCATTTTTCATTCAGCTTGAGGCTTATTGATTTCCCTTATGGTGTGAAAGGGCTTGTACATTTGCCAAAAAAAAAAAAAAAAAAAAAAAAAACAGGTGGCAAAAAGCAATTCAAAAGTAATGTAATGCATTACTTTCCTTAATTAGTTACTTTTTTATGGAGTAACGCAATGTTTTAATGCAAAAAAGTAACTTTCTCCAACACTAATATTAAAATATATATCTAGCCCATAAATATGCATGTGTAATAAATCTTTGTACATTCATGTCATGTATTCATGTACATCCATCCTAAAACCTGTCCATGCATGTTGACATTATATAAGCAAATATAAAATATTTATTTAAAAAATTTACAAAAACATATTTAAACAATATGTATATATAAACATATATCAATTTATTTTGTTTAACACATCATTAATTACATTTCTGTATGGGTAAACTTGAACAGTTGGACTGAAACTTACCATTAGCATACAGTAGCACAGAGGCTCTGAAAACTTCTTTTTCAAGGGTGTTTGAGTTACTGGCTACATGTGTTACTGCACTGGTGTAAGACATGAGGGGTCTCAATGAAAGCGAACGAGTGTAAACAAAGCACTAAGGGCAGATTAACAGATTAGTGCTGAAGGAAGCAAAACTACCCAATGAGTCTGTGACGCTGAAGGTAAATCATTTGTCCTCAGTGTGGCTTTGTTTGCAAATAGTTTCAATGGTGTTAGCTTCTGCACTGCAGACCTGTTTGCCCAGGACTCTTTAAAGCAGAGATCTCCAACCCTGCTCCTGGAGAGCTACTGTCCTACAGACTTCAGTTCCAACCCAGCACACCTGTCTGTAATTATCAAGTAGCCCTGAACACCTTGATTAGCTGCTTCAGGTGTGTTTGATTGGGGTTGGAGCTGAAATCTGCAGGACAGTAGCTCTCCAGGAGCAGGGTTGGAGACTCTTTGATTTTCAGAATTTAGTGGTTTCCTTTGTAGCCTTCAAACTTTATTTTTCAAAAAGATGCATGAAACTGACTGAAATAAACAAGATGCCTATATTATTAATTTTAAATTTATATAGATTTAATCGCATCAAATGGGAAGTCAACAGTACTTGAACCACCTGTTATTTTACCCAGAAAGCTGACTATATATATATATATATATATATATATATATATCCAGAATGAAATGGAAGGTTGTGAAAGAAAGAAAAACAGTTGTATTTGATTCAGATAGGATTAAAATCACAAAGTAAGCCTGAGAAACAGAAATTTACCAAAGCAAACTAGACTTTCCCAAATAGGCCTAGAGTTGATAATCAAGTTGACCTTTTAATATGACCTCTGTTTTAACATAGTGTTTTGCAAACCAATGGTCTGCACAAAAGTGGAAGAAAAAACCCAACGGCTCTGCCGATTTTAGACGAGACAGACCCAATTCAGTGCATTAAACAGCGGATTAGACTCTATGTGATTAGACTCTCTGATCATTAGAGAGTCACATGCTATAAAAGACTCCAACACATCCCAGGACCCGGCGGTTAAGCGTCTCTGAATGGGATGTAGAGAATCACACACAAAGCTTGCACATCACTGTTGGACCGGCGCAGGGGCTGTTTGACGTAACTGACCACAAATCTGTAAAACTGTACAATGAACAATATAAAACATTTACAACGCCCATCAAAGTGGTGCATGCAGCTGTAAATGACTGGATATCATATTGCCATGACACAAGATCTTGTGCAGTTCTATTAACATGACAAACAAGCCGATACCCCAAAATTGATCAAATCCAATGTTAATGCTTACTGAAGTTTTCCAACCAAAATGATGTAACTTCCTGGAAGATGATGTTATCAGGGAAAGGAGTATTACAAAAGAAAACATAACTGAACAGTGGGACTGAAGACATATAATGCAATTAGCTGAACTTTAGAGTGTTTTTTAAACCACTTCAGTAGGACTTAAGTACATGTTTATTTGTAATTTCATTATAAATTCTATTGTCCTTGAAATATGGTTAAAGTGAACTGCTGAATGTACTGACAAGCATTTATGCTAAGATCAAACATACTTTAATGACATTTTTATTGAAACCTGTATGTCATGTAATTGTATGTGCAATTTAAAATATATAAACTTTTCAATGAAATATCGAATAACAAACTACAGCACTTTGATGTCAACGTTTAAAGCTTTACTTCACAGTACATTTTAAATAATTATGTTTTAAGAATTATTTGATGTGTTGACTAACATACAGAAACACGTATAAAGTACTTGATTACAAATTTAACTGTAGTGTGTAAATTGATATTACATTTGAAGTTACCATATTTTAAATGTACTAAATTGCAAATTCATCATTAGAAATTTGTGCTTACAAATATATACATGCTTCAAAAGAAATTACACAGAGGCTTGTCAGTACATTTGTCACTTTAACCATATTTCAAAGACAATAGAAGTAATTATAATATTTCATATAAACAAGCACTTAATTCCTACTTAAGCAACTAAACGCAAGTTGCATTTAATATCAGTTTAAGCTATGATACATTTTAATTTAATTGCAATTAACATGTAATTATGTGTCATTAATCATTAAATTCACTTCGCACTTAAAGGGATACTCCACCCCAAAATGAAAATTTTGTCATTAATCACTTACCCACATGTCTTTCAAAACCCGTAAAAGCTCTGTTCATCTTCGGAACACAATTTAAAATATTTTGGATGAAAACCAGGAGGCTTGATACGGTCTGTGTCTGTCCATATCACCGTATGCTGCGTATGCTCTTCTGTATCATCCGCACAACAAGGGTTTGCTGTTTCTAAATGTATTTAGCTTTGATTTGAAAGAAAACAGCGCATCCTTGTGACGCGGATGATACAGAAGAGCATACGCAGCATACGGTGAATTGGAGAGACACAGAGGAGACTGTTGACAAAGGATTTATTGAATAAAGTCATTATTTTTGTTTTCTTTGCTTACAAAAAGTGTTCCCCTTACTTCATATCACCCAGATCGCACGTCTGATGGCAGATGGAGTATTCTGACGATGACTTTCATACCTTTTCTGGACCTTGACACTGTTATTTATTTAGCAGTCTATGGGACAGTCACAGGCCTCCCGGTTTTCATCCAAAATATCTTAAATTGTGTTCTGAAGATGAACGGAGCTTTTACAGGTTCGGAACGACATGGGGGTAAGTGATTAATGACAAAATTTTCATTTTGGGGTGGAGTATCCCTTTAAGTATATGCTTTTAAAAATTATTATATCTGTTATAAGGATACTTTTTATAAGTATACCAAAATAACTTAGTATCTCATACTAAAGATACTCACAACTTTTGAGGTTTTTGATTGTCTGCTATGAAAAAAAAAAAACGTAAGTCAAAGCACGTAAAGAACTGGAGTTAAATTTATGAAAGCAGCCAGCATCTGACAAATAACATTTGGTTGATAAAGCTTGAAAGCTCTAAGAGGAGTTGGAGTCAAAAGCATTATGATGGCTGTGTCAAGGCAGAATAATTATTGTGGCATTCAGTGTTCATAAACTTCCAGTGTCTCTAGATATGAGCTGATTAATGTGTGTATGGCATATGGGCAGTGCACAAGGTCACAGTGCTCCACTGCTGGCTCCCTCAGGGACATTCCACGCTTCTAGAATGTTCTAGCTGATTCCCTGCATGGATAATTCTGTTCTTGTGTGTGTGTGTGTGTGTGTGTGTGTGTGTGTGTTTGTGTTTGTGTTTGGACGAGATGAATTCCTCCTCTCTCTCCGGTGTGTTCAGCCTTAAAGTCTTGGCTTGTTTGCATTCCTCTCAGTTAATAAGTGTTTGTCTGATCCCAGAGCAGGGGCTAAAGATCACCCCACGCAAACACACGGCCCTCCCTCGCCTCGCTGTAAAAGGGCCAGCAAGAGGGACGCTAGGCTAATGAGTGTCATAAATTTCATGGAGCTTCAGCTCATCCATTAACCATGATAATATCCGGGGGACCAGCACAGATCAGATCTACCACAGTGGGTCATGTGACCCATCTGCATGCTAACACACTCACTTTGATGGTATGTTTAGCATTCAACCCTGTTTGAAAGGCCAGTTTATTGTGTGTTGTGTTTCAGTCTGCAGAAGTTTCTTTACTTGTGTAACTAGCAAGACTTAAAAATCCTTTACTGGACCAGCACCAAAACAGCATAATCCAGGCTGGGTTTGCACACTCTAGTGAAAAAGATGATCATAGGAATAATAAACTTTTAAAGAATATGCGTAAGAACAGAATTAAATGCTTAAGGACACTTAATTGCATGTTAGCAATTGAAAATGCATTATACAATTTAAACTTACAATAAATGCAATTATTTGAAGTCTAAAGTGTTTTTAGATGTACTTTAGTACATCCTTACATACAATTTCATGGTCTGTTGTCTTTGAAACATGGTTAAAGTGTACTGCTGAATGTACTGACAAACATGTATCGTAAACTGAAATATATCTTAATGTAATTTCTATAGAAACTTGCATGTTGTGCATTTAAATAAATGTACACATTTGTAATGATAATGTTGCAATTTAGTACATATACAATATATTAACTTTAAATGTAATATCAGATAAGAGTAATAGTCAAGTACTTTACATGCACTTTAGTATGTTAAGTCAACACATCAAAATGAGTGTACTTTAAAGCAATATTGTAATAAAGTCCAATGCAGCCGAGCTTACTCAACCCATGTGCAGCTTTTATTTACAAGACTATAAACAAAGACCTGACTTGATACCAAACCATGAAATAAACTTGAACCTGAACACAGACAAAGACTCACCAAGCAGCAGTTACACAAAACAAAGCTAGACAAGTGACAATGGCAACACAAGGGCTATATATACACTAAACAATCGGGTCACATGACATAATCCAACCAATAAATACAAGACACATAAACTAGACGACCAATGAAAACAGGACATTTACAACAAAGGAACCAATAGCAGGATCACATGAGCGCAAAAGAAACACATGACAGGAACAAGAACTAGGAAATACAAAATAAAAGACAAGAAAACAACGAACATGAAACAAAACCCAAAACCATTTAAATGATTTACATTTCAATCTGACATTATTACAAAGTGCACTTTTTAAAAGTGTACCTAAATGTGATAATAAACAGACTCTCGTTAAGTTCACTTTTTATTTCATTAATATTACATTATCTGCATTTATGATTTTTTTAAATATACTTTTGAGATTTAAAGTACACTGAGTGCACATTCAATACATCGAAGCGCACTTCTTTTACACAAGGTTAGAAATTATAATTGTTTTATTATTATTATCATTATTTAAATGCTTTTAAATGATATTTAAATTCTTATATTTATCTTTAATGTTTCATGAGTGGTACTTGCAGACAAAAAAAAAAATTGGCACTGAAAATTTCATTTCTGTGCCACTGGCAGCAAACAATAGTATAATAACTCTATTCAAAACAGAATGCTAATTGTGTACATACTAAGTACTGCAGAGTAAATAATATCGTGCCATTAAAAAAAAAAAAAAAACGATTTAATAAAAAGTATGGTATGATACATTATTGTTACTAAATATGTTACATGGCCTCATTATTTGCATGTTTAATTATTTTATTTAGCATCCATGTATCATTTTATTCTAAAAGTGTCTTAAAGTCTTGGTTCACTTAAAAAAACAAAAACAAAGAAAATTCATCATTTACTCACCAAAACTACTTCTACAGAACACAAAAGAAAGTTTTGTCCAGGACATTACAACACAAGTCCCACTAACATTCAACATATAGAATAAAAAAAACAACAACAACAAGTCATACATATTTGTAAATTCATTTTCATGTTGATTTGCTGATTTAACAATCAGACAATGAGTCAAGAAATGACTGAAAGTGTTAAATGAATCATTTCACTGGAAGTGCACTGCAGTTGCTTTAGTCCTCACAATGTGCTTTGTTGCATACTCCACTTTTTGGCAAAAGTAGAATGGCATTTCATGCTAACAGAAAATACACAGTATGCATAGGCTACTTAATATCGCATAAATAGTAGTGTGCTATTCTAAACACGTTCAGTGTTGTTTTGTCTGACACAGTCTGGCCACTCAAACAAACACATCGCAACACCGCTCGGTGCCACTATAGTGGCAAAGAAATTACACACTTCACCTTTCAAAAACAGTATCAGTGTTGATTAGAAAGGGAAGGGCTGTGGGAAATTACTTCAGAAGTCTGTGTTTCACTTCATCCTCCATCTGTTCCAATCAAGTCATTTAATGGGAGACGCAGCCACCATTGCTGGGGGTGGAAAACCGAGAGTGTGTTTAGAGATGCATCGGAGAAAGCCTTGGCCGAGCCGATCTACGAGGGGGTCCCAATTTGGATCCAGCATTGGAGCTTTTGTCGGGTTTTTGTCACCACGACCGCTCACCTATTGAAGGCAGCGCCTCAGATATGTAAAGCAGCATCATTTTAAAGTCTTTGCTCCACTGGGAAACAAACAAAGAAATAAAAAATCAAATCAAGGGGGGAAAAAAAAGAGAAAGGAAAAAAGAGTATCTTCCATGAGTAGCGTAAAAGGCCCTGGCAGAGCCATATGAGGGAAATAAAGAAATAAATGCAAAAACAGAATACGGGTGAAAGAGTTTAGAGCATAGTTGTTTGCTTAAAGTAGGCTTTTTTCTTTTCATTGAACGAAGCCAAGTCCTGCAGTCGGCTTGGTGCGTCTCCCACCCAGCATTCAAAGGCAGGTCTGGACTTGCCAGTTCAAGGTCGAGCCACGTCCGCCAGCATCACGCACGGTCTTTCCCTGGCTACCGTGGGCCTTGTTTATGTTTGTTTTTTCTCTCTGAACTCTCCGCTGTAATTCTCTCTCCCTACGGCACCCGCTCTCTTGAGGCCATGGTGAGATCAGGTGTCAGGTGAGCTCTTCTCTACCTGTGTTTGTATGTGATGAACATTTAGTGCTTATATTGTTTCATGGTCTCCACAACAGAAGCTTCATCGTTGACACCTATGAGATTGGATAACCTTGAGCCAGCAAACCTGTACTAAACTGTTTCCTTCTTTAAAATATAGGCTATACTTAGATGTGACGGGTCTGACTTGTTGCTATTGTTGATGTCATGCTATGTAAGGTTAAGCTGTTATATAATGCAAAATGAATGAGATGTAGTTCTCTTGGAGAAACTGAAAGCAGGGTACCTTTGTGTCTACGGTAGACTCATAGGCTAGAACGCTCTGGGAAAATAATACCCTAGCTTTGCAAAGACGTAATGAATTCAATACATTTTATTACTCTGGAATCTCTGTGAATTTTTCATGGAAGGTGCCCCTTTAGTTTAAAATAATGAGGAATAGGTGGTGTTTATTTCATCATGTTACATTTATGGTATACATATATAATGCATGGCATCTGAATACCAACCTCTCTGAGCAATAACATAACATAAAGACCATCCAAGTAACATACGTGACACTAAAATAATGCAATGAACATTAAATACAAAACATTTGCATAAACACTCTAATATCTTAAAAATAAATCTAAAGGTTGGGGTAAAACTTTATTTTAAGGGCCTATTCTCACTATTAACTAGCATGCATATTACTAGCTTATTGGCTGTTTGTTAGTACTTATTAATGTCTTATGCTGCATGACCATATATAAGATCCCTTAATCCAAACTACCTAACTAACTATTAATAAGCACCAAATTAGGAGTTTTTTGAGACTAAAGTCATAGTTAATAGTTAGTTAATAGTGAGAATTGGTCCACAAACTAAAGTGTGACCAAAACTTCAATCACACAAGACTGGACTCCACAAGCAGGAACAGACACAACATTGGAAAGCCTTCATTTGAAACGCATCTCGACTCATTAGCAACATGATAAACAGCATTATTAGAGAAGATTACAATGAGCAGTGCAAACAGCAGGAAACGGCTTTGTCATGGGGATCTTTTGCAGGCTCACCACCACCCCCAAACACCTACAAAAGAGCATCACAGCCCGTCGTAATGAACAAAGGGCCTCCCACCGCTTCACTACCTATTGTTTTCCCTATGCTCACTCACTGTGTGTATTGCTCCTTAAGCTGGTGATGGATGTCAGATTACTCAGCCGCTAGTGTCTCGCTAACAAAGAGACCGTGGATCTGAGAGCACACACACCAGCCACCTACAACCCAGCATGTCATGGCCCACTGCTTCGCCTGACCTCCAGCTCTCTGATATCAGCGTTCATTTGGTAATGATGCAGAGCGCAGCTTCATTGTGTAGACTTGTTGATTTTTGTCAAACAAGTATAGTATTTATTTATTTTTTCACAAAGGAACTTTAATTAAAACTAGATATTCTTTACGGTTGTAAGTGCATTGCTATATGGTTGCTAAGGGTATTCTGGTGGTTGTTAGGGTGTTGCTATGTGGAAACCATTAGTCTGATTGACTAGAAATGTAATAGCCCACCTCTTCTCAGCATGCCACATTCATTCACTTTTCAATACTTAGAGGTTTATTTAAATTGTATAAGAGTGTTCTAGATATAACGGTAATAGTGATAGTAAATCGGGCCAAAACAAAGTTTGTTTAGAGTTTGAAATATGTTGCTCTTCTCTTCCGTGTCAGTCTCTGCCGCACGTTAAGGACAATATTATCACACATGCATGGACATGGACTGTTTTACCGATGTCCTTACTACCTTTCTGGGCCTTAAACGTTCCAGTTGCGTTGCTGTATATGCAGGGTCAGAAAGCTCTCGGATTTCATCACAAATATCTTCATTTGTGTTCTGAAGATGAACGAAGGTCTTACGGGTTTGGAACGACACGAGGGTGAGTAATTAATGACAGAATTTACACTTTTAGGTGAACTATCCCTTAAACTGATGCTTTCTTCCCGCTGTCATTTTTGTTGCGTGTTTATTTTCTTATTGAGAGGAAAGCATGCAGCACATATTCCCATATTCATCTAAATAACAATTTCAAACCCTTGATAAGAAAGAAATAACATGTTTCCCTTTCCAGCTCTACTCTGGAAGGTAAGTGCACTTTCACAAAGACATACGGCATCACCTTAATAAATCTCAGTGGTCGCCAGACCCCTGCCAGCCCTCCCTAATCAAACCCCCACCCCTGGCTGCAGGGACTGTTATGGACCCTTGCCCATTTTGTGCTCGGCCCTCAAGACAATAGCACCAGTAGTTGCCCAGGAGACTGGCCTTTCACTGCCCATGTGATAAAATAGATGTATTCGCTGCTCCTCTCCCCGTCTGCTTCACGCTCCACCCCCGTCTCTTGTGTCTGGATCATCGTTTGAGCACATGAGGGCTGTGCGAGACATCAGCGGCTCTCGGCTCTTCTTGTGCTACACAGAAGCAGAATACCAATGGAGTTGTGCGGGAAACGGCAAAAACCCCGTCCTGAAGCCACAGCTTGCCCAGTGGCTCATATTCACAACAGTGTAGTAGATCCGGCCCTCCTCATCCCACATTCTGACGTCTGACTCAACCATCTGACAAACAGCCTCCCGTTACAGTAACCTCTTTGATATTTGCTCTCCTTTCTGAATGTTTTGTTGCATTGAATAATATTTCCCTGATTACGTCAAATGGACTTGAGAAAAAATCAGATTATGAGAATTGGCTCCATTTCAATCAGTGTGAGTCTGAATCGAATTGGACAAAGAGCTTTTGCTGTTATATATTAAAGCCATAAAAATAGTTTTGTTGGTATTAATTGATGTTTTGAACTTGATTCAGTGATGTTAAATGTTTGAGTGTTTGGCCATTTCATAAAAATTTGGCCATAAAACCATTAGTTTTTTCAGGTTACCATCTTTCAAAGTAAACAGGCAGGATACTTAACTTTGTTTTAAAACATTTTGAGAAAATGTTAAAAATTGTGTCATTAATTCTGACTATTTATTTAAATTAAAAATAAATAATGACCACATGTTTGAACAGCATTTTGGAATTTTTTATTTTTTTTATTTATTACATTTAATAAAAAATTCTATACACCACCATTTAAATGTTTTGGTTCAGTAAAGTAAACATTTTTTACAAATGTTTTTGTGTCTTATGCACACCAAGGCTGCATTTATTTGATTAAAAAAAATAGTAATAATGTGAAATATTATTACAATTTAAAATAACTATGCAAAGCTGTATTTCCAGCATCATTACTCCAGTCTTCAGTGTCACATGATCCTACAGAAATCATTCTTATATGATGATTTAAACAGTTAGTTAAATAGTTAAAAAGAATAGCATTATTTGGAATAGTTTTTTTTTTTTTTTACAATGTAAAAAGCTGTACTGTGGTTTGGCCAAGTTAACGAATCCTGAATAAAACTATTAATTTCTTTGAAAAAAATAAAAAAAAAAAATAAAAAAAAATGACCTCAGTTTTTGGAAGTGAATAAATTAATACTGTATGTTGAATCATAAACATTAAGATTCATGATCATCAAGATCATCTAATGTTTCTGTGTATGATGTTTGCAGGGAAATTGTACTGAAAAAGAAACCTAAATGAATTCTTAATTTCATTCCATTTTAATTCCACTTCCTTAAATCAAAATTTCAATTCTTTTAAATTCAATTTCAGCTTAAAAAACATCCTCGGCTTAGGTTAGAAATGCACAGCCATTATTGCTTGGCTGTATTTTGATTACATTGGCTCTTGCTTAGAAGCCTTTTTACACTTTTAGTTTTGAACATTGTTAGAGTGAAAGACAAAAGCAACAGGTTTAGCATTTCATCAGTGTGCTCTCCTTACCTGTAGCTATCAGCAAGACTGCAGGATAATACCTGGCTCTGGTTACAGGGCCTCTCATCTGACCAAGCCACCACATAATTACGAGGACACTTTAGACTATTCCAGCATGGATTGGTTATCCCAGACCTCTCCTGAGAGGGGTGATAACCCAAAGTATATTTGCCAGTATACAGAATACAATATCCATCCTAAAGGTATTTATTTATTTATTACATTTGGAACACATCTGGAATATTCTTCTTCTTTCTTTCATCAGATTTTGATCCAAACCATGTTTTTGACAGATTTTGTGAGCATCTCCCAACAAATGACTGTTCAACAAACAATGAAAACCTTTTATGTGCTTCCCAGCATCCCAATACGAATGCCAGGTCCTGTTGATCTATGTAAAAGCACAAGTGATATATGAGGGCGTGGGACGTCGTCCCCGTCAGACCCCACATGGGGGATACGAGAATCTCACTGAGCACAAACAAAGCCCTAAACACCCCCACACACAGAGAGAGACGCCCCCAAAATAAGACAAGCAGAGAGATGCTTGTGTAAATCACACGCATACACTGTCTTGCTCCGTTTGACGTCCCTCCCATTGCATAATAAAAGCAAGAGCACAAATGGAGCGGAATCAGGCATGAACTGAGTAAAAGATGTCGCTCTGAGAAAACAATCCAGCTTTAGATCTTTTTTAAGTCCTTTTACACAACACACACACAACATGAGTTATCTGTCTTATATTTTAATCGTAAGTACAGTATGTTCAAGTGGGCTAAACACTTTGTAGGCATCATTGAAGGTGTATCAATGTTAATGGGGGGGGCATTAAGTAACCAAAATTAGAAGTCAAAAATTTGTAAAACTTACAGAACAATGACAAGTACGATAATAAAAAAAACAATTAACAAACCCACTAGTATCTTTGGAATAAGTTTTGTTGTTACACAATCATATATACGTAGTTGCATTACCAAATTTGGGTGCATAAATCCAGCACAAACAGGCATAAGTAACAAAAATAAATGTTTTTGACATAAAACTATTTCTGTATTTCCATTTGTTTTCCTTAGCACATGCAAAGGTTAGATATCTCTAAACCCAATTGAATGACACAAGATAATTTTACTGATCAGGGTCCATTTTTGAGCTCAAATTATGGTTGCACATTCTGGATAAAGCGAATAATAATATTATTATTTATTTTAATCATATGTCTCATTCTGTTTAACTTTTCTTAGTACTAGCAATCTAAATTAAGAGGATACAAGTAGTCTTGATGTGAAATATCATTTGTATGACGTCAGCGTAACACTCATAACACAATATGTGCGTGAAAGTGGTTAGATGTGCATGTAGAAATCTATCAGAGCTAGAATTAAGCTGCAAGAGAGAAAGTTTGGCACATACACTTTTACCTACCAAATAATCCAACATGGGCAGGAACCCCAAAATCCAATTCATTAAATTAGAGCAGTTACACTATCAAAATACACCATTTTCATCATATCAGCCATTCGGCACTAAAAACAGCTCATTTGTTGTCTATAAGCCTAAACAATTCAGTTTCATCCAAAAGTCCTGGTCTGGAGGAGCCCAGGAACAGCGTTGTGGAAGTCTCCTTTATCTGGCACATCCAGTTCAGGTCTTGGAGCCTCCACCAATTAGCTGATGTTCTAAATCAGGTGGGACATCCAAAATGTGTAGCCCTGGGGACTTCATGAGATCAACTGCACTAAACAGCATTAAACGCACTCTTAAAAAATAAAGATTCCTTTTGCAATGCCAGAAGAACCACCTTTGGTTCCCCAGAGAACCTTTCAGTGAACAGTTCTTAAAACAAACCACTATTTCTTAGTGTGAAGAATATTTCAATCATCCAAAGAATGGAAAGATTCCATGGACATTAAAGGTTCTTTATGGAACCATGAATGCCAATAAAGAACCTTTCTTTTTAAGAGTGTTCACTAAAAGCACATTGTTTGTTGTTGAAAGAAAGGCAGCATTTCAATGTTTAAAATTTCTGCTTCCAGAATTTGGTTGAATATGATACAATGTATAAAAAATAACACAATTGACTTCATCCACAAGGTGTTTGAACTGTTCGTTTCTTAAATGATTCTCTTTCACTTACATGTTCTGGTATGTAAATTTGAATTGTAAACAACAAGCTTGCATCTCAGTTTTTTCTACTTCCAGTGCTGTCCGAACATGTTCAGTCTCCGAATCCCATGTTCCAAGCATTTGATAGATGATTTTAAGGACTCGCTAAGGAACTTGATTAGATTAGCTTTAATGCAGGTAGATAACATGTCAAATACAAAAACATAATCATAAAAATCAGTATTAGAAATAGATACACTTTTAAAAATACATCTTCACGTGGGCTTCATGGAATCCAGCATGAAATCTTTGGGGGTAAACAGTCCAAACCCTCTTTGTTCTTTGACTTGTTTGTGTCCAGAGGCCCGAATCTTCAAAGGAGAGACTCGATCTTACTGCTTAAGTCTCCTCCGAGAGAGTCTCCCAGGTCAAAGAGTTGATCGATGTTGACCGTTGAGCTACAGAGGAAGTCGGGACGGTTGCCCTCTTCCACCTCCGACCAGGGACTCTGGAGAAATGCAGTGGCCAGGAAGGTTTCCTCATCAAAGTCTGCTTCGCTGCTCCTCTGGGTTTCCATCAACACATGGCTCTCAATGACACCTCCAGGAGGTTCGAGGGGGCTGATATGGGTGCCTCTAACCATCAAATCCTCGTCTTGTGGTATAGGGCTCAACGGACCCCCTTCGTTCAAGCTTAACTCTCCATTCAGGGCCGAGTCTAGCAGGGCGTCCCAGTCAAAGTTGCCCTTCAGGGAGCTTAAGTCCTCCTGCTCGTCCATAGCCAGCAGTGGGTAGCTTGAACATCGTGGAGCTTTGCTCCCACCAGTCCTGTGGGTGTAAGGCTGTTTCCTCTTGATCCCCTTCCCTGAGACCCAACAATTCAACATGGTGGCTTCAGCCAAACGAGGGTCCCAGTTCTGATTGGCTCCCGTGACTTCCTCGAACTCTTTCAGGAGCTGCTGGGACTCGGGACTCACGCAGAGGTTTCTGGCCATCCCTGCAGTGGCTGCAGCTTGTCCAGCATGAGAGCTCATCCTGAGGTGGTTCTGAAGAGCTGGGTTGATCTGCACAGGGGGCATCCTGCGCTTCTTGTAGGCACCATTGAGGAGTCGTTCTGCGTACTGGGGGTCGATCTTCCAGAACCCACCTTTGCCTGGCTCATCCTTTTGTCTCGGGACTTTTATAAAGCATTTGTTCAGCGACAGGTTGTGGCGGATGGAATTCTGCAATGATGAAGGAGAAAACCTATATTTGTTTAACTGTGTATTGGAATTTTCCATTATCATGATGAACTTAAACGCATGGAAGTTATGCATTAAAGACACTGTGAAAAAGCTAGAGTGCAGGTTTTCTCCTTTTCTTTTTAAAACAAGAATTTTGGGCAGGACATATCACTGGGCTTGTCTGTTTTGACCGCACCGCACAGTGAACAATAGTATATTTATAAATTAACATCAATAAAATGAATCGATTCTGTTAACAAATGTGTTATTTCGTAATACCTAATCCATTAACTAGTGTTAACAAATTGAACCTTACTATAAATTGTGATCTCATTTGCTACTTGCTATTGCTAGTCAGAAGTAGGCGGTATTATGGGGAGGGGCATTCTCATTTTAAAAAACATTTGATTGGACAAAAAGTTTGATATGCAAGTGAGTTCAAAATGCATCATCAATATTTGTGTACCAATTCCTAGAAGAGGAAGACTGGTTATTTTAAATGTCTATATCTCTACTAAATGGTCATTTTGCCAACTCTTAGTAGTATGCAAGACCACAAAGCTAACGAACATGGACTAATAAAAGCCAAAAATATCCAGTTTTGAATGTCTCCACGTTGTATCAACACATCAGGCATGCCAACCACCCCAAGCTAATTACATTTAAATGAAGCACTGACCTCTTGACCCTGGTTAAACATTGTTTTAAGTTTAAATATCTAAAAACTGAGTGAATGTCTACGTTTTCTTCACAGAAAAGAGGTTATGGCTAAGTGGTCAATTAATAATTCACCTTTTTTGTAAATATCCAACTTATGAGTTCATTCTTCCTCCTCGCCTCACTATGAAAAGCCGTTTAAATCATAAACATGTATTAAGGAGACAAATGCCCAATGTAACTTTTTTACATGACACCTTACGATACACTTTTGTTGTTATTCTTTCATCTACGCACACGTCATTAGTCGAACAACTGAAAAAGCTCTTGCTCTGTTTGGTAGTCATCCAAAAACTAAAAATAACAAGCCTCTAAACAACAGGCTTCTGAAAGGTTTCTGTTGGTCTCTCTCCAATACACAATCCACTTCAGCAGGTGCTAAGAAGGCTTTCTCTCACTCCATTCTGCTCGAACAATAGCAAAATACCCTTTGCCAGATATGCAAATGACACGGGTCTCGGTGTAAGCCATCTATTAAGTGCATCTTTAAAGTGCAAATGAATGTAAGGCATCTTGTAACACTAAAACAGTTGTAAAGTTTGACTGCTGCGTCTTACCTGCCAAGTGGGGTCTGCGTGGCGGAAGTAGCAGAAGTTGTCTGTGATCCATTTATAGATGCATGAGAGAGTGATTTTGGTTTTCTTACTGGCCTGCATGGCCATGCAGATGAGAGTTGCATATGAGTATGGCGGCTTGATATGAGGGTTGGTCTTATAATCGACTTCGTCCGGACAGTGTCCGTGCGCAACCAGGCTGGGAAGAGCCGACAAGCAAGGCGTCCTGCAGAAAGACGCCGCTGTGGGTTTGCCTGGGGTCAGCGGCATACCTATGCACGCCGGATCTCCTGCTAAAGGAGACGAGGGCGCATCCGAGCCTGCGTGGCTCCCAAAGAAGTGGCTGTGTTGATGGCTGGATTGGGAGGCGCTGGCGTTGAGAATGGAGAACTCCTGCAGCCACTGGAGGCTGGTGAGGCTGTCGTCTAAATTGTCGGAGCTGCAGCTGCTGCTGTTGCACTCGACTGAGCTCCGGTCCAGCTGCTCGGCCTGAGCGGCGGCCGTGACCACCTCCTCCTCCATCCCCACCGAGCCCTCCGGCCAGGGGTCCGTGTAACTCATGGAGAGCATGGTCCTGTCCCAGCCGAATCCTGAGGAGACACAAAGTTTCAGCGCAGTGAGTTCAGCTGTTTGTTGTCTTTATAGGGGCATGCGGCTTTATTTGGATTCTCCAGAGGTCATAGAAGCTTCCTGAAACTTCGCAGGCCAGGCTTTACAACAGCTCATAACTGGTGTCTGTGAACACACAATAGAGCCGATCCCGGACCACTAACATTCCTCAGCACGGCAGGTGCACTGAAAATCGAGTAATCTCACAATATACTAATTTCCAATAAAAAAAATCTTAAACTAATTCATTTATATAAAAAAAATCATAAATTGACTTCTATAAAAACAAGGTTAAATTCATGTATTTAGTTATATTAAATCATATTTTGACTTGAATAAAACCTGCTAACTTTGGTGTTACCATTTTAGGCCATTTTTTTCACTGTATAGATTAACAAAATGTAATAATAATAATAAGAAGAATATTGTTATTATTATTATTATTATGAAGTAAGATAACTTCGTTTATAATTATCAACCAGCAATGAGATAACGCATTTTGTAATTTAATTACGTTAGTAACCCAGTATACTTGTAATGTAAGCAGCTGATTCATTTATTTTCGTATAAACACATTTTTGAAATGATAATACGTTCGTCGTGTCTGCTCCAAAAAGCAAAACTCGGATCAACTCACCTGTCTTGACTCGAGTGACAGGGAAATAGCATCCAATGACACACACACGAGCTGTTTTCAGAGAAGAGCGAGAAAAGCGTTATCCGATCAGGCGCAGTAAGGTCCAGACGGGAGTCTCCAGGAGAATGTGGCTCTGCGCGTCTCAGTTCAAGGTCTCCAGGGCAGCACAAGCTCCGGGGCCAGTTTAATACCTGCCGCAGGACGTTTGTCCGGTCACCCCAGCAACGAGACACCCCCTTGTAAACAGCTTCCCGTTCTTCTATTGGTCGGGCGGTTGTTATGGTGACTGGGCTTTTAATCGCGAGCGCACAGGTTCGTGTTTTACGCACGTCCACTCGCTGACAGAGAAAGCGCGAGAGAAACGATGCTTTACACACAAGAGACGAGGAAAACACAGTATGTTGATGACGATGATTTTAATTATGGACCGTTAGTTCCTTGAATAAAATAATCAAACGAAAACATTCCTGCCACCTGTATACATCTGAACTCAGCACGCAGAATGATTTTGGTATTTTTGTAAAAAAAAAGTATCTTTTTTTTCATGTCTTTTTGATCACTTTTTTCTCTGTTTTCTTTAAAAAATGCCTATTAATACAAATAAATGTATATTTGTTACAAGCGTTATTTCTACTTGGTCTGACGTATCCTGATATTGGCAGGTTTGTTTGTTTGTTTGTTTATTTATTTTCGCTTGAATAAAACTGGGTAATCTGATGTTGTTTTATAAAATAAGGATCAAATGACAAACGAAAATAACATTAAAATGCACATCCCAGGCACCTGATTGAACTCAACAAGCAGACTGATTTTGGTTTATTGCTTTTGTTATGATTTTTTATTTTCATGATTTCTGATGTGATAACCATCATTTTTGATTTTTTTTTTTACAATGAAAAATATCTATTAATATACATTAAATGAACAGTTGTTACTTTAAAGAGTTATTTCTACTTAATTGTGTACTTGATCTGACCCTTTAGATGATTTAGTTTCCTAATATTGTTAGCTTGATTTGGTCATATTATTATTATTATTATTATTATTATTATTATTAATAATAATAATAATATCATTTATCAGTGATCTATAGTGTTTTCAGGGCATCCTAATATTGTCAGGTTGATTCAGTCATATTAAGTCATATTTTTTGACTATAAAACAGGGTAATCTGAGGTGCTGTATGAAGGACAAACAAAAATAATGCTTAATGCACATTCCAACAGTTTGAACTCAAAAAGCAAAATGATTTTAGTATTAATTATTTTTGTAATGATTTTTTTAATGATTTTTGTTGTCCTTTATTTCCATTTTCAATTGAATGCACAGTTATTATTTTAAATAATTATTTCTTCATGATCAGACCCTTAAAATGACTTAAAATGATCTTCTCTTTCTTTCACTCAGAGGCAGTCTGTTGTCCCGTTGATTGGCAGTTGCTTGAAGAAGGACAGAGCTCAAGAGATGCAGAAGCTTTGTACTGAAACAGTTGCTTTTGTAGAGTTTCTTTAGCAGGAAACCTCTCAGCCACATTAATAGAGCTCTCAAGAGGACAGTCTGTCTTGTATCCTTTCATCCTCCGTCTATGTTACATGTATGTAAAAACTGAAGAAATGTGCTCAACCTCTAAACACTAAGCACTTTAAATCTGTCCTGAGAGCCAGTTGTATTGAACGTTTACCCCCTTGACTGTCAGTTTCATTCTTTTAAACACATCTGTGACTAAAAAGGACTGTATAATGTGTCATTTGTGTGGAAACATTTCTAATACGTGTAACAATGTGTTGCTGAATGCAGTCTGACGCCTGAACTCTTGTCAAGGAGGCTGCAGACTGTCTCAGTCCCATTAGCAGGCATTGTATTGAGAGTGACGAGAGCGTTCCTGAAGCCCTTTCCTCTCTTCCATCAGTGCCAGTCATGTGTGAAATCACCCCAAACGCATTCTTTCTGTTTGACCCCGACATATTTGTTTCGATTGTTCAAGACCATTTTAGACCATCCTCTTCAAGTAAACAATTGGTGGCTTTGATATCATTACCAAACTGAGCAATTTTATAAATTTGCATGTTTTAACCTAATTCTCGTTTTTCTTAAAAAAAAAAGGAAAGCAGTGTCACATTGCCTTTCTTCATTAAAAAATTGGTCTAAGTTTTAATAGTCTAAATTAGCTTCATGATATCATTATCAATGCTAATATGCCAACCCATACTCTTCAATTTAATTCATTTATTTTTTTAATGAATAATGTAGATGGTTTCACTTATAATAAGTTGTTTACCACTAGAGGGTGCCATCATACAGCTGCTCACAACTCAGCATTTGCAGTCGGGTTCACGTTTCATTTTTATCGATTCGTTATTTATGATTATGATATGTTTATTTCTTCTTTTTTCCCCATCATATCAACATTTTTCTGTTTTTGTTTAGCTATAGATGCTTTCAAGAAATACTAAACTAAAATAACAACTAAAATTATAGCCTATTGTTTAAAATAAGTTTTAACCAATACACTGTTTAAAATAAACTCGTAAGCACTTGTGTACAAAAATCACTGACACATCTTCTTGGTCTAAGATCTCGCTTGATTTACTTAATTGTGACTGAAGGGTTGTGATACTTCTGGGGCCACTTTTGTGGCATCTGCTCTTAATTGCCATACATATGAAAGTCTGAGCAAGAGAACAGTTTCACTTTGATCAGTCACTCACATAGCAAAACAAATTAGTCAGGAGCAAGTGGGAAAGTCCAGCTTAAGTTTACGAGCTCAGTTCATGAGTGATATTTACATAAATATACTCTGGTTCGTGTCCAAAACACCATGGTATTACACTTTGTTATGTGCATGTGTAATGGGAAGTGTGAAGAGTGTATGAAACACAGTAATAAAGAATGGGTGTGGTTATGATGTAGGGCGCCTTGCTTCCAGCTTCACAAGGTGCCCTGAGGGTCCCTGATGCCAAACCTCACCAAACCCAAAAAGCCCATAACATAAATTTTAAAAAATCTAAAGTGTTCTAAATCTAATTTCTAAAAAAAAAAAATTCTTCCTCCCAAAAACCCAAGGGCATTGTGCATGTGAAAACAAGAAACCAGCTACCATACATAATATTGTGAAAGGATTCAGGGAATCCAGAGAAATCTCAGTCTGTGTAGGGCACCCTCAGCTGAATGTGTGTGAGCTGTGGTGTTAAATATACCCGCATGGGCTCAGGAGTACTTCGGAAAACCGCTGCCGCTTAACACAGTCTGCCGCTGCATCAATAAATGCAACTTGAATCTCTATTACTCTGTTGATGTGACACAGTGGTTAACACGCCTCTGAACCAACGTTTCTGGAATGTGCCGCAGCCATCAAAATTTGCTTATATTTACAAAATTAAATTAAGTTGGCCAGTAAAAACATTGGAAATGTACTTTAGTCCATTAAATAAAGGTAAAAACCTTTTTCTTTTACTTTCACTGTTTATCGTTTCATAATCCTGGCATATTTTCTGAAACTGTTGGATGTGGCACAGCCCTTCTCAGAAAATCTCCCACAAGCTGCCACTTACATCATTTCTCAGAGAAGTTTGCAGTTGAAGGTGTGGTTTCTATCGCCTGGCCATATCCAGCATGCAGTCTCTCAGTGCTGAGACTGATGTCACTGTATCCCATCTCACAACCAGATCACTGAGTTACACCTCCATACACACACAACGCAGAAGAAACACCCAGCTCCATTACGTTATAGATAGCCTTCTCCATAACAGGCTTTCTCTGACACCCGCTCTAAATTATTCAGACTCTTAGCTGGGTGGGTTCAAACTCCTGAATTCATTTAAAAAATTGATAACAAAATTACAAATTCACACCTGACTGAAGCCTTCATGCGCTTGGGACAATAAGGAAAATGAATCAGTCGGTTAAATGGTTACACATGCATGTCTGTCTATTATTTATTTATTTAAAGCTGATTTAGGAATTAGCAATTTACAATGCTGGTGGTTTTAATATATAAAACTGGCTTTGCCTTTACTCACAGGAGTGCAGTGAACATTATCCTGTGAAAGAAACATTGGAGAGTTTTCATCTGGAAATAGATTAAATTTGCTCTTTTTGTAATTGTGAAAGAGAGTCTGTCGTGCATTTACTTTTTGAATGTCTCATGTTCATCTTTGTTTTGTTCAGAGAAGTCACAATTTCTAAGAGTTAAAATGAGTCTTAAATTTATCATCTGTTCGACTTCATTTAAATTTGTATGATTTTTCTAAAATAAAAATATTTATTATTGATTTGTTTTTGTTATTAGGAAAATTTTTATATTGATCAAACTAAATGGAACAACTTAAAAAACAATTCTGCTCATTTTCAAACAGCATTTAAAGTTTATTTAGAATCTTTAAAGTTAAAAAAAATGTAATAACATCAGTTTTTAAGTTCTATTTTTTAAATTGTCTTTCAAAAATAACTCAAAAAATTTCTAAATAATAAAAAAATTTCAAAAGCTTTCTAACTAATTAATTAAAAATAAAAGTTTAATAATAATAAATAAATAAATAAAAATGTGTGTATATGTGTGTGCATCCAGTAAAAGCAATATAAATATAATATTTTTCACCTGACCAATGAAACCGCGACGTTTTCCTGCTATTCTGACCAATCAGAGTGCTCGTGCCGATCTCTAGCGTCCAACCACGCGAGACGCGTTGCTTTAAATTACGACACTCGAGCCGATTGGCGACTTGTCGATGGACCAATGGGACGCCCGTGTGTACTCGCTGTTTTGGCTCCGTGGCCAATCAGAGCGCGCGCTTGGGTTTGTTGTTGGTGATGACGATGATGACCTGAAAATATTTGTTGTTACTGGAAGGCGAGCGAGGAGAGAGCGTGAAGGAAGGGCCTGGCAGGGACGCTCGCTTTCAACGGACGCGCAAACATCGCACGGAGATATCGGAGGAGCGGACGGCGGCGATGTCGGTGAATATGGACGAGCTGAGACATCAAGTGATGATCAACCAGTTTGTTCTGACCGCGGGCTGCGCGGCGGATCAGGCGAAGCAGCTTCTGCAGGCGGCGCACTGGCAGTTCGAGGTAACCGGCGATTAATAATCCATCACGCCTTTACTCACCGACACCGTTTATTCTGCCGTCTCAGGCTCGTTTGAGGTGAGCTGTGTGATGTGACACAGCCCTATGTGCTCGTTCACCGCGCGCTTTCATCGTGTCGGATGCGTGCATCGCGTCATATAAGGTCACGTCGCGTTTGTTTACATGTAAACAGTCTCTGGTTCAGCCGGCCGATGTTTTCATTCTGTTGTGAGGGCTAGCCTGCTGTTATTCAGCCTGACTCTTTCAGGAAACAGTTAAAGGCAGAGCAGCTCACCGAGATACAGACCGACAGACACCGTTCAGAGGAAACCAGCACGATGCGTTTCATTCATAAATACTCGTGTAAACCAAGTCAAAGCTGCTCGGGGAGACAACAGTCTGCTTTAGAGACCTATTCAACACATTTCGGCTTTGCACGTTAAAAATGGATGGACATGTTGACATACAGTTTAATGGCTGGATAGATGGAGAAAAGCTATATATCCATAATATCGATAAGTAGGTAGTTATATATAATTATATTCATGCATTTGACAGATGCTTTTATCTACAGACAGAGTGTATACATTTTATCAGTTCACATGTACCTTGGGAATCGAACCCATAACCTTGGCTCTACTGATTGTACACATGGATAGATTAACAGATGGATAGACATGATGATATTTATTTACTGAAAATGCATGCACAGAAAATGAGATGCTTATCAAAGGCAAGTACAGCAGTCGAAATATTGGCATGCAATCATGGTCGCAGGGACAAAAGTGTTACATGAAGAAAAGTTCTGCGTTTCGTATCAGTTTGTCTTTGAGGGTTTATTAATAAGTGTCAGCCGGCTTTATGGCAGCTCACATTTGTAGTTTCCTGTGGTTGTTTTGAGTGTTTCCTGTAGGGAGGAAGTGTTTGCCACAAACGGACATGCCTCAGAGTCGAACTCATCCTTCAGCACTGTTGCAGCACATTCACACTCACACTCAGTTTTTTCATTTGCCGCCGCTGGTGAAAATGTAGCCAAATGAACCCAAGCACACTTTAATCATTCACATCAGCTCACCAGTGTTTGTTTTGTTCTTATTGTGGTGTGTGTTCGTAGGTTCGTTGTGTTGATTGTTTGAAACGGTACAGTTGTTGAGTACAGCACACACACACACACACACACACACACTGGTTTGACTAGTTATTGTGTGTATTGTTTATAAAGTACACGTGTGCAGTAAACCAAAGAGTGAGTCTGTTCTCTGTAGCTCAACACTAGTAAGTAGGGTAAAGTTTACTGCATCGTGGGACTTCCACACAGTGTGTTGTTTTCTTGTAAACTGTGGAAGACTGGGGGGGAAAAAAAACTAAAAAGGTAGTTTTTGGCTCAAAATCCAGACTTTTTTTATTTTGGTGAGTTTATCTTTTTAAATCTCACATTTCTGACTTTTTTTACCTATGGCAGAAACAAGCATTTTTTTTTTATTTTTTGAAAACTTAAAAAGCATGTTTGTTTATAGTATGAATGTGTTTTGTAGTATGGCATCATCGGGTTTTGGTAGAAATGAAAAAAAGGATGTAAACACAAACCGAAAGTAAATGCCCCCACGCTCCGCACCAAGATTTAATTGTGCTACTTTCAATAAACAGTTCCAAGTGTGATTATTTTATTGGTTTGTCATTTTTCAGTTCAGACTAAAAACACTAGGCCTAATAGGCATATTAATGCTATCAATTATACAAAATGTTTTACATTTTTTTTTTTTTTTTTGGCCAAGTGCATCCTGATTTTTCGGTTCTGGCCCAGATTTTTAATTTCGGTGCATTCATCGTCACATCACTGTCAGTTTCATCATTTCGCTGCAATTCACAAATCCTTTCCTGTGGCCTCATGGGAATTTAAAGTGTCTAGTGAATGCACACTTCAGAATGTATTCAGTTGAGTTATTTTTTAATTTGTATTTAATTTGATGGAGCCTAAATATTTTTCTCCTGTGCATAGTACACATGAGAGATATACTGCACTAGTTTGTCAGGGCTTACTGGTTTTGTCATAACTGTTGCTTCATCACTGTGGTTAGTGTTTGGCAACTTTTGCTGGTTTGTGTTTCGATTGTGAAAGAAAGGAAGTCAGCCACACCTTCACTGGCAGATTCACTTGTGTTTACATTCCCAGCACTGACTTTCTCAATTCAGTAGTGTTTATCCTGAAGTATCTACAGCGTCCAGATGGTTTTCTCTGATGTAACTCCCTCTGAACGATCTGTTGTGGCTGCTGTAGTTTGAACAGGTGGTCTAACAGGGTCTCTCTATCTCTCTCTCTCTGGTTTTGGTAGTAGTGTGATTGATTGTACCAAGTGCATGTCAAGGACAAGTGTCCCCTTTGGATCTCTTTTACAATGTGTAACGTCGGTGACAGATGAAGAGGTTTGCTCTTAACGTTCTGATCTCATTCTGTGATAACATCAGGACGGAGAGCAGCCAGGGACAGCTAAAGCAGGTGGACACGATTAACCGGTAGAGATTTTGGACTGTTGTCTCTATCGCGGTTACACGCTCGCGTGACGTTGCTGTGCTACGTGGTCAGTTTGAAAAGCGAAACAGAACTCATTTCTCTATGAGAAACTGTGGTTAATAATACTAGTATTTTTTAGGAGAATCTGTACTTTACTTGAGTTTTAATATTTGTCAACTTTCACTTTTACTCCTCTCTTTATCCTAATTAAATGTGTATTTTTACTCCGATGCATTTCCCCGAAGCATATTAGTTACTCACTACAAAATAAAGTCGGGACACAGACTACAAGAAAGCAGGTTTGATGAATTTATTGAGCGCATGTGCGAACAAGTTCTCACACAACCACGCTTGATTTGATTTTCCACTCAAGTCAAGGCTGGGGTGTGTGATATATATCGTCTGCGCTAATATCGTAAGCTTTGTTTTAACAATGTGCGATCTGACATTGAGTATCACAAAAACATACTCGGAGAGTGCATGCTTACACTGAGTGATTTAGTCTATTAAAATGCATTTAGAAAGCCCATAAGATTCAAGATAATCTTTTTAGCATTTTTATCATATAATGTATATCACAGCATATAATCAATATCAACCGTAAACGTAAAATGACTGTAAAAAGCATGATTTACAGTTCAGATGCAGATTTTCACAAAAACAAAATGTTTTATAAAGCCTTTAATAAACTATTTTTAAAAATAAGGAGTCGTCAAAAGTATCAATTATTATTTTAGCTTAAACAATTATTAATACGGGGAGTGTCTGGAAACTAGCGACCTCTCCTGGTTGGAGTCAGTATTAACATCATAAACTGAAAGCAGTCTTTCCGTGACTTACTTTTCAAATGTTTTAAAATTCATCAGCTGAGTCTAATATGATCCAGCGGGCTGTACTAAAAGACACTGTGGGCCCTGATTTAGGTCTTAAGTGAAAGCAAACAGCTGAGGAAAAAAAAAAAAACACACGTCTAGTAAGACTATATTGGATCGGGCAGCTCTTAAAGTGGCAGCAGTCTAATATTCCCGCAGTCTGTCATTCATGCCGATCAAACAACAAAAGAGAGAAAATCTCTCACTCTTGACTGTATCACTTTAATACTTAAATACGACGAAATATATATTTAATTTTAACAGTGAAGAATATGCAGTGTTTTTATACATTTGATTACTTCGCGCAATGTAGCATTTCTTATTTACTTGTTCTACTGAAGTTTTTTTTTTTTTTTGGTCCTGTTAATTGTAATTAGTTTCTTATTTAATCACTGACCATTTTCTTGTCTTCAGTGAACTTGGGTTTTTTTTTTTTTTTTTTTTTTTTTGTAATAACTATATTATAAATAACTATATCGTGATATCATGAAATAAAGTTACTCCTATCGCACATTACTCATTTGGTCATAGCGTCCACCCCTAATCGGCTGTATTTTAGCTTCAGGAAGCTAGACATTTGACTAGTCTAGTCTGGTTTTAACTCAAAAGCACTTATTCTGTAAATCTGGAAGCTTATAAACATGACTTCATTTCCATGACTTTCCGCGAGCGTCTCACAGTCGTTGCATCTCTTGCTAATTATTGGCGGACACAAGTTCTGTGCTGTAAAACAAAAGGGACAAAAACGTGAATAAAACCGTGGATCTGGTGCCGTCTCCTCCCGAGCCGTTACTAGTTACAGTGGTAAACATCTGTCGCTATATTTGCAGTGTTACCCAACATGCAAACTACTGCAAGGCAGAACCAAACACTACAGTGTGGACCGAGATCTCCTGGAAAGGGTGACATTTTCGAGTGTTTGTTGCTATTCTCAGAGCTGTATCCTCATGACAGTGCTCCGTGGAGCAAACTGAGTTTGATTCGCTCTAGCAGCGTCTCTGTAGATTCTCCGTTCGTCTCTGACCTGGTTTATTGCGAGCGTGCAGTGTGTTGGTGAGATGGCTCTCTGTGGGCATGTTCTGCACCTGCTTATTCCCACTGGAGCGGCAGAAATCATTCACAGAGAGGCTGGATACGACACTCTGCCTGTGTGTCAAAACCTAGCGGGCGGCCTGCTAGATCTGACAACAGTCACAGTTGTCGATCGTTTCCCTTGATATTGTAATCATGATTGTAATTTACATGAGAATACAACTAAATGCTGTATTATTCATGTAGCCTACACATTACAAACAAGCTAAAAATGTATTTAAATGGCTGTTTAGTAGAAGTTTCACAAGGGCCAGTTGAGTGAGCGATCCGTTATAATCTTAATAAACATAATTCATGCTATCTTGGATGGGTCGCTCACCAGGATCCCAAGCTGGCCGGTGTGTATTATTTAGCCGTCCACCTCAGGATAGACTCATTGTTCGTGGGATGCCAGGTTTGCACATTGAGGAATCCTCCTCTAGCTGTCAGTGCCAGCGTTAATACAATACAGATGCTCCGAGGTACAAGCGAGCCTTGTTTAGAGCCAGAGTGTGTGCAGTAGGAAATGAGCAACAGTCGAGCACTCGAATGAAAACAGGCTCTGTACACATGACGGTGTTTGGGGGAGGGATGGAGATCATCTGATGACAAAGAACTGTGTGGTTCTGGAGCAGCGGAAACAATGGCAGATTGGCGAGTTCATCTTGATATGTGTGTCACGTCAAGCCGCAGACATTCCTGCACTCGCCGTGGCTGTTGTTAAACAAAACGGGAGAGCCGGAGAAAGACAGGAGAGGGGGAAGGGGCCGGACGGGGGAAGAGAAGAGAAGAGGGAGTCCACTGAGGGAAGTGTTACCAGACGAGGGGTTGAGCGAGAGAGGGCCAGACACTCAAGTGTCGGGCAATATTTTGATGGTTTAAAGGCCGTATGTTGAGTTCAGAGAAGCACTGAGCATCAGAGTCATTGTCAAATCACATTCTGAAACCGTTTTAAAATTATACTCTACTCTTAAATGGGTCATTTACATTTTGTCATTTACAATAATTTTATATTGATCTTCCGAATCAAATGGGGTACGACCAGCAGACAAACTTGCAGAAGAAAAAAAAAATCATAAAATAGGAAATGATGTCAGAATCAAGGTCTGTAAGTGTTGTAATATGAGATGATAATAGAATATCAGTTGATTTAAATCAAGGTTAGTTCGAGTAAAATGTCATGTGGTGCAACACCCCCAAAAATGTGATGATATTTATCAATTAAGTCATTATATTTGTTAAAATACTTTTTATCTTGAGAAATGTTTTACTTATTGGAAATATCGATGATGTATACACTCACATGTATTCAAGGTACAAGGGAAATATGTTATTAATTGATTAAAATGACATTTTTCGAGTCATAGGGTCTGTGCAAAATAACGCAATGTGTTTAGTGTATTGCTATGTGGTTGCTAAGGTGCTTTGGGTGGTTGCCAAGTAGCTGCTTGCTCAAGAAATGTCCCGTATCCCTCCTTGACTGTGTAAAGTCTAGGGGTATTTTTGCTCCGTTTATCATCCACTAGACTGGGATCTGCTTTAAAAGCTGCATGATTTCAGGCATCACTGATGTCCGTAGCTCAAAAGTGTAAGCAGTAGAAATAGCGATGCTTGTCTTAGAAAGGAAAACGGCTCTTGCCTACGTGTTGTTTGGTGTGTTTTCCACTCTCACATTTCTGTGTCTCTGAGCCAGCACAGTGTACTAGTTCCTAGATTGCGTGACGGTTTAGAAACCCACATTTAGATCACGGAGTGCTTGGACCGGTTGACCCGTGTCTGTCACAGTCAGGAGGGGGGGGCAGAGAGCGACCGTCTCCAAACCAGAGTTCTGCTCATTCATGTTGTAACACAGATCCGTTCATCTCATCTCCATCTCTTTCTCTCTCTCTCTTTTTCCGCAGACGGCTCTGAGCTCCTTTTTCCAAGAGGCCAACATCCCCAGTCATCACCAGATGGTAAGTGCATTTAATACAGAGAAAGAGCAGCCATGTTCAACATCCCGTCATTGTCATCAAACAGCCCGTTCTCAACATAGCGTCTGAGAGAATAATGTGGGGGTGGACTTCCTGAAGGCCACAGATATTAATAAAGAGCCCATAACACACTTATACACTTGTGTGTGCAACACAATTTCAGTAAAAGGTCTTAGTCAACTAGGGAGGAAGTTTTATATTGTGAAGGTTACAGGATATTTCTCTCTCTTTTTTTATAAATAAATACTATTTTCTTTGGTTCAGTTTTAAGTCCTACTTATAGGCAGATGCAGTAGGGAGAAAATTATATGCAAGTCATTTTTGCCAAATTCTAAGCATTGCATGTTCTTTCAGGAAAAGGCAATTCCAGAATGCATTGCAACTAATGCTGTGGTTTTTGTTAACTAAAAACATTTTTGTTAATTGAAATAAAATTGAAAGACTTAAGCCAAAATCACAAAAGTTGCCTTGGCAACTAACTGAAATAAGTTGAAGTACTAAAATGACTAACTGAAATAAAACTAAAACTTAAAATAATAATAAAAATAAGTGAAACGTATTTTGAAATATTTATTTTGAATAAATAAAATCAAAAACCTAAAAATGGCGAACAACAAAATTACTAAAAAAAACTACTTAAATTTAAGTAAAATCTTACTTGAATGAAATTATACAAATAAAAGCAACTTTAAAATATTAATAAAAACTATAATAGTATATAAATAATACTAAAAATAGCACTGATTGTGACAAGCTTATTACTAAAAACAAGGCCAACTAAGAAAGCTGATTTATCATTATTTTCAATACAAAAAAAACAAAAAATTTGAAATGTTTGTGCTCTATTTTTATTAAAATATCATGGTATAAGCTTTAGCAACATGTTAACATCAAAATACTGAATCAAAACCATTCGAGTCTCACGTGTACTTCATGCAATAGCACTACTTGTGTGTCTCGTGAAGCTGCTGCCCATGTAGAGTGTTTTAAATCTGTCGTTTATGAGGCTCCACTTCTTTCTAGTGTTTAAAAACCGCTCGAAGCAGCACAAAGAGATGCTTTTAACTCTTTTAACTTGCAATGCTGTCTTTATGAACACTTATGATGCCAGACGCTGACAAAAAGGGCTGGATGTGACACAACTGCCTGAGAATTTAGATGACTTGGTGCTTTAGAGAGGCTGAAATCAGAGACGTCACAGTTTCAACATGCTGACAGTTTCATCCCCTTTTAAGCAGTCTAAAAAAATATTTCTGAGAAGACTAGACGAGTCTGTGGACTAGACAACCGCATTAAAGAAGCAGAGCTGTTAAACGAGTATCAGAGCGTCTTCTACAGTCTGAAGAAATCTTCCAGCCGTGACTCCCACTCATTCTTTCTCCCAGGATATGCAGCCTTATAGATCAGCGATAGGAGCAGATCTGACTCAATCGTGCGGTCTGGGGCTTGATGAAGTGATTTTTGGGCCTGTACACACACACGCAGCTGTTTCTGAACCTCATCAGGCGGCTGAAACACGAGCCGTTTCCTCTTAGAAAAAAAAAAACACGTACAACTGCTGTTCTTCAGTCTGCTGAGGGTTATGCAATCCGTTTTTCTTCTCACAAAACCAAACCACTCCCTACAAACAATCATATGAATCATTCATTCATTCATCCTTCTAAAAAAAAAAGCTTAACGTCAGCCTCCACCCACGACATGTGCGTGCCTGGATCTGTGTGTGTGTGTTTCTCTCCCGCTTTTAATCTGGCTGTATGTGAGGGGAGTGTGTTTGAGAAAGGCACAGGCAGGAAGTCTATCTGTGTTTGTTTTTATTTTGAGAGCAGCCATTACATCATGCAGCTGGGGACCATATATGGGCAAAGGGGCGGAGCAAAGCCAAGAGCAGGATCTGATTGGATTGTGTGTGTGTGTGTGTGAGAGAGTCTGTATGATACAGATGCAGTCAACACAATGAAGACATTTATAAACACACGGGACCTGTTTCCTGAGGGCCGCAGATGTACATTCTCATAAGTCACTTCCGTTTTGTTCTCCACATGAAATAAATAAATAATATACACTTATTTTTAAGTAGACTGTTTTTTTTTGTTTTTTTTGTAACTTCCTTCAGAAGGTGGAATATTTTTACATTAAGCCAATAAAAATATACATTTAAAATAAAAATATTGCAAAATACAGTTTTCTTTTTTTTTTTTTTTTTTTTTTTGTCTATTTATTACCCAAATGACATACATTCATTTTGGCAGTAATAGTGTTGGGCACACCGTTTTTTTTCCAGTTTAGAGGTCTGTAATCAGATCAGCTGTGGCAGAAGGGCCCAAAGTCACGAGTCTGGACCTGTGTTCCTGTCGAGGGACCTGCTGAACTGGGCCGGCCCCCTCCTCTCTCTCGAGGAGGTGCAGAGCGCCATAAGAAAGTCCCTCAGGCCTCAAACAGGTCCTCTGAGCTCCTGTCTGTGGGCCTGGCGCACATTGTTATGACTGTTTTTGAAAAGAGAGTCTCGTAGCCAAACTTCAAACAGTTCAAACCTCTCGCCCATAAACATGCATGCTGTTCGTCAGCTCAAATCAGATTTTTACTGCACTGTAACACTGCAGCTGCACATTTGTGCGTTTAAACTCTTCAGAGAGTTATTTTCCATTGTGGTTATTGACAGCATTTGTGACATTATCACTTAACTTGTATTGGATGTGGAACATTCCTTTATTATCTGTGATCTCTCTCAGTGATCTCAATTATGAGATTACGACTTGTAGAAGTCTTCACATCCTCATAATTACAACGTGCAAACTGAATTTTCTGAGAGCTTCAACTTGTACCACCTGAGCTCTGCAGCGTCATGTGGAAACACTCAATATGGCAGTAAAATGTAGTAGATCTTAATATAAAAAGGGTTTTAATGTGAAATAGTACTGTATTGTAATATTTCTGATTAATTATTCTGAAAAAAAACTTTTGAAAAGGTAGTTAGCTTTTGAAAAGGTAGTTAGCTACATTAAAAAGTACATTGAAGCTATGACTTTTTAAATATTTAAATGTTTGAATTGATTTGCAATGCACCACATTTGTGTTTTTGTCTTGCATGCTTAAAGGGATACTCCAACAAATGAAAATTTAGTCATTAATCACTTACCCCCATGGCGTTCCAAACCCATAAAAGCTTGGTTCGTCTTCGGAACACAATTTAAGAAAAATTCTGTTACTTAAAAATATTGCTGCAACAGTACTGAAAAATCAAAATAGTGTAATGTTGTTAGTAATGTAACTATCTTTT
This sequence comes from Cyprinus carpio, assembly GCF_018340385.1. Lineage (NCBI taxonomy): Eukaryota > Metazoa > Chordata > Actinopteri > Cypriniformes > Cyprinidae > Cyprinus > Cyprinus carpio. Next base: position 32,335,987 of record NC_056574.1, read on the forward strand.
AATAAGTAATGAGGTGTACAGTGAGTGATTTCTGAAAAGAGTGTATTTTATGGCAGCGTTGGAGGGTGAGATGTGGCCTTTGAGTGTTTATATCCTCACTGAGTCTGGATGACCTACTTAATGTGTGTTCATCTGTTTGACCGGCACCAGAGCTGCTCTTCCTAAATCAAACTCTATAAACTCTTCTGCTGACAGACCCTTCAGTCACCTGATCTCAGCCTGTGTGTGTGTGTGTGTGTGTGGTGGTTCTCAACGGAGCAGTTATCAGGAGCTGAAACTGCTGTCAATTGTGTGGCCTGCTTTCCTTCATCATACACGGATGGCAAAGAGAGGCTGAGAGCTCCAGTGCAAACAGAACTCATGCTTTATGGGAATCATGGGAGTGATGCTCAGCACACTGTTGTTCAGAAACCCTCATGTCTTCAGTCTGTCATCCAGCAGGCACATGCTTTTATTTAAGAGTCCCATAAAGCCTCACCTATATCTGACATACTGTATGTATCTGTGTGGGACATACGTTCTGAGCCTACTATTATATGAATTTTGTTCACACATTTTCCAGACTACTTGTGAAAAATGTCATTTTCATAATGAAAAGGTTATCCAATCATAAAAGCCATTAAAGCTCATATTATTCTGTTATAGTTTATTAATATTTTGAATTAGATTTTTATTTTGGTAATTTTCTTTTTTTTTTTAGTTTTACTTTTAATTATTTTAGTTTATTTTATCAAATTAAATTAAACAAAAATGAGAAATATTGCTTTTGCAACTAGCTGAAAGTGTGTTTGTATTTTGTATGAGCCATTTTCTTGGTACATGTTTCATCATTTACACTCCTATGCATTGACCGTCATAGTATTGAATAAACTGAGCTGTTTTTCATTTTTGTTTGTTTAGATGTGTACTCCACGCAACACTCCTGCCACGCCGCCCAACTTCCCCGACGCCATCACTATGTTCTCCAAGCTGCGGACGTCTGAATGCACAGGGGGCAGCGGGGCCGGCGCTTCAGCCCAGATGTCTATGCCGTGTTCTCCTCCTCCCCACTCCTCCACACAGGGATTCGGCTCTTTCTGGGCCTCCTCGCCCCCCAACCACCAGCCCGTCTGGCTGCCGCCGTCCTCTCCCACAGGCCACCACGCGCTCCATCACCACCACCATCACATGCACCAGCCGCCCACGTGGCCACCCGGCTCCCAGTCCACCAACGGCCAGCAGACGCCCGTCATTTCAGCCCTGCACGGCCAGAGATGAGACTCTGTGGCGGGGGAGACACAGGGTAAATGGGGGCGAGGATACACGGTTTAACGGGGTGGGAATATACTCACTGAGACTTTGGATGGCCAAGGGGGAAAGACATGGTACTCTTTCTTTCAGTTTTCTAAAGATGAACACTCTCTCTTCTTTCGGAGATCTCATTTTGTTCTTTTACCTGTCGATTTCAATTCTGTCCAAACCTGGGAAGAACCACTATGAGGAAAAAAAAAATTATGGAAGTAATTAAGAGGTGTCAGAGTCCCGAAGAAGCCTCTTTTCACTGTCCAGCAGCGAAAGAAAGCCACGGAGTCGTCGACAGTGGACGATCAGGATGAGTTTGTGCGTGTGAGTGTTCGGTCGTTCGTCGTATTCGGACTCTATCCTCCATCTGTAGTGCTGTATCGGCAACAAGCACTCGCAATAAAATGCCTGACAAACAGTAAGACTGAATCACATATCATGGTGGCTCTGCTGTTCTGCATCCCAGGAAGCATCAGGAGGACGTTTCTGTATAACTAGTGTCTATGAGTTCTTAACAGAGGCTGTTATGTGACGATTAATCACCTTTTATTTGTTCGAAATGCACATGGCCTCAGATATAACGGAGATACTGAGATGAATTTATTCTGAATCAACAAAAACTGTTAGTCCAAATGGAAATGGGAAAAACCGGGAATCATTTGCAATAATCCTGGTCAGAAAGTTTATTCTTGTTTGATTAATTCCCAACTCTTAGCATGTATGCAGTGAAATCAGGAAAGCTTGTTGTGTTTCAACTAAAATCGTCATGGAGGAATACATTCTCGAGCTTGAAAAGTGTCTTTTCTTTTGTTTGTTTTTCCCCACCCCCAAGAACTAAAAATGCTAGCAGACTCTTTGTAAAGCGGCGAGCCGTCTGATGTTTGGAGGTCCAACACAGCCGGCGTAGTAAAGCTCAGCTCCACCTACCTCAGCTCCAGCCGTGGCCTGATCCTACCTCCGGCTCTCTGTGTGAGCTGCTGCGACCGAGGGCTCAAATACCTCATGCTCTCTGCCGAACGCGCTGTGTGAACGCCATCAGAGTGGCTCTAGTATCAGTTATTGGCATTTGTGTTATACTGATTGTAATGTCATCGAGCGGGAAGGCTGACCCTTAGATCAGGACATTGATTGGTTTTCCGAGATGACGTGTTTCTTTTCTCATGATGCCACCTTCCCTTCATTCATTCATCTTAGAAAATCACTTTTGCCTTTCAATTCTTTGAATTTGTGGTTTAGTGTGGACCTCAGTCAGGCTGGACCCCATATTTAATGTGAAGCGACTGAAAACAAGGCTGTTCAGTGTCCTTCTGTTGTCTCAGTCGTAAGCTGATGAAACACAAAATTTGCCCCAAAACGTTGTGATAATTACTAAAGCAATACTGCATAAATTTACGTTTTTTTTAATTCAGTATTTAAATCAACTTAAGAATGGATTAATGAACGATGCTCACCGAAATTTGTTCGGCTAGATTCACACACTGTAGATTATTCACAACGAAAAAACAAAACAAAATTGCATAATTGAACTCTTAATTCAGTGTTATGTTACTTAAGAATTGATTTGTGGATGATGTAGGAATTTGCTCAATTTTTCGTAAAAGCAATCTTTCATAAATCGACATTTTGAATTCGGTATGAGAATTTAAGCAAAAATAGATTTATTAATGATGTACATTGCTTGTTTCATAAATAAGGCAAATTGTTCTTAATCATTCGTAGATCTGTTATTTTGTAATTTGTCGCATTGAGTTAAATAGTTACAAAAAACTAATAATTTCAAATTGCAAATAGTTTAAATTGTCATATATATTTAAACACAATCAAGTTTAAGCATTTTAAGTTCACTAGTACTGTTGAACTTAAAACAATCACTATTAATAACAAAAACAATTAAACGCAAACAAAAACTATTTACTTAAATTCATTCTGTTTGCGTTTACTTTTATTGGCATGATTTAACCATGACAGGATTTACATACGATTTGTTCTTTCTCAGATAAATCGTTGTATTCAATTTAAGAGCGCACAGAATTAATTTGCGAATGTTCATAAAACCATTCTTTGCTAAATTTTCATTTAACTTATACACAAGCAGGACAAAATTGTGTATAGAATTTGTAAATACATTGTTGAATTGTCCTGCCGAACTTAATCACACAGAAAACTAATTTAGTTTTACAAACTATTTACCCAAATCCGTTCTGCCAGCGTGCGAGTTCATTTAATCGCGACTGGATTTTCAAACTCTTTGTACGTTATTAGAAAAATCATTGCATTCAGTTTAAGCGCATACAGAATTAATTTGCAAATGTTCATAAAACCAAGTTTGAGTAAATCTACATGACAATTTGCGTCCATTTGTTCTGCTCATTGTTTCCGAAATGAGGTCCATTGAACAACCTCACAGCTTCCTTCAGTCATACCAACCTAAATATGGTGTCTAATCCTAAACTCGGGTCCATTTTAAAGCATTAGCCATTTAGATTTAATCATAGACGGCTACGTGATAGATCAGCTTCTGTGTTTTGGCCCAGAAAATGCATGTGAAATGTGAAAAGTACTCTTGGTTTTGGAAAAAACGCACTAGAATGGTATGGCAGATAATAGTTTGGTCTTCCACCACATCTGGTGGCTGTTGTTTGCTGTGTAGAAAGAAACCGAACATGTTGATCTCTGAAGGTTGAAAGTAAGTGTTCAGTAACCATCTGGGCTGTAGGTCATTTCTGTTAAAGCAGTGCAAGAGACGCAAGGCTGAAGTTAAGAGATGGTGGCTCTGATGTCAGTGTGTGGAATTTGCCTGACCAGTGCCTTGAGGTTTGAAGCGTCTCAGTTTTATTCAGCTGTCGCTCGGTTGGATTCCCATAGCAACAGGGCCAATACTCTCAAATGTCATTCTCTGGAGCGCTGAAAGGCACAGGCACTGACTGTTTGAACAGTTGCGCTGCTGTAGATGTCAGACCGGCGTGATTCAGTTCTTCGGGGACGTGTTTGTTTGGACTGCCGCTGTGATGATCAACATACGCCGTGAGTCACTGAGAGGCAGGAAGACTGACCAATTCCTTCATCGAGAAAACAAATTCATTAGTGAACAACCTTTTGTATCGACTTCCCTCCTGTACTGTCTGTTCTTTTCCCTTGTTGAGATTTGTATTTATATGTCTGACAAAAAAGCTATGATCTGAAACCATTTTGGAGGTCATTTGTGTTTTTATTGAGGTCATAATAAATGATTAAATGACTAGTGTGATTTGTTATTTGTCTTGAAAGTGTAACAAATAGGTGTGGATTTCTTGCATGCAACAGCAACCCATTTCCGATAATGATGGTTTCGTAACCATCTCGGTATGTTAACACCCTCAAGCTGCTCGCTCAGCAATCGCGCTGTTACATGACTGAAACTAGGACATCATTATAAAACTTCACATGATAGTAAGTACTGATGCAAGCATAATGTCAGCCAAACTGTTACAAACCCTTATTCTGTGGAACACAGAAGGAGACGTTTTGACGAATGTTCATGCTGCTCTTTTCCATTCACTGAAAACGAATGCCTCTGGGGCTCTGAAAAGGAAATTCAATTTGTAAAAGTAATCTTGCGTAAAAATGTTTTGAATCAATGTGACGTTTATAAAAGATTGGATTCGTGAACAATTTGCCTTGTTTATGAAATGATCAGAACAAATTCCTAACAATAGATCCATTATTGTGTAATTTGTCGCACTGAATTGAATTTGTGTAAATCTGTGCACATTTGAATTGTTTACACATTCTTGGCTAATTTGTCATGTATGTGTAACTTCTACACAAGCAGAACAAATTTTTGCACATAGTTTGTAAATCCATTCTCTCTAAAATTATACAATTGAGCTTGAACTCAAAAAGCATGAATTTGGTTTAACGAACAGTTTATCCAAATTTATTCTGCTCGTTTGTGTTCAATGGTACAATTGAACTAAGAATGGATTTGCAAAATATGTACACATTCTTGGTCAAATTTTAAGATTTTTAGGCACAAGCAGAATGCATTTGTAAATGTTCATGCGTCCTTCAACTATGGCTTTATTTCCTATAATTTATAGTGGTTGACGGTGCCAGTATCCGCTCCACATTCACTTTGTATGAAACAGCATTGTGGACGTTCTGCAGTTACTATCTTTGTTAAATCTATTATTTTCAATGAAAGAAGGAGTTTTGGATTGGGATTACATGGGAGGAAATAATGACAAGGTTGTCATTTCTGCATGAACCTTTCAATTTTAGCATTTACATTTACATACATTAGTCTTACACAGAATAGTTCTTTAGTGCAGTAACATGGTGTATATAATATTACCATTATTTGATTTGTACCATAAATAAATATTTTATATCAGAATAATACAATTTCTCATTAATTAAAATATTTTTCAAAATACATTGTCAACCATATTTGAATAATTTTTTTCTTTTGTTTTTGTGATGAAACCCTGTCATGTGTCACGGTAATTTGGAAATGAGGTCTATGATGCGCTACAGGAAGTGTGTGGTCTGCACTTGATGAAATTGTACACTCTGTACTTTTGTATCTTTGACCTCAGATTGCTCTAAAGACAAAGTCCAAACTGGAAATGGTGTGAAAATGAATCTAACTGCACAAGGTCATGAGATGAGTCATTAGTCGCTCCAAACAAAATGTCAAACATCTGCATTTACATCACGTTAAGGCAAGACCTCAATTATGCTTACGATGAGTGTTTACTAAATTGACATTTCATATATGTGTCAGATTCAGTGCGATAACGATCATAGCGTTATCACTAGTGCTGTTAAACACTGCTACAGCAGAAATACTTAAACTGAATTGTAAAACTGAATTGTTAATACTTGCACTGAATTGTAAAACTGAATTGTAAAAATGTTCACCAGCAAGTACTGGGTCAAATTCAGATCAACACTGCGAGGGAGTTAAGAACATGAATTTGAATTATTAATCATTTGATGACAAACAATATTTTATATATTTAATATGATGCTTATGCAAAACACATTTATTAAATCTTATATAGATATTCTTGATGTTATAGAGGACTGATGTAAACATTTCGGTAAAAGGTTAAAGACCATTCAAGTGTGAGTTACGATCAGGTACAGCTGGAGCTCGTGAACTGACAAACGTGTGAGGCTTCTGTCAGACACTTACAGAATGACTTAAAAACATCTACTTAAAAGGGCCTTTTGAAAATAAGTATGCTTAATTGTATTGAATGTGCACATGTAGTGCACTTAAAATCTTTTTGTATCTAAAATGCAACAAAATCTTAAAAAAAACAAAAAAAAAAACACTTAGATTATATAATACAACTGAAATAAAAAGCCACTTAAGTGTAATTCATAATAAAAAAACTTTTCAACACACTTAAGTCACAATGAAGTTGACTTCTCCGTGTTAAGGGTTTATTCAAACCACTAACCCTAAAAAACAAGAAACAGTTTAGCAACCTTAGCGAAGACCACAGATCATTTCACACATGCTAACTCAGGAGCCGCCCAGAAAAACAGCATCGTCTTTGTTTACCACTGACTTCTCTGTTAGCTCAGGCATGGATAACATATACACACAGGTCATAACCTGGTGAGCCTCAACTTGGACATAGCCAGGGTATTTAAAGTTCAAAGGTCAAGAACAGCACCTCAGTATAAGCAGCTCTTGAACACTGTTAGCCTTGTAACTAAAATAGCTCACCAGTGTTTATTTACAGCCAACTTTAACGGCTTTATTCTGAACTACCGTGAGTGTGTTTAAGGTCAGCTGGTCAACTCCTCATAACCCACCTGAGCGACTACACTGAGTCTTGGCACTCTGTGACCGTGCTGGACTTCCACGGCCAGCATCCACTCCACTGGACCTCTGGGACTGCGAGCGGCTGACCTTGTCTTTGCTCTTCCAGTTGCCTGCAACAGCATCGACAATTCACATGGCAGACATCCACAGTAATTAATTCACTACATGCCACAAGCTGATTAGCCTCTGCTAATTCTGCAGCTAATGAGATTGCTTGCTTAACATTTCAAGTGTCTGGTTCAGAGTTCGCTGTAAGCTGGACCTGCAACTACTGTAGAGTTCCTCCGAAACCCTCCACCTCCCCCAGCACCACCTGTCTAAGATCTGCTACTATGTATGACTATTCATGCAGCGGTGTATCTTACATGCTTACAGCAGCATGTCTGTGTATCTGCTGGCAGTAGCAAGTCCATCAAGGCCAAATCAAGTCATGTGGTCTGACCAACATGCAAAAATAATATATCAAATTTGATATTTTTTAATATCAAAAAGCAAACAATATCATAGAGAGCCCTCACTATGTGTGTCAAGGTCAATAATGCCTTAAAATATCAGATAACTTGACCAGTTTATCACATGAGAAGTTTATAAAATGTCATGTGGTCTAATTTCCCAAAAATGTTATTCATAAATTAATTATTCATGATATTTGCAGAAATACTAATAATAGAAAAATCAAATATATGTTTAAAAAAAAAAACTTTTTGAAAATAATCATTAAATCACTGATGTTATTTTTCAAAGTGCAAAGAAAAGATATTCTAGATGTTATTACATTTTATGTGATGTTACACCTTAATATTATTATTTACATTAAATTTGTGAAAAAGTATAAAGTTTTTTTTTTTTTTTTTTTTTCGCAAAGAGTATGTTTCTAAGAACTTGGCACGTGTTTTAAGTTAGATTTGAAAGATTTTTGCCTTTTCTATATCAACTTTGACATATTTATGTTCCTGAAGAGAATTCAAAAGCTTTTTCAGCAAAAAATAAAAATAAAAAAATCAACAAAATCAGAGAAAAGACAAAGGTAGGAGACTGTGAGAACATTTTTTTATGAGGTAATGGATTGCTCTTCACATGAAGCATTGACTAAAATATAATTGACTGAAATAATGGTATAATTGGCCACATGGTAGGTTTCTACATCATTGTTCCTCCGTGGAGATATTTTCTTCAAGAATGTGACTGTTGTGCGTTGTTTGGAAACAACTTCTGACCTTAAACACTGGACTCATTTTCTCATAAATCATCTCTTTACTGCATGACATCAAAAAGCTGCCAAACGTTTGCATGGTCAAGCATGACATAACTCTTCTGCCAAGCAAGTGTCTTTCATTTGACTTCCAACCGTCTTTCTTTGATTCAGTGAAACAACGAAGGGCAAGGTCTAAGACCAATTTTCCTCCAGGTCAGTTGTCACTTCTAGATGGTTTCTCATTGCTGCTATTATGTAACACAGAAATGTCTGGTTCTTTCCAGCAAGCAACATTAAACTAGGCCCCCTTCCAAGCCCTACTGCTCTTCCTTCACCCCATCAGCCTTATTTTCTTCAGTCCTGAATAAAACTACACCACATCTAGCTACATAACTCTAAATCAGTTTCAGTAATCTTCTCTGTCTGTTACAGACCAAGTCCTCTGTTGCGAGATGAGCAAAAAGTGGGTCAAGCGTGTGGATGGATATCATGTAAAGATGCGTTGCGTAACGAGTCGTGAGGAGAAGCATGATCAGGGGCCCCTGTATAGACTTGACTCTGGACATTGTCCTGAACACAATGAACAGCAATTCTACCATTTCTACCATCAATGAACAGCTTCCAGCTCAAGAATCAGTCATTCATGTGCTCAACTGTTCTCATGTCAATACTGTTCTAGATCTAGAGCAAGCAACCACAAAGTTTCTTAGGGGAACACAGTACTTTTGAGAGAATGCAAACGCAATACTTTTGCAAAAGAGCAAAGTTTCCTGTGGGAACCCAATACTTTTGGGAGAGAACGTAGAGGTTCTTGAGGGAATGCAATAACATTGCAAAAAAAAACATTTTTTCTGCCCATCTCATATTTCTTCCATGTCCCCTTATAGGAGCTCCATAGATATCCATAACCAGATCACATATTACTACAGACCCTATATTAAGATTCATGATATTTCTCAGTGTTGAAACTGAGGTGGAAGGATGTCTATATATCTCATGCGCTTTATTCCAAATCTTCTGAAGAATTAGCATATTCACAAATTGAGATTTGAGAGCTACAGTGGAGAGGAACGCCTCTTCATATCATTTCAGAATGCTTAAAATATTGCACAGAAGACATATGGACTACATTTATAATAGTTAAATGGTGTTTTTATTTTTTTGTTTTTGTTGTTATTTTTGGAAATTGACATACATGGTCAATAAAAAATAGCAGTACGCAGGTTTGGAACATTATGAGGGTGAGTAAATAATGACAGAAATGGAGGCTTTATAAATGTTTAGAAGTGATGGGAATGGATACTGTGTCATACAGGATATAATAACGGCCAAAATTGATGTCTGACCTAGGAAAACAGCCATTTTTCATATTTTGTGATTTCAATTGTGATTATTGTGCAATGAAACATGCCAAATTACTTTTTTGCTAAAGCTAACATACATAACTTTCTCTTATTATTCCCAGCCTATATTTTAGTCATTCACTTGGCAGGTGTTAGCTATATTGAATGTGTCATTTCTAAAATAATCTCAAACATACCACATACGCAATGAAGGCATGCAGCGAGAGCTTTACTTAATCCCATTAAAAACCTTTGCAAAATTTGTAGCTGATGAATGAATCTCAGCTTTGGGAGGAATTTAAGGAAGCATTGCAAGAAATTATGCATGACACATGCACAAAGCTTACTGAGTAATTCATAGTAGGATCAAAAACAACAGTGAACCAATGAAATATTAATAACTGATTATACTGTAGTCAGTGTAGGCTTTATTTCCGGAGTTATTTGTTTTTAAAAGCATAGTTAAGCAAAACCCATATTTTTTATGATAAGCTGTAGCTGTGTGTTTTCTTCTTCCCAATATATAACATTAAAGGGATACTCCACCCCAAAATGAAAACTTTGTCACTAATCACTTACCCCCATGTCGTTTCAAACCCATAAAAGCTTTGTTCATCTTCTGAACACAATTTAAGATATTTTGGATGAAAACCGGGAGGCTTGTGATTGTCCCATAGACTGCCAAGTAATCTACACTGTCAAGGTTCAGAAAAGTTTGAAAGACATTGTCAGAATACTCCATCTGCCATCAGATGATTCAACCGTAACGTTATGAAGCAACAAGAATACTTTTTGTAAGCGAAGAAAACAAAAATAACGACTTTATTCAACAATTCCTTTGTCAACAGTCTCCTCTGTGTCTCTCCACATCACCGTATGCCACAAGGATGCGCTGTTTCTAAGTGTAATTAGCTTTGATTTGAAAGAAAACAGCGCATCCTTGAGGCGCGGCTGATACAGAATATTGTGATACAGCGGCTGATTTTTGCAGTGAACCTGTGGTTCTCCAAAGAACTAACTTTGTGGAAGAATTAGATGTGCTGCTCTCAACCTTTCCTGAGGATGGTACTCCCCTAGTTATGTTTGGAGACTCAGGCTGCAGACTTCCATACTCTGCTTGCCTATTTCGATTTCAAGCGAGTGTTAACTACGGCTACTCACAAATCAGCCAACCAACTGGACCTTATTTACACACGACACTGCTCCACTGATCATGTACTGGTTACTCCACTGCACACCTCGGATCACTTCCTCCTCACTCTTAACCTCAACATGGTTCCTGACACAACACATACCCCTCCACATGTCAATTTCTGACATAACCTATGCTCACTCTCACCCTCCCAGCTCTCTGCTATGGTTTCATCTTCACTTCCTCCCCCTGAACAGTTATCATCTCTTGATGTTAACAGTGCTACTGATACTTTCTGCTCCACTCTTACATCTTGTTTAGACGGTGTCTGCCCCTTGTCTTCCAAGCCAGCTCGAACCACCTCTTCTGCCCCTTGGCTATCTGATGTTCTCAACACATCTTACCAGCCAACATACACTCGTTTTCATCTTTCTCTCCACTCTCTGAGGTAGAAGTCTCTAAACTCATCCTTTCCAATCATCCTACTACTTGTCTGCTTGATCCTATTCCATCTCACCTCATTTCAAGCCATTTCTCCTGCCGTTGTACCTGCACTCACTCACATCATTAACACATCCCTTTACACTGGTGTTTTCCCCTCAGCATTTAAACAGGCTCATATAACCCCAATTCATAAGAAACCCACCCTTAACCAATCTCTTTTAGAGAACTGCAGACCAGTTTCTCTTCTTCCTTTCATTGCAAAAACACTTGAACGAGCTGTATTCAACCAAGTCTCTGCCTTTCTCAGCAAACCCATCACTTTATCAAAATTTCACCATCCAGTTAGGCTCATCAACCATAACTCATTCAAAAACAGCTAGAAACTGCTAAACTACTAAAACTTCCCGGTCCTGCAGATTTGCTTTATACAACATTAGGAAGATCAGGCCCTTTCTTTCGGAACATGCTGCACAACTCCTTGTTCAAGCTCTTGTTCTGTCCAGGCTGGACTATTGCAATCCTCTCTTGGCAGACCTTCCAGCCAGTTCTATCAAACCAATACAATTAATCCAAAATGCCACTGCAAAATTAATTTTAAATGAGCTGAAAAGAACGCATGTCACACCTCTGTTCATCAATTTGCACTGGCTACCAATAGCTGCTTGCATAAAATTCAAAGCATTAATGTTTGCCTACAAAACCACCACCGTCTCTGCACCCCTTTACCTAAATTCATTACTTAAGAGTTATGTGCCCTCTAGAAGCTTGCGTTCTGCACGTGACAACACATTATTGTGCCATCCCAAAGAGGCACAGAACCACTTTCACAGACTTTTACAGTCCTTAACCATCTTAAAGAACTGACTAAAAACACATATTTTCCATCTTTATTTGACCCTCTAACTCTAGCACTTTCTATTCTATTTTAATTCTACTTTATCTTTTTTATAAAAAAAATTGATCTATCTGCCTGCATATTAAAACATGGCTAAGCTCATCCTGTGCCAGCCTTCTCTCAAAACAAGCCGTCTTAAAGTTATCGTGGTTAGTACCTGGTTCCAGGCTGAAACAAATAAACTCTAAATGATCTCACTGACCAACTTATTAAGACTTATTCTGGTAATGACTTAACATTTACTCTAAGCTATTCCATGCTAAAACTGACTTGTTATTATAAGCTACAATACCATAACCTTGAACATGTAAAGAATACTTAAATACGCTTTTCTTAAATATATCTTGTTCAAAAGATTAAGAACATGAATAGTCCAAAAAATACACTTTTCTGTGTACTTGTCAGTATAAGCCAACTATACTTAAGCATAATTTTAAGTACATTTCTGATACATACATTAAAAGCAGAATGAAAGTATACACTCTTATTTTTAGTTTTAAAGAAGTATACTAAGAATACGCTTGAATACTTCTAATACTTGAATACTTTCTGTGAAATGTTTTACTAGGAAAGTGTGCTTGTGTGACTTTTTCTTGTGTGACAAATTCTGTCCAAAAATACTGAAAGTTGGTGTACATACAGAACAATGAGGTTCATGTCAGGTATACTGTGTGGTATCTGCAGAACACAGTGAAGTAAGTTTGGGTTTTGATTCCCCCTTCTGGACAAGCACTGTAAAAGCTGCAGGACAGGCTGGTGAGTGTGATGTGTCTGACCTCCTGCAGTGCTGTCGCACCTGCTCCAGATCATACACAGTGTAGGGCCGGCTGGACTTGTGAGAGGGCAGTCCTGGGGCAGAGGGCAGAGTCACCAAGTGCCTGGAAAAACATTCAGAGATTGTGAGAGACTTTACTATACTATAGTGTTTACAAGCACAATGTTGGGATGTCTAATGATTACAGTTTATAGTAAAGGCCCATTAATAAACATCAGATGATGCTTTAAATAACAATGAGCAAGACATTTGTTACAGTATTTGTTCATCAAAAAAAAATATAACTAGTCATTTTTAGTTCAAGTAAGGTGAGGTTCATTAAACAATATTACAAGATACAGCTTTTGATTTTAATAGTGTATTGGTAAATGCTGAAAGTAACATTAAGATGATTTAGAAGTATGTTTCGTTCTTGGCTCATGTCAACTGTTACCAAATGAAACCTTATTGGAAAGAGTTACCAGAAAGTTGTACTTTATAATATTTACGTACTGTCCTGGTGTCATCATATCCACTGGACGGTCACAGGAGATGCAGTGAAACCGGGCCAATAATTGTCTTTGACAAAGTGAGAAAGACAGTGAGGCTTATTTCCATACAACCACCATCATCATGCATCATATAGAGTTTATTCGGATAGTGACTGATGCAACATTTCAGCAACATACACAAAGATGGAAATGCGTGGCAAATGCATTCCCAGCATGTAATCTTTACTTGCTTTGTATTATGAATTTAGCTCTGAGTGCAACAACATATGTTTTGACAAACATGTGTAGAGAACTTCGGTGCATTAGGGTTCAGTATGTTTGACTTTAGCTTAGTGACTATTGGCATAAAGTCTGATGCATTGCACATTGATCGTATAAAAAAGTATGAATGAGATTGTACAAATTCACCACAAATTCATCAAACGCACAATACTTACGAATTGCCATGAGAGTGTGTTGACCAGGATTTAACTTTGCAGGCGAAATCGAGTCATTTCAATAGGATTCACATAATAAAAATTTCACTTAGATTTTTAATGCGAATTTGCCGCATTGGACAGAATGATGCTTGGTGTAAAAATGGGTTTTGTGTTAGCTGTGCTTTGTGCATCATACACTATTGACTGGAGAATGGACCTTTTCAGCAGGTGAAATTTTGCTAATTTGTCTGCGGCTTGACATTGAAAAAAACAAAGTGGAATATGCAGATGTGCTCATTTAGTTAAAATGTTAAAAGACAAACTATTCAATAATATATATATATATATATATATATATATATATATATATAAAAATATATATATAAATATAAATAAAAACAAATATTCTTTTCAAATAAAATAAAAATAAAATAAATATTATATTAAAAGTGCCGGTGCTGGTTGACAATATAATATAATATATAAATATATTAAATAATTACATATAATATATTAATTAGAAAAAGTGAATCTGGTGCCTCACTTCCTGAGTCCAGCGGCGTCATCCTGCTCGGGGATCGGAGGTGTCTGCAGATGCTTATGGATGGTCCTCCAGCGATCATCGAGCTGTTTCTTCAGAGGATCCAGCTCAGTCCAGTTCAACTACAGTACAAGACACATATAAACATAGTCCTTTTTATAAAGTCCAGGGGGTTTGTAAGACTGTAGAACATAACAGAAATGGCAAATTAAATTAACTGAATTTAAATGACATTAAATTAAATTAAAATGTCCAAGTCACATTTCACCCCAAATTAAAAAGAAATCATGCCTTTCTTTCTCGGATCATTAAGATTTTTTTTCATTGTAAAATCTTGAGCACATTGTGATTTTTAAGCATCATGTGAAAAAGCATCATAATACAATGCCTAACTCCGAATTTGCACAAAAATCTTTTTGAGTTGTTGTATTTATGGAAAGTTTAGATCAATTCTATCAGTGAGAAATGTAAAGTTAGGGTAGGTGATTTCGGAGAGGCTAGCAATAGCAATCTAGCTTTGAAAGCATAAGATCCCACCCTCACTGCAAATCACTCTCCAAAGCCAATCCTCCTCCGAATCACATGATTGCACACAGACAGATCAGAAACTAATCTTGCTTCTGTCCATCCGTCTCTCACCTTGCAGTCCATCTCAGTGGAGATCTTCTCAATGGCCTTGTTCCAGTCCTGCTCCTGACCGCTGATCTTACTCAGCAGATCCTGTAACATGTTATTGAGCTGCTCTCTCATGCTCACCTTGCTCTCCAGAGCCCGCTTGTCAGCTTTCTGAGGCACAAACAGATGACATCCACTGACTGAGAGTGACTGTTATAGTCCGAGTTCATGAATTTGCATTGTTTATGAACTGCATAAAGAAACAACTCACGATTTCAATCTCCATTTCCACCACTTCCTTGTCAGCTTTTTTTCCATCCAAGTTGAAACAGAGCTAGGCTAATACATATCAAATCATATAAAATGATAAAAACTCATAAAACCTCATAAAACTCAATATTTACTAAAAAACTGAACACTAAAAAACTGAACATTTCTAAAATATTTACTATTTCCCTTGTGGAAAAGAAGTGTGCTTAATTGTATTGCAAGTGTACTTCAAATCTTAAAAGTATATATTTATACTTGGAGGTAAAATATTATTAATGAAATAAAACTCGACTTAAATGCACTTAAAGAAAGATTTTCATGACATGATTCTTAACACATTTAAGTACAATCTTAAAAAGTACTTAATTATAACATACATGATATTGCAGTTAATATATTTTTAAATAAGCTAAATTGAAACTTCATTACAAAAGTTTAATCACAAAAATATTTAAAGGGATACTCCACCCCAAAATGAAAATGTTGTCATTAATCACTTGCCCACATGTCGTTCCAAACCCGTAAAAGCTTCAGTCCTCATCGGAACACAATTTAAGATATTTTGGATGAAAACCGGGAGGCCTGTGACTGTCCCATAGACTGCCGAATAAATAACAATGTCAAGGTCCATAAAAGTATGAAAGACATTGTCAGAATAGTCCAACTCCAATAAAACATTCAACCGTAACATTAGCAACGAGAACACTTCACGTAAGTGAAGAAAACAAAAATAACGACTTTATTCAACAATTCCTTTGTCAGTCTCCTCTGTGTCTCTCCATATCACCGTATGCTGCTTATAATAAACTCTTTAATCCTCTCCACAAATATTATATGAATCTACGTGAACACATCTTGTAAGCGAAAGAAAACAGCGCATCCTTGTGGCGCGGCTGATACAGAAGAGCATACGGTAATATGGAGAGACACAGAGGAGACATTTTGGGGTGGAGTATCCCTTTAATATGAATTACTGTATGTGGAGACTTGATTCAGAATACTCCATCTGCCATCAGACGTGCAATCTGGGTTATATGAAGCGACGGGAACACTTTTTGTAAGCAAAGAAAACAAAAATAACCACTTTATACTGATATGCAATATCAGAAACCACTTTATGCAATAATTCCTTTGTCATCTGTCTCCTCTGTGTCTCTCCATATCACCGTATGCTGTGTATGCTCTTCTGTATCATCTTTTGGATTATGGACCTTGACGCTGTTATTTTCTTGACAGTCTATGGGACAGTCTCAAGCCTCCCGGTTTTCATCCAAAATATCTTAAATTGTGTTCCGAAGACAAACAAAGCTTTTATGGATTTGGAACAACATGGGGGTAAGTGATTAATGACAAAATTTTCATTTTGGGGTGGAGTATCCCTTTAAATACAAAACATATGTTGCGATAGTAATGTCATTAAATTCTATTTTAGTTTAGCATAAATCATATTTTAATCATATTTCAAAAATTACACATAAAGATGTACTTAAGTCCTATTTAACTTAAAAACACTAAATTTGAGCTAACTGTATTTGATATACATTTAATTTACTGTATAATACATGTTCAATTAATTGCAATGTGTGTCTAAAATAAGTGTCATAATTGATGTGTCTGTAATAAGTGTTTATTAAAAGTATGATAAAGTGTACTTATTTTTTCACAAGGGTAATAATTTATATCAGTCACCCTCAGTCTGAAACTGAATATACTGTAACTGCACATGGAAGACAGTAGAATAGTTTCTTGATCAGCACATGTCGGCATTGATAAGCTGTGACCCTCTCACTCACTCCATGAGGCTGTCGGTTTACTCACATCGATGTGTGTCTGTTTCTTGCTGTGTTCCTCCGTCAGGTGGTTGGATGTTCTGTGGAGTTTCTCACACTCGGACTGCAGCTGCAGTATGGCTGCCTCTACTTCACTCGCCACATCAGTGCTCTGCAGCGAAACACACACACACACACACACACACACACACACACACACACACACACACACACACACACACACACACACACACACACACACACACACACACACGTTGGTATATCCTCATAAATCACCTCCTCATTGTAATTCCTATGTCATAACCATGTCATTATACAAATTTGTGTCCTCATAAACCACATAAACATGCTCTCACACACACACACAGGAACATTTCAGAGCTCAGGAGAACTGAACATCTCATTAAGTTTCATTTAAGTACCAACTTTGTCTCAGATGTTTCCTAAAATGTCTTAAGAAGAAAACATCTCTCTGACTCTCTGTCATGTACCGTATTCCTGTCCTCGTGTTCTTGGTTCAGGGGGTGAGTGGTCTTGTCCTCTGCTTTATTGTGAGACTGGGACAACTGACTGACCTGCTGTCTGCTGTTGACCCTGATCCTGACCTGAACTCTGACCCTGATCCTGTCCTGCTGCTTTGCTGAAGCTTACTGCCTCCTGCTGTCCACTTTGTGAGAGTGGAGAGGATGAAGAGGACCTCATATCCTCCATCATAGCCCTGAGGCTGTTTAACTACAGGTGAACCATAAAATATAAAAAGAATGCTCATGAAAAATAATAAGACAGTGGTAGGATATCAGGCCAACAAGGCTGGGTGATATACTGTATAGATTACTGGAAGACATTAGTTATCTTGTCAGTTTTAACCTTTGATATTAACAATCTCTTTAGGCATTTCCTAAATATACTTGCTAAAATAATCAAGAAATCATTTGTAATGATTTTGTAATTTGTAAGAAAACATTTATAATTAATAGACAATTAATATGCAATTAATATTTGTGACTCTTATGCTTATGAAGGTTGCATTTATTTAATCAAAAATAAAGTAAAAATATTAATATTGTGAAATATTGTTACAATTGAACATAACTGTTTTCTATTTGAATAGATTTTATTTTATTTCTGTGATGCAAAGCTTAATTTTCAGCATCATTCCTCCAGTCTTCGGTGTCACATGATCCTTCAGAAATCATTCTGATATAATGATTTTCTAATCGAGAAATATATGTATTTTTATTATCAGTGTCAAGAACTGTTGAAATCAGGATTCTTTGATGAATAGAAAGTCCAAAAGAATGGCATTTATTTGAAATATAAATCTGCACTGTCACTTTAAATGCATCCTTGTCAAATGAAAGCATTGATTTGTTTAAAAAAAAAAAAAAAAAAAAAATATACAAGGAAGGACCAAGGATCAAGCAGCTAATCGAAAGAGTCAAGCGAACTAGCCATACTCATATAAAAGCACAAAAAAAATGATAATGTTGCAATGCAAAACACTGGGAATATATCATGAATGTTTGAAATATGTCTGTCTGACCTGCTCTTGTATGGGTCTGTCTTCACTGTATCTCTCTGCTGCTCTGTCACGCATCTTCTCTCTTATCAGCTCCTGCACTTTCTCATCCAGCTTCAGTACTGCGATCCTGCATGTGTGTGTGTGGCATACAGTGAAAATACTTCTATTCTGCTTTCTTTTCTCATTTAATATAGGGATAGTTCACCCAAAAATTAAAATTTGATGTTTAGAGCCGTGATTCCCATTCACTTCCATTATATGACTGACAGACTGCCACGGTTTGAGTTAAAAATCTCAGTTTGTGTTCTACTGAAGAAACAAAGTCACCTACATCTTGGATGCCCTGGGGGTAAGCAGATAAACATCAAATTTTCATTTTTGGGTGAACTATCCCTTTAAGGTCCAGACTCATTTAACTGCTGGTAAAAGATATAGTGTGACGACTTCCTCCAGAAAACTGAGAAACAATTTGATCCTAATATAGTGTAATTTTCTAAATGTTGTAGTTGTATTTGTACAGCTTTTTTCTGACACTGCATTCTCATTACTGCAACTGATGCTACATTTATAACACAGTGGTTTTAATGTCCAATTCTGACCACTAAATTCAAATCGAAATTAATGGCAGGTGAAACTGTGGGAGATGTTTTGTCCCATGTCTCTAATAAGTGAGTGGTTAATTTGAGATGAATAGTACCTGATGTGAGCCATCTGCAGGTTCAGCTGCTCTATCTGTGAGGTGTGTGTGTCCTGACCGCTGACTGAACCTGTGCTCCGTCCTGCAGAGTCTGAGCTCTCACACACCTGCACTGTCCTCATGTTCATCAACACACTCTCCATGTCTGACACCAAACATGCTGCTTCTGCACCTGTGTGTGTGTATGTGTGAAACTGATGAAAAATGTCCCTGGAAGTAAACTAAATCTGACAGAACCTTCTTTTGGGGATGCAATTAAGGAAAAAATTGGTTTATGCTTCTTAAGGGATCATAAAATCTAATAATAACCAAATGTAAAGATAGGGTTAAAGGAGTTTAAGGTGTAGTAATTATTAGTTTCATTTTAAAACAATAGTCAGTGTGAGTCTTTCTCTCAAACCTTCTCTTTATCTGCTAGAAGACTGTCCACAAGAGTCCTCAGATAATTCAGCTGCTCTGGCACACGCTCAGGAATCTGCCTCTCTTCTACAGACATCACAAAACATATCAAACAAAACACACTCAAACAAACATACACAAGTTTAATGACAATTAGTAACTATACTGTACCCATACTGTAACTTTCCCCATTGCCTTCCACCGTATGGAAAAAAAGATCGATACCTTCTTCCAAATATCTTGTGTTCCACAGATAAAGAGAGTCATACAGGTTTGGAATGACATGACCTTGAGCAAATTCTAACAGAACTATCCCTTTAATACATGCTTTTTATTTTTTTTTTAACATTGGCATATTTTTCAAGCCACTTGAAGCTATTCCACTTTGTGTGCTCACCACTAATATAAACAGGAATATGTAAGTATTATAATGTATCATAACTGGGGTTAGAGTTATTACTGAATAACAGACATAATGCATATAAAGCATGTTGCTGTCTGTGTCGTACCCATGGCAGTGAAAAGATCACACAGATGTTGAAGCTGGGTCTGATCAGCCTTGTTTGCCTCCAGCTGCCCCACACGGGCCTCCAGACTCTCGTGCTTGTTTCTCAGTCCGCCCACCTCCATCAGAGCCTCTACGGTCTCCGGGTAGCGCTCGGCCCCAATGCTGACCCGGGACAGTCGGCGGCCCGTCACAGTGCACAGAGCGCCGTCAGACTGGGACTGCTGGGGAGGAGAAACCCGCCGAGAGAGATCTACACCAGCTGTGCCAGCTGTACCTGCTCTGTCGTCTTTGAACGGGGTACCCAGGTTCAAAGGGTGAACGGGTGCAATGTTTTTAGCGGCGGAGAGGGTGTCCTGCAGCCCCTGGGGATTTAAGAGGGAATGTCATTTCATGAATGAGAATCAGCTTGTCCTTTAGCGTATATTGTGTTTTGCATTAAACACTGAGACGAATGTCTTTGTTTTTGGTCTCGGTTTGTGTTTGTAGATGTTGGTTATGCATTTACAATTAGCAAATCCTTCATTCTGGTCAATGTTTGCCTCAACTGCAGCTGCCGCCTGCTCTAACCAAACAATGACTGTGATAGGAACCTGTGAGATTTAGGACGACTGTGAAAGGTTATTGGCTTCTGAAAGCTGCAGGACACACTAAATTGACTCCCTGCTGTGTATGGAGTGATTACAGCTGGACGTTTCTCCTGAATCTTCTGCCTCTCGCTGATGAGCGCAGCCTGCATCACTTTCCATGTGACACACTGCGTGAGCTCCTCTGGAACAGGGTACTGGGCCATCTTGTCCTTCAGCTCTTTCTGAGAAAGAGAAAATACATAAAGTAATAGTAAGTAAATAGTCTAATGTTTGGTTGAACTAGTCCTTTAACAGCAATACTTACTGTAGTGTTGTCCAGATCTCCCACTTGGTGGTAATACTGCTCCATAGCAATGATACGTCCCGCCAACTCTTTCGTGTTCAGCTGAAGATGACAACGGTATCAAGTCACACAACTGCTGGATATTTATTAGAAAAAAAATGTTTGGTAGGTGATATTGCGTGTGTATACAATCACCTGGCTGAGCTGACCGTTCAGAGCGTTAACTTCCTGTCTCAGATCGTCTCTGGACTCTTTGAGTTCCTGGATTTCTTTCAGCAGGTTTTGGATTAAGGCCATACACTGAGAAAGAAAACAGGATTTAGTGGGTTACATTTCATACCCCTCCTACTGCGCAACAGTAACTGGGAAATCAACACACTCTTTAGAGAAAAAGCCCATAATCCCTTTTGGCTGGACTTTGAGGAGGGCTAAAACTCTGGAAGAGCACTGCTGAATCAGTTATGCACATCCTTTTTCTTTGAAAGGTACGTAATATACTCTTTGTGAGAGTATAGAGAACTTCTGACCTTTAACCCCAACAGAGGTTACCATGACAGCACAAAGGTCTTGGGAATCACTCTTGAATCAAACAGGATGTGGCATCGCTGTCCATCCACTTTCTGATATGTTTGCGTGACCCCTAATGTCTAACCTCTGCTACTCTTAGTGCTGTTTGTCTCCCTGTGAGGCTCTGTTAGATGAACAAATTTATTTTGGGTTTCCCTTATTAGACTGAAGGGGCAGCTAGTAAGAGCGAGCTAGAGGTGAACATACGAAATAGTTGATTATATATATATATATATAAGGGCTGTCAAGTGCAAGTGATTAATCGCATCCAAAATAAAAAAAATCAAATCCAAAAGTTTGTGTTTACATAATATATGTGTGTGTGCTGTGTTTATTTATATGTAAATATAAACATATAAATATGTATGTACATGTGTGTATGTATATATCAATTTGACAACACTATTATATTATATTATATTATATTATATTATATTATATTATATTATATTATATTATTATTATATTATATTATATTATATTATATTATATTATATTATATTATATTATATTATATTATATTATATTATAGGCACCACCTAAAGTAATGTGTTGGGGGAAAAAGGAGATATTTTTATTATTTATTAATAAACTAGTGTTTTCAGAGAGTCTTAAGAGAGAAATGCACCTTTAATATGCATTACGTAAAGAGAGAGTATTTGTTTTCAGTTTGAAAAGTGGACATTTCAAGCTATCTACAGATATATTTTTCATGTTTGTGAGGGAAGTAGCCTATATGCTGAGTTCCGGTCATTTCTGTGACACGCTCCAGTTCATGAAGACCAAGACGGCAAAAAGCACATCCCGTTTGTTTTCTTTATTTTACCAAAGCACAATATTTTGTTGATATTGTGAGTGCATACAGAAGTGGTTGTGTCAGTGCCTCCATGTCATGTAGTAGTGTTCTAACACAAACACATAATAGCACACATTTATGTTAGAGTGAGCAGCCATTTAAAGTTGCTACTACTTACATGTTTCACCTTTAAATGATAAGCCATATTTAACATGGATGAATGGTAGGTGATGTTTAGATTTTCAGCCTGAAATATTGTAATTACCTCAAGGACCAGTCGTTACTGATCTGTCCGTCATGGACACGGACAGTTTTTTTTCCCTGCGACTAACCAACTAATAAAAGTTTAGTCAACTAAACCTCTTCTCATCAACTAACATTTAGTCGACTATTAGTGGGGCAGCCCTACAAAAAAGTACCTGTTTATTAACCTGTTTAGGGCAAGGTACCATAGTGATATGTGTGTGTGTGTGTGTGTGTGTGTGTGTGTATATATATATACAGTACAGGTCAAAAGTTTGGAAAATGACAATTTTTAATGTTTTTGAAAGAAGTCTCTTCTGCTCATCAAGCCTGCATTTATTTGATCAAAAATACAGAAAAAACAGTAATATTGTGAAATATTATTACAACTTAAAATAATAGTTTTCTATTTGAATATACTTTATATAAAAAATAATTTATTCCTGTGATGCAAAGCTGAATTTTCAGCATCATTACTCCAGCCTTCAGTGTCACATGTAACATCCAGTCTATCACATGATCATTTAGAAATCATTCTAATATTCTGATTTATTATGAGTGTTGGAAACAGTTCTGCTGTCTAATATATTTGATGAATAAAAGGTTAAAAAGAACTGCATTTATTCAAAATAAAAAAAAAAATTCTAATAATATATATTCTAATAATATATTTTCTTTACTATCACTTTTTATCAATTTAACACATCCTTGCTGAATAAAAGTATTGATTTTATTTAAAAAAAAGAAAGAAAAAAAATTACTGACCCCAAATTACTGACCAGTAATTTTATACTTTTATAAAATTATAAAAATTTCGTATTACATTCAGAAAAAAAAAATTACGTACTGTTAAGGGTATGTTTACATGACAACTGAAAAGTTTTTCCTTCGTATTTTTTGCGAATGTCAACGTTGTCTGTTGACTAAACAATCCTGTTCTGTGAAAAAGACGAAAAACACTGTATTATGCATGCCAGACCAGTAGATGGCGATGTGACTTTGTAAAGAAACACCTGTGCAAACACCTTTTTTTTTTATTATTGAACAAACATAACAGCAAATACAGTTTCATCTACAAAAACAAAAAATAATATAATTATAAACAGTAGACACAGAGCAAGTAAAGTAAAAAGCAAGTAAAATAGACAAAAGTAAAACAAAATAATAACAAAATAAAAAATAATACATTTACAAAATAATTATAATAATTGAGCCAGGGGTAACATATCCTTTAGATAACTTCAAGAAAGATAGACATGCCTCGAGTCCCTTTTGTTTACATTATAAAAAAGCATAAATATTATACATAATGTAACTGATTTTAAAGCTTTGGCATTGTTGGAAGAAGATATAGTACTCAAATAATATTTAAGGTCATTGCAAAAGACAATAAAAAGAGGTTTGACAGACAAAAATTTACACTTGTGTACAGAAAACTTGGCTAGAAAAATAAAAAGATTTACAAGAAAATACTTGTCTTTCAGATTTTTGTCAGAGTTATAAGAACCAAATAACACATCCTTAAACCCCATAGAAAAATTGACTAATAAGGAAGCACGTATAAATAGGCAAAATTTTTCCCAAAAAGTAGCTACATGAACACAATCCCAAAAAAGGTGAGGTATAGACTCGTCTTCCACTCCACAGAAGGAGCATAGGGGATCCAACTCTGGAAACAATTTTTGATAAAAAGATTGACTGGGTAAAATCGGTGTAGCAACTTGAATGATACCTCTTTAACCTTATTAGTGATTAGATATTTGTTGGACAGAGACCACACTTTCTTTCAAGGAATATCATTAAAACAATTACTCCAATATGATATTATAGAAGGGACAGTAATAATATCATTCTGAAAAAGTTGTCTAATCTTTCTATTCCTAAGAGAGGGACTAGATAAAAAACAGATCTTCCCTATTACTGTCTCGCAAGGATGTAACCAGGAGGTAGAAGAAAGGAAAGAATCGCCTGAGTTTTTCAAAAGTGCAATAGCTCCACTGGGGATGGCATCCATCACTATGGCAAAGTCTCGTGGGGTGACAGGAATACAATATTTAGTTAAGAATTCAGAATAAGAAAACAAATGACCATTTGAATTTACAAGTTGAGAAACCAAAAGAGTATTATTATTAAACCAATCTGAAAAGAAGAGTGTTTTATTTTTGTAACGGATATCATGGTTATTCCATATAAAATACCTGTGGGGGCTAAAATTATGTTTGTAAATCAAGTGCCAGGCCAGAAGTACCTGCTTATGGAAATTTGACAATTTGATGGGCAATTTAGAAATATTATAATTACATACTAACAGAAAGGGAAGACCACCAACTTTAGAAAAAATATAATTGGGAATAGCATTCCATAAGGAATCAGAATCGTTCAAGAACTGCCTCAACCAGTTGATCTTAAACGTATTGTTTAAGGAAGCAAAATCAAGAAAGTTAAAACCGCCATGTTCAAAGCTATTTATGACAACAGATTTTTTGATGTAATGTCTTTTGAGTTTCCATAAAAAAATCGAAAAGCATTCTATCAACCTCTACAGAAAATGTCTTATCCACATGCAAAGAAAGAGCAGGGTAGGTCAGTCTAGAAATACCCTCCACTTTGGCAAGGAGAGCCCTTCCTCGTAAAGACAAGTCTCTTTGGAGCCAGGAATTAAATTTTTTCTTAGCTTTAGTAATTACTGGATCAAAGTTTAATTTTCCTCTTGTTTTGACATCTTTACAAATTGTAACACCCAAATAATTCACTTGAGACTTAACAGGAATATTGTGCAGGAATGGAGCAGAACAAGATTTTAAGGGAAGAAGTTCACATTTATCTAAATTTAAAGAAAGGCCAGATGCTTTTGAGAACACTTTAATAAGATCAAGAGCGATAGGGGTCTGCAAGTCGTTTTTTAAAAAGAGTGTGGTATCATCAGCTAATTGAGTTATAATAATGTGTTTATCTGCTATATTAACCCCTAGTAATTGACTATGCAACAGGGAAGTAGTAAGGAGTTGAGCGGCTATCAAGAACAAATAAGGTGATACTGGGCAACCCTGGCGCACCCCTCTAAACACATTAAACCTCGGAGAAGTGCCAGATTTCAGATTAATTGAGCAGTTTCCATTTTTGTATAACGTACGGACAATTTTGCAAAAGAAATCACCAAAACCAAATTTATACAGGGATTGTAAAATAAATTCATGTTCAAGGGAATCAAAGGCTTTATAAAAATCTAAAAAAAGAATAAAACCTTTCATCCCTAATCAGTTCATCATAGTCCAACAAATCTAAAACAAGGCGTATATTGTTAGCAATATGCCTCTTTGGGATGAAACCTGATTGAGTCTCGTCTATTATTGTAATCAAAACAGTTTTCAGTCTTTTGGCCAGTAACAAAGCTAAAATCTTATAATCACAGGTTAATAAGCAAATTGGACGCCAGTTATCAATCAAAAGAATGTCTTTCTTAGGTTTGGGTATTAAAGTAAGTAATCCCTGTGATAAAGTAGGTGGAAGTGTCTCAGACGCAATACTCTCCAAATAAGTTTCAAGAAAGAAAGGTGCTAACTCTATAGCAAAATTTTTATACAATTCGGCTGTCAGCCCATCTGTGCCCGGAGACTTATTGTTCTTAAGAGCTTCAATAGACTCAATTATTTCATCAATAGATATATCCCTATCGCAGGTGCTCTTATCTGCATCAGATAATGTCCTAACATTTTTCAGAGATTGGAAAAAAGACAAAGCAGAGTCTTTGCAATATTTAGAGTCGTACAGATTTGAGTAGAAGTTTTGCACAAAATGTGCCGATTTCCTTAGGATCAGAACTTATCTTACCATTTACATTTAAAGAGTTAATAGATTTCTAAAATTATTCTTTTCCATTCTGAAAAAATATGCTGTACTTTGTTCTCCTTGCTCTAGCCACCTTTTTCTAGAGCGAATAAAAGCGCACTCTGCCTTATTCTTATACATTGAATCTAACTGAGTTTGCAGATCAATAAATTCTGCCAATTCAGCTTCTGACAAACCAACCTGCATTTTACCAGAGAGAGTCATTATTTTGGAAATGACTGACTCCTCTTCAAGTCTTTTACGTTTAGCTAGAAGGCTGCCAAAATTCCTAGCACACTTGCTAATTTCATGTTTAAGTAATTCCCAATTGAGGCTGAATTTATTTTCCTTTTGTGCTTTGATCCAGTAATATCCAATCGAATATAAAATGTTTTTCCTTAATTGGTCATGTTTAAGTAAATAAGAGTTAAGTTTCCAATAAGAGGCTCTAGGTTTTGAAGAAGAGATAAGCGAAGATAGAGGGGATTGAATAAGAGTTGCTTTATGATCAGTCATGGGTGAAGGGAGAATGCTAACAGAAACATTAAAGTCCCTAACAGCTTGTCTGGAACAATTTTTGTTACTCCAAGTATAGGATTTAGTATTCGGAAATGTTTCCCTCCAAATATCAATAATATCAAATTTATCCATTAAAATCTTTAATTTAGAATTAGCAGAGGCAGTCTGTTTAGGTGGCAGTCTATCGAGATTATAATCAGGTACAATATTAAAGTCCCCACCAATGAAAACTAAGGCATTTGGGTATGCATTAAGACACAGCAGAATTTTCCCTTCTATCGCATCAATCAGTAGATCATTCTCATGAGAACTATTATACCCATAGATATTAATTAGTATTACCACAGTGTTGTTTAAACAAATAACCAAAAGCAGAAAATGTCCATTCGGGTCGCTAAAGTAGTGCAAAACCTCCCCAGCAAAAAGGTTTTTCAAAGTCAGAACTCCAGCTAAACGCTCCGAACCGTGAGCCATCCAAACATCATTGTTCCACTGATTTTTCCAAAACGAAGTGTCACTGGCAACGGAGTGGGACTCTTGAAAAAAACAAAAATCAGTTTTGAACGATTTGGCATATAAAAACAAAGCCTTCCGTTTAGTAATGTCTCTTAGACCCCTGGCATTGAGAGAAATAACTGAAATAGACATACAAAAATAACTCTTAACAAAGAACAGCAAAAACCTGTGCAAACACCTATAGACTGAACACATAATACATATGATGTCACCATTTTTCACTAATTTGCATTTTTGTAGTTTTACACAGAGACGAAAACTACTGTACGTAGCATTCAAAAACATGCACTTCTTAACCCGTTTTCAAAAGTTTGCAATTCCAGGTCCCCAAAACACCATTGTCATGTCAACGAATGGCTAAAATGCATTTTAAAAAACTACATTTTTCACTGAAAATTGTCATGTAAATGCCCTGTTAGGTACTAATATCAACCATTAAGGCACTGATATGCAAAAAATGTTTATAAAAGGGGGAAAATATTTATGTAAAACACCAATTTTATTTACAAGGCTTAACTTGTGGCTATAATGTAAAATGTTCAAATAATTGTATCTATTATAAATGTACTTTTCTATCTGTTAAACAGCTGTTATGGTCTAGTCTGACTAGTCTAGTCTTCTGAAATGTGTCCATGTGGTGAACAGGAACTGTCATTTGACGTCCAAGTATTATGATATTTAAGTATCTCAGGGGTTTGAGGAGTGTGAAAAACGTGTAGTTTGTGGAACACGAGACACAGATGGTGTTATTTGAGAATGGAGCTCAGTGTCTGTCACTCATTGTTCTGGGGTCCGTCATCAGTCATCTGCAGCTGAGACACATGACGAAACATTGAGCCTCCTGCAGACCCCCAACAGAGGAGCTGTGATGACAGCTCGACCGAGAATACCTTTACAAGTTTGTTTGTTTTTAATTCAAACTTTAAAAAGGACATTTTAACGCTTTTCATTTAAAATATTTAAACATATGTCTGTAAAAATAGGGCACAATGTACTGTATTAAAATGAAATAATTTTCCATATATATTTTTTAAGGGTGTTTTACCTGTATTTTGAATTTAGCACTTCATTGTATTGTGTTTAGGGTAATTATATATATATATATATATATATTATATATATATATATATATATATATATATAGATATATATATATATATATATATATATATATATATATATATATATATATATATATTCAAATACTAAAATAACATCCTGTGGGCGTGGCCAGTTCAAATGAACCAATACTTCATTGGTTGATTAACTTAAGTATTAAGATTTTCTAATTAACTAATTTCTAATTAACACCAAAGTACCAATACTTACGTTCTGAATTGTGCTCAGTCCTGATTAATGAGTGTTTGTGTATAAAAGACACACTGAGTAAAGAAAGAGGATAAGTTGTAGCCTACATTCACAACCTTCTTACCATTATTTGTGTTTTCAGTCAAAAAGTAGGCAAAGCCATGTTATCAGTAGAGTTACATGATACTTATAATTATCACCCATAATATTTCCATTCTATATGCTCTATAAAACATGGTGTAATCACTATAAATGTCCAGAAAACGTGGTGTTACCATGTTAACACCCCAAGAAATCACAACAGCATCTCTACTTCCTCCGCAAACTGAGAAGAGCTAGAGCCCCACCCCCCATCATGTACACCTTCTACAGAGGCACCATCGAGAGCATCCTGACTAGCTGCATCACTGTGTGGTATGGCGCCTGCAACGCGTCCTGCAGGAAGACTCTGCAATGCATAGTGAGAGCAGCTGAGAAGATCATTGGTGTCTCTCTCCCCTCCCTCCAGGACATTTACGGAATCCATCTCACTCACAAAGCCCTCTGCATTGCAGGTGACCCCACCCAGCCATCACACAGCTTCTTCAGTCTGCTGCCATCAGGGAGGAGACTGCGGAGTCTCCAGGCCAGGACCAGCAGACTGAAGGACACTTTCATCCATCAGGCTGTCAGGAAGCTGAACTCGCTCCCGAACTTGCCCCCCCGTCCCTCTTCTGCCCCAGGCACCACTGAACTATGAACCCCCCCACCCAGATCCCACATCTCCAGGTCCTTCCACCCACCCTCCCTCTAACATATGATGACATGCACCAGTCACTTTGTGCAGCATTGGTCTGCTCACTACCTATTTCACCATGGAACTGACATCATTCTACCACCTCATCAGTCAGTTTAAATAAAATAACTGCTCTTGAGCCCTTTTGTCACTTTATTCAGACTGAATAAGCTTTTTTTTTGCACTAAAAATCATTTTATCTGCACTGTTTGTTCACTGGTTTGCACTCTATCTGCCATGTGCCTTGCGCTGCTTTATTCAACTTTATTTTTATTTTTTATTATATGTCTTTTTTACATTCCCTTATTGTATAGTTGTATCTTATATTTTATATTTGATCTAGATTTTTAGGCTCTACTGTTAGTGTTATCTGTGTGCACCGGGGGTCTGAGAGTAACGCAATTTCAATTCTCTGTATGTATGTGTACTGTACATGTGGAAGAATTAACAATAAAGCAGACTTGACTTGACTTGATAATAAGCATGGCATTACCGTGTTCTGTGGTAGTACTAGTACAATGGCGTTTTTGAACATACTCTGATACTTAGTAACGTTACTTTGTGTTGTTGCTTCCCGGCTGCAGAGGTGCCTCTTACCTTGGACACCCTGTCCTCGCTGGCCTGCGTCTTTCCGCGGAGCTGCACATATGCTCCTCCATCCGCCGCAGCTTCTCCTCCAGCGCCCTGTAGGGGCTCGAACCGTCCGGCAGCAAGGCTTTAGTCTGGGATGGGCTGTCACGAGCGCTGTCCGACTCCTTCCAGGCAGCTGTGACCCTCTCGATCTTCAGGTGTCCCAGGATGGCGTGCAGTAGAGTGCGCAGCGCGCTGAAATCGACGGCTCCAGCGTCAGGGGTTCCTATGGAGAGGTCCAGCACCGCACGCAGGCTTATGTGCTCGACATCCTCGTCCACTGTTTAGTCCAGCTGAACACGGTGCTGACAAAACCGTCAGTCACAGCTCTGCTGGCTTGCGTTACAGATCTCCAAACAGGAACGCGAGTTCCAGGTCAGTCTGTTTTCAAACATAATCACTGAGTTTTAAAGTTTTCCCGGCTAACGTTTTTCATCCTTGAATCCACACGTTACCGGCAGCTTTGCTTTGGTAAATTGCATCAAGAACGCTCTTCTTTTTACGTTCGCTCAGCAACCGATTCAGCGGCAGCACGTGAGAGAGGAGAGCGGTGTACCGCTGTACACATTATGCACGTTTACATTATTTACATTTCGAAGTGAATTGAGACGGTGTAATGATAAACATAACAAACAAACGGATTTCCTCCGTATTGTTTTCATTACATACTAGCTATACAACAACACTGGCCTATACAAATAGCCAGAGTGTACAAAACATACATTCATAAATAACATATTACATATTCACGAAAAAGCTAAACAAAATTATGCGATGTATCTTTATTTTGTTTGTTTCTTGGAAATTTGACCTGGAACTTGACCATTTCTTCCTATTAATGTTTCTTTGTCCCAAAATAATAATAATGAACTGTATGATAAACTGTAAATAAATCTGTTTTTGTGTCAAGCATCAAGCTAATACCATTAGTTCAACTTTTGTTAAAATTGCTAGTTTTTATTTATTTTATATATCGAGAGAGAGAGAGAGAGAGAGAGAGAGAGAGAGAGAGAGAGAGAGAGAGAGAGAGAGAACCATCATGAATGCAAACATTATATTTTTAAGATCTTGTACATTTGTACAGGAACTTACATCTTCTTGGACATCCTTATTTGTCATTGTCTCAGAACAAAACACTTGTTACTGTAAAACAATTGTATCATAGCTGACAAGACAGACAGACAAGGGTCAAAGGCTCAAAAAGGACTTTAATCCCATATATACACATTTATAAAAGAAAACAGAATATCCAGGTGCCATTACTATTTTTACAGTACGATACATTCAAGTATATGACCAGAAATTCATATCACATTGTCCCTCAACATCCTGTAGATTGCACTGAACCAAATGAAGCTGAACCGTTTAAGCCGTAATAACGTACATGTAGCTCCCACTCCCATGCAAATGAGCTCGTAACATGTGTATTGTGAATGTATTAGGAGTCTTTGTCAATGCATTATTATTTTCAGTGACATGCTACCTTAAGCCCAGCTTGATATTATTATAGTTGCTTGCAACTGTGAAAAATGATTCCCAAATTATGCCTCCTCTCTTTATCATTGATTATATCAGCGATTGGTTTCATTGTAATATGTGCTCACTTCACACAAATAAACAAAAAAAATACAGCAAATTTCTACAAAGAGTGCTTCAATCTTTGGCAAATTTGTTTTTTTTTTTAAAAAATGAAAGGCAACTGGCAAAAATAATTAAAATAAACAAGACATCCTAATTTAACTACAGACTGTGCATTGAGTGTTTCACATTGATACTGATTTTGTAGCTGTGAAAGATTCAAATTGTCTTTAACCATATTTCTCATCTACAGTCTCACAGCGTAGTGTACCTTTAATAAATGATGTTGCATTGCTCAGTGATTTACTGCATTTGCATTTAAAGGATTAGTTCACCTTAACAAACAGTCTTCAATTAAATAACCTCAAGAAAATAAGCATTGTTGGAAAGATACTGAGACCATAGTTACAGGTTTCTGGAATTGCACAGTATAATGCTATGTGAAAAGTAAAAAATGTGAACAAACCTTTTATTGCATTATAGCACTCGATCCTTGATCCCATCGGAGGAGTAAACGTATCGTAAGTGCATGTGAAGAAAAGAGTCTATACAGCCGATTCACTTGAAAAGGAGAATGGATACATGGACTAGATGGACTCAAGGGCTACACCAAAGAGGAAAATGACTTCTGAAGATGGTTTGTAGATCGGCACACTGATGCTGATGGCTGGAGATGAGACGGTAGTTTCTATCAGATACTGTCATAATCAGAGTCCCGTCGACTGCTGATAACGCCCCACTCCACCACAAAGAAAGTAATGGTGCCCAGGAAGCCCATCAGCACCATGATGAGCAGCTGCCAGTGGAGGAGAAGATAGTTGCTGTAGAAGAAGGCCACCGCAGCTGTTATGGACTGCAGAGAAAGGAGGAATAATTGTAATGTCTGAATTCATTCTGATTTAAAAAAAAAAAAAATACTGTTAAAAACCTAATTAAGACAAATGGAAATGGGGGAAAAAACGAAAGTACCATGCAAAAAAATGTTTAACCTCATAATGCAAAAAGAATTATAAAAATAGACTTGTTTTTTATTATATATTTGGGTGAAATATGACCCAGCCATGTTTCCATAGGATTTTTATATCAAGCAATTTAATGACTTCTGATGCTGACAATTAAAACACTTTAACAAAAGGAAGTTTCAAACCTGTACAAATTTAAAGACAGCAAATGCTGAGGCACTGTCGTCCCGGAACAAGAAGCCCACAATGCTGATGAGCTGAGTGTTGAAACAACTATCACCCAGACCCAGCAGGAAACTGCATATCAGCGCCACAGTCACACTGAAAGAACAAGCCAGAAAAGGGTTCATAAACAGCTAGAGCATCTTTATGTCTGACACTAATCTCAATGCTCATCCTTGTTGGAAAGTCCGGAACTTAAACTGTTGTCTCTTACCTGGGTTGGATAAAAGCTTGCATTTGTGTGCCTTCCTCTGGGGCCACGGGAGCATCACTGGCTATGTTGAGGAAGATGAGGTAAAATGCCACAATATGGGTAACCAGCCCCAAAAACACCACCGGGTTTCTGCCGAAACGATTACACTTATCCAGGATCCCAAATACTCCTCCTCCTAGTTAAGCAGAGAGAACAGTTTATTACATTTGCCATGTTCACAGAGAACTTAAGCACGACGGTTGTAATGCACTGACTTACCAAGTATTTCACCAACACCAATCAAAATTCCAGAGAGGCCGATAAGACCCTTGGCGTCATGTCCAAATTGAGTCATGGCCCCTAAACATGTCCCATACACCCCACTGTAAAAGGTGAGCTCGAGACCTGGACAGACATGCAACAACATTGTCTCACCATTACAGTTCAGACTGATTATAATGTTCATGTTCATAATATGTTCATGTCACTATAATAATATATATTACAATATAGATTTTTCATCCATGTAGTAATGTCTATGTTTGGATAATCCAGTGAATTACGTTGCTTTGCAAAAGATACTTTTTTATTATTATTATTATTTATCTGGAACTTGATGGACACAAACCAAAAGAAAAGACACTTAACAATTCTTGTAAAAAAAACAAAACAAAAATGCTTAAAAAAATGACTTTAAAATCTATATTACATTTATATAGCATAATATTATTATTAGTAATAGTAGTAGTATTTTAAATACATTATTAGCATCTAAAAGAACAGATCCCCAGCCCTAAAAGGGGTCCCCCAGGGTTCTGTTTTGGGCCCTCTTCTTTTCATAATCTGCTACCACAGAAATTCTATACTATATTATTATTAGTGTTATTATTATTATAATAAATACAATACAATCAAAAAGAACAAATCCCACTGCTACTAAAGGGGTCCCCCAGGGTTCTGTTTTGGGCCCTCTTCTTTTCATAATCTGCTACCACACAAATTCTATACTATATTATTATTATTGTTATTATTATTATTATAATAAATACATTATTAGTATCTAAAAGAACAAATCCCACTGCTACTAAAGGGGTCCCCCAGGGTTCTGTTTTGGGCCCTCTTCTTTTCATAATCTGCTACCACACAAATTCTATACTATATTATTATTATTGTTATTATTATTATTATAATAAATACATTATTAGTATCTAAAAGAACAAATCCCACTGCTACTAAAGGGGTCCCCCAGGGTTCTGTTTTGGGCCCTCTTCTTTTTAAGAAGTGAGTTTTTAAGTGTGAAGTGCTACTACACAGATTTTCCTTTGAGGGACTGAACTTACCAGAGTACGCAAAGGGTATGCTCAGTAAAAGCATCTCTTTGGTCACAGCTAGCTGTATGGATCTCTCTGTTAAAATGAGGTAAGAGATCTTAGTAAATGAACCAAGAAGTTAATAATATGCTTTAAAACCCAATTTTAAATCTTTGAATATATTTTTATATATTTTGGTGCCACTTACTGAATGCCTCAAATGCCTGAGAGCACAGACTCTGGGATGGACTTAAAGAGTAACAAGAATAGGAAACAAGGCAAAGGAAAAAAGACACAATAAAATATGATTAAACCAGTCCAGAAAAATGTCTTGACTTGCAGAAGTGTGTAAAAATATGCACTTACACCACAGAGACACTATCAGAGATGTCTGCTGGTAGCAGTGACTCAGAGGCATCAGTAGGTGCAGGTTCTGGATCTGGCCGCTGGATCAGGAAAAAAAGGAAGTTGCCCACCAGGCTGATGACCGTTAGTGTGATGAAAACCGTCTGGCGGTCCTTATCTGACACCAAGAAACAACATTTTTTTCCAGCTTTATTTGACTTGAGACCCAAGTTATAATTCTGTCTAACCATTCAGAAATTATTTTGTATTGATGCTTCTTTTACAGAATCTTTATGTTGATGCAAACAATTAATTTATGTCAACCAATAATTACTGTTACAATAAAAAAATCTATTTTCACACACATTATGACTTTCCTACAGTTGTGGGGGGATTTTCACCAAAGTGGCCACCAAAGTTTATTATATAAAATATACTCACCAGTTATGTGACTCTTGCCACGCCAGGCAACAAATATGTAGAGATTACCAAAGAATAAGCTGTGAATAAAAGAGAATCAATGAAACATCATTCCTCATGTTCTCTTTTTTTCTTCTACACATACTTGCCATACAATGACAACAAGCACGACGAACCTAAACTGCATCAATGCCCAAAATATTCCACTGTTTCTTCCAATGGTGGAATCTTTGGAGTTAATAGTGAGCAGATTCCCTTGAGCCGTCCAGAGCACTGCAAGACACAAAGTTAGCAGACAGGTTTTAAGAATGTGTGGCTTCATAATATGATTTCATAACTGAGCCGATAATGATATCCTACCTGCAGCGGCGATTCCGAGCAACACAGATAAAGTGTAGAATGACGAGGTGTACGGATGAATGAAAACAGCAATATAACCACTAAAAGAGAGCACAGATTAAGTCTTTTTAATAGAAACTTTATCATAAATACTAAGAAAATTATTCATTTGTTACTAAAATTATACTACTATTACTAAATTAAGTCCTTTAGGCACTTACCTATAAACAAGGCCACTAAAAAACAAAGACAACTGAGGTCCGATGACAGCTATCACTGAGGGCGCTATAAGGTTAGAGGCAGAGAATACGGCGTAGATAATCGCCATGCTACAAGAGAAGTATGAGACGCATGTGTTAAGGGTGGTATTTGAATTAATAATGATCACCAAAGTGTAAACAACATAACTATTTCATTTTGTTTTAAAGTAAATGAAATAGGTTATTACTTTTTTTTAATTTACAGAATGGGAAGCAAGGGGCAATTGTAACCATTTTTCACATAAACAAATACAAATCTAACTGTCGTACTTTGGTATAAAATAAACATGTCAACAGTAATAATTTCACTCAAATATGTACATTGAGAAATACTAGATCAAAGAGTTTCATCTAATCCAAGAAGAGAGAAGGTTGCAATCTGCTCTCTTACAATGGTTAGAGGCAACTTACA
Organism: Cyprinus carpio; assembly: GCF_018340385.1. NCBI lineage: Eukaryota > Metazoa > Chordata > Actinopteri > Cypriniformes > Cyprinidae > Cyprinus > Cyprinus carpio. The sequence goes on from NC_056574.1 coordinate 32,372,218, forward strand.
TTAAATAACATTAAATAATAATAATAATCATATTAACCCAATACATCTTACATACATATACACCTCAAAAGAACCTAATATATCTAATCTAATCTAGTCTATCTAATAATATATTGTTCATTAAACTATTTAAATATTTAAAATTATTTCATAACCATTGTTACTATTGCCCTAACATCATAGTCACGATAATTTCCTTATAATATCTCTTTTTCCACCAATATTTCACTTCCATCACTAAATAAATAGATAAAATGGTAAAATGATAACATTTCTCATGGAAAGCAAGCTCTATAGAGTCCGTGCTGAATAAGTGTCACATGCTGACCGCTTACACTTCTGTTTCAAAGTTCTGCTTTTTTTATTTATTTTTTTTAAAGGCAGTGCATCTTTGTTACATAACCACGGTCAATGTGATTACTGAGGTCAAAGAGAGATTCATTAGATTACAGCACAACATCAGATGACCCCATCTTTAAATCAGCCATCATAAATCTCATTCAAAAAGAGTATAAAACATGTCACATGACTTGAGCAGAAATAGAGCACGGCTGTGGGATTCTGAAAGTAAAAACCCCATTCATCATTTTTATGTGTATGTGGATATTTTACAACACACTTCTATTACAATTTTTGTATCATTTTTAATGAATGCACTTTTTACTGCCAATTTTTTGTGTCATTTGCAATGCTTATGCAATTAACTATGCATAACAGACATCAAGTACACACTTTTATATCCTTTTCAAATCAGCATTTCTAATGTGATAGTACTTCATACGGGAGCTGACTGGCTTTTTATTTAAGTTTTTTAATACCCACTGAAAAAAAGCGAATGAGAAAGTCATTTCCGGCACCGATGCCACTGGAGAAAGTGTGTGGCCACCTCTATAAAGAATGTGGCTCTGATGACAGAAGAGAGAAATGAAGAAAACGAGTACCTTGTGTAGCCACTTCCATGAAACTCTGTACTGTTGAAACTCTTTATCACGGTTTGCTGAAAAAGTGAAAATGATGGTTTGAATACACTCTTATAAGCCTAGCCAAAGCTGATGTGATAACATTCATCAGATCATGCATTTCTAGTGTGTGAAAAAGCTTAAAACCTACCTCAATATTCCCACAGGTGCCAAAGGCAGTAAACATAACCATGAACCCCAAGCCCAGGATAATGATGTTCAGCAGGGTCTTTCCTTCTGGACTCATGTTGGCGTACAGTCTTTAGCTCGATGACAACCTGAGACTAGTGAACACACAGAAGCACCTCAGTCACGTGACACCTGACACAACTGCTTCATAACCTGACGATGCTATTTTATATTTCATATGATGCATATGATCACACAGCTCTGAAGGATGTTCGTTTATACCGAAAGAGTTATTGTACTGCGTGCGTGATGGGAATAAATCATCGGTTTCATTAAATAGATAATAATCAGTAAATGATTACTCATATCATTTAGACTGAATGCAGCCCACTGCAGTGTTACTTGTGCTCGGTGAACTTACCGATATCTTGGGCGCGCTGATGTGAACAGCTAATTCATAACGGGAACACCTGTTTCGATATGGGCGAAAAAAACATTTTGTAAAGCCGGTTAACGTAAAGATATATTCGTTTGCGACTTCTCGGGAAACGCTGTCTGTTTCTGAAATCAAAAATGTCGGTCATGTGACACCCATCAGCTGACGGTGACGTCATAACCATCCTCCACTCACTGAATTGTGGGTAGTGTTGTTTTTCCGCAAGTCAGCGCTTGAGGCGCTGGGATAATTAGCTGTTGATAGATATTCGTTAAAATATTTATTAAAAACACATAGTTAGTAGTTTTTATTAACTGTTTAAGTTTGATATAATTTAGAGTTGTATCTACAGTCGTGGCCAAAAGTTTTGAGAATTAAATAAATATTGGATATTGGAAAAGTAGCTGCTTAAGTTTTTATAATAGCAATTTGCATATACTCCAGAATGTTATGAAGAGTGATCAGATGAATTGCATAGTCCTTCTTTGCCATGAAAATTAATTTAATCCCAAAAAAAACCTTTCCACTGCATTTCATTGCTGTCATTAAAGGACCTGCTGAGATCATTTCAGTAATCATCTTGTTAACTCAGGTGAGAATGTTGACGAGCACAAGGCTGGAGATCATTATGTCAGGCTGATTGGGTTAGAATGGCAGACTTGACATGTTTAAAAGGAGGGTGATGCTTGAAATCATTGTTCTTCCATTGTTAACCATGGTGACCTGCAAAGAAACGCGTGCAGCCATCATTGCGTTGCATAAAAATGGCTTCACAGGCAAGGATATTGTGGCTACTAAGATTGCACCTAAATCAACAATTTATAGGTTCATCAAGAACTTCAAGGAAAGAGGTTCAATTCTTGTAAAGAAGGCTTCAGGGCGTCCAAGAAAGTCCAGCAAGCGCCAGGATCGTCTCCTAAAGAGGATTCAGCTGCGGGATCGGAGTGCCACCAGTGCAGAGCTTGCTCAGGAATGGCAGCAGGCAGGTGTGAGCGCATCTGCACGCACAGTGAGGCAAAGACTTTTGGAAGATGGCCTGGTGTCAAGAAGGGCAGCAAAGAAGCCACTTCTCTCCAAAAAAAACATCAGGGACAGATTGATCTTCTGCAGAAAGTATAGTGAATGGACTGCTGAGGACTGGGGCAAAGTCATATTCTCCGATGAAGCCCCTTTCCGATTGTTTGGGGCATCTGGAAAAAGGCTTGTCCGGAGAAAAGGTGAGCGCTACCATCAGTCCTGTGTCATGCCAACAGTAAAGCATCCTGACACCATTCATGTGTGGGGTTGCTCACTAACTAACAATTCTGCCCAACAACACAGCCATGAATAAAGTACCAAAACACAACCTCCAACAGCAACTTCTTCCAACAACCCAACAACAGTTTGGTGAAGAACAATGCATTTTCCAGCCTTAAAAGCCTTTGAAACGTATGCAGTGCTTGTAATTATATTTCAGTACATCACAGAAACAACTGAAACAAAGCTCTAAAAGGAGTTTAGCAGCAAACTTTTTTAAAACTAATATTTATGTAATTCTCAAAACTTTTGGCCACGACTGCGTTCACATGTGATACTAAAAACAGGAACGTCTTTCTTTTGTGTTTTGGAAAAGTACTAAAAACAGAAAACTACAACATTTTCAAAACAAAAAAGTTCACATTATAATAAAGATTCTATAATCGGATAATTATAATTAATTTTTTTGTGGTAATAAAAATAGACCTAAGCCAACATTAGCCTTTAAAATGACAAAAAACACAAAAAACAAATAAAATAGCAAATAAATAATAAAAATAAAAAATAAAAAACAAAAAACAATTAATCTATTGGTATCAACTATCAACATTTTGTCAAATTAATGTATTGTAAACAATAGAGCTAATGTACATTACGCATTATAACACATGCCTGCAGAGGGAGCCAACGGACTGGCGATTGTTTTTACACTTTACAGCACACTTTAATCCTTGTTTAATATTGACTATATTAACAATATTTAATTCAAATGTCCACTAAATCTTTAATAATAGGCCTAAAAACAGAAACATTTTTCTTTTGTGTTTTTGAAACGTTTCGCTTACAGTCGACAACATTGTCAAAATGGTCCAGTTCACACTGATCTGTGAAAATGGCTAAAATGCAGTGATATTCATGTCAACTGGTTGAAGGTCCAAATTGCAGTTTCAAAGCAACTCTACACAATCCCAGCCAAGAAACAAGGGTCTTATCTAACAAAACAATCAGTCATTTTCTAGTTCATGACTTCACGCATTACTTAGTCACATTGGAAAGGTTACGCATGATGTCAGCGGAAATACCAAACAAGTTTTTACAAAGCGAACGTGCAAAGAAAGTCAAATGCCCTTTACAAAAAAGGTAAAACAGCGATGTCAGACGATTTTAAAGTTGGAGGAGAAATTGAGTTTTTCGCCTTGCCCTACCTTTTTGAACCAGAGTACACAGACGAAGACACCAAACGCAGAGCTAGTGCAAGACGAGTATTTGTGGTTACAATTTATATAAATCAAAAACCTAAATTTATTTTCGACTGAAGAAAGACATGGGGGTGAGTAAATTATCAGGAAATTTTAAATCAGGAGTGAACTAATCCTTTAAAGGAGCTGTATGTAGGATTGACACTGAGTGGTTGAACTAGGTATTGCAGTCCAAATTAAAAATATTGGAGAGGGTTCTTTTCACCTGGCGCCGCCTCCTCAGACTTGACTCACACACAGGTTGCCAGATTGATGACACCAACAAGAACGAGCATCTCCAATATTTATTCTGCTTTTATTATACCATTGTTGATCATAAAGTGTTTTGGATGGATGTCCAGGATGGGCAGAAAGGTCTATTTCCCGCTCTGACCCCTTTCGTTTGCCAGCTTCCATGACTGAAATGAAATATACTGTGTTTCCCGCCAACTGGCAACCCGGGGTGCCGAGATACAATTGGGTAAACTGGTAGTGGGTGGGTTTCACAAACCAAAACAAACACGGACATTCTGGCCCAGAACACACATTTTCAAAATAGAATAACTGACTGTAGCACTGTTTTTCAGATAAACAAGTATGTTAACTTAGCATGTTTCTTAAATATTTGCAAACATATTATGGTATTTTTATTCTTTATTAGAATCAAAATCTTACATACAGCACCTTTAAAGCTGAAAATGTGAATAAACATAATAATTGCGTTATGGTATGAGTAATTTTAGTATGAAATTACCCTACTATGTATTTTATTTAAAGCTGCATTTTTTTTTTACTATGTATTTGAGGTCAATACACTATATATATAATAATAAAAAAAAAAAAAAAAAAATATATATATATATATATATATATAAAATGAATGTAAATTTCTATATATTTTATCTTATATTTTATAAAAACATGAAAGTTCAACATTATGTAACACTAGTGAAAAACAAAAGTAGTAAAAACAAATGATAAAACATTGTAAGACCAATATGATAATTCTGATTGGAGGAGACACACATGAAGCCATTGTAAAAATGACCATCATGATCATGTGCGCGGACGTCATACTGCCCAGCCATAGACGATACTGTCCCAAATCTCAGGAAATTGGCTTGCATAGTCATTTTAATGTGATGCTGTTAATATATCACATGCATCACCAATTTTTTTATTTTCTTAATGGTTAACTGTCTTTATCACCTTGATCCAACAGAGACTGTGTGCTTTGTGTAATCGTTCCCTTCTTTCCCCATCTTTCATTTCCATGTTTTCATATGTCTCACCACATGTCTGACCACAGTTTTGTGTTCTCAGGTCTGTCTCATCGTGGGTCTTCTTTATTATTCTGCTTTACTTTGAAATAATACTGTATATTACAGTCCTAATGGTAAACCATTTTATTTTGGCCTTTGGTGTGTGATAACCATATAAATATATACCCCATTTTTTATAAATTTGGATTCTAACCCAATGTCTTGAGTATATTTTGTGCTGCTGAGTTTTGCTGGTTATCTGTTAAGATCCTGTGTTGCAGTGCTGAGTGCTTGGCTGTTTCCGGTTTTCTCCAGATTGCAGCTGTGGCCGAAGTCAAGCAGCATCTGCAAATACATTTTTGCTGGCATAAACGCTGTCATCTGACAAAGATCTTTTATTTTGTTCCGCAGTTTGGAAAATTGGAGTATCTTAAACTATACGATGAACTTTGTTCTCTCCTTTGATTTTTTAATCTTCAATAAATGAATTATTAAACCCTTTCAATCTAGCATTTTGAGGTGGAGGAGGAAAATGTAGGGAAGAACTTTATGTCATGATGTTATGTACTAGATAGAGTTGGAAAGAGTTAGAAAAAGATTTTCATATAATATACAAGTTTATAAAATTCAAACACGTTATAACACTTGTCTTGTTATAATCATCATCTGTACGAGATGGTTTTTGTTTGCATCAAACGTTTCTAATGGAACATGTCTGCACTTGAGATCCCACTTGTGTAATAAGGCATCTATGGATCAGTCTGCACTGCAAGAAAAGAAATGGAAAGAGTGCACTGGTCTTTAAAAGGCATCTTGGGTTGTGAACAGTTATGAATGGAGAACCCTTTTAATATTACCCTTACCAGTTCCAAACTCTAGGTATTTTACAAGATTGCTTCAGGGTTTCTGCAGGCCTTAAAAAGTATTAATTTGTCTTTCCACAAATTAAAGCCTTACAAAGGTCTTAAATCGGAGCAGAAAGTAAAATTCGTACAGTCATGGCATGGGATTAAATGTTGCTTGCACTGTAAAAAATGTATATCTTCCTCAGTATTTCTGTCTTGTTTTCCAATACAATTACCTAAACATCCTTCAAACAAGATACATTTACTTACTACAAAATGAAGACTGGGAAACTAAAAATGAAATGAAGCAAGTTTATGCTTTTAAGCAAGAACACATCCGTCAATTGGGTACAAATAAAAACGTGTTTTCCCTTTGAATTAAGTTGCTTTTCTGAGCCCATTGGCAGATTTTTGTTCCTGTTTTAATCCTAAACTCATTTAATTTTTTATTTTATTTTTTTCAGAGAAAACAAGATTTATGTCATATTGCTTATCAAGTGAATGTATATTGATTACATTGAAATTTGAGACATTTGCACTGGAAAACAAGACAAAAATACTGATGAAGAACATCATTTTTTTTTTCTTTTACCAGTAAAAGTTATTTTCATATTCCAGTCGTTAGGAGGAGTGATATTCTTCAGACTGATTGATTGTTTAATTGACTGATTAAAAATAAAATTAAAAAGTAATTTTTTAAAAAAAAATAAAAATAAAAAAAGTCTTATTTACCTTCAGAAAATGTGCAGAAACCCTGTTTCCCACAGTTATGGAAAAAACAGATTAAAATATTTGGAAATCACAAATTAAATTTAAGTAATGGAACGTAATCAAATTTTAAGGTTATGAGAATTTATATACAGGTCCCTCTCAAAAAATTATCATATTGTGATAAAAGTTCATTATTTTCCATAATGTAATGATAAAAATTAAACTTTCATATATTTTAGATTCATTGCACACCAACTGAAATATTTCAGGTCTTTTATTGTTTTAATACCGATGATTTTGGCATGCAGCTCATGAAAACCCAAAATTCCTATCTCAAAAAATTAGCATATCATGAAAAGGTTCACTCTAAACGAGCTATTAACCTAATCATCTGAATCAACTAATTAACTCTAAACACCTGCAAAAGATTCCTGAGGCTTTTAAAAAACTCCCAGCCTGGTTCATTACTCAAAACCGCAATCATGGGTAAGACTGCCGACCTGACTGCTGTCCAGAAGGCCATCATTGACACCCTCAAGCGAGAGGGTAAGACACAGAAAGAAATTTCTGAACGAATTGGCTGTTCCCAGAGTGCTGTATCAAGGCACCTCAGTGGGAAGTCTGTGGGAAGGAAAAAGTGTGGCAAAAAACACTGAACAACAAGAAGAGGTGACCGGACCCTGAGGAAGATTGTGGAGAAGGACCGATTCCAGACCTTGGGGGACCTGCGGAAGCAGTGGACTGAGTCTGGAGTAGAAACATCCAGAGCCACCGTGCACAGGCGTGTGCTTTTGAACCAGAAACAGCGGCAGAAGCGCCTGACCTGGGCTACAGAGAAGCAGCACTGGACTGTTGCTCAGTGGTCCAAAGTACTTTTTTCGGATGAAAGCAAATTTTGCATGACATTCAGAAATCAAGGTGCCAGAGTCTGGAGGAAGACTGGGGAGAAGGAAATGCCAAAATGCCTGAAGTCCAGTGTCAAGTACCCACAGTCAGTGATGGTATGGGGTGCCATGTCAGCTGCTGGTGTTGGTCCACTGTGTTTTATCAAGGGCAGGGTCAATGCAGCTAGCCATCAGGAGATTTTGGAGCACTTCATGCTTCCATCTGCTGAAAAGCTTTATGGAGATGAAGATTTCGTTTTTCAGCACGACCTGGCACCTGCTCACAGTGCCAAAACCACTGGTAAATGGTTTACTGACCATGGTATTACTGTGCTCAATTGGCCTGCCAACTCTCCTGACCTGAACCCCATAGAGAATCTGTGGGATATTGTGAAGAGAAAGTTGAGAGACGCAAGACCCAACACTCTGGATGAGCTTAAGGCCGCTATCGAAGCATCCTGGGCCTCCATAACACCTCAGCAGTGCCACAGGCTGATTGCCTCCATGCCACGCCGCATTGAAGCAGTCATTTCTGCAAAAGGATTCCCGACCAAGTATTGAGTGCATAACTGAACATAATTATTTGAAGGTTGACTTTTTTGTATTAAAAACACTTTTCTTTTATTGGTCGGATGAAATATTCTAATTTTTTGAGATAGGAATATTTTGGGTTTTCATGAGCTGTATGCCAAAATCAGTATTAAAACAATAAAAAACCTGAAATATTTCAGTTGGTGTGCAATGAATCTAAAATATATGAAAGTTTAATTTTTATCATTACATTATGGAAAATAATGACCTTTTATCACAATATGCTAATTTTTTGAGAAGGACCTGTGTGTATATATATATATATATACCTTACATTAATATTTCAGAAGCTACAAACTGCTCTTGTGAGTGTAAGCTCTATCAAATTATCAAACTAGATTTTACGATCCTTATTCAAGAATCACAACCGTATGGAAAAGTCTTGGAGAACTGATTGGTCAGAAAGTGTGGGAATTCCAGTGTTTGTGGAAGTTAAGTGATAGTCAGTAATGCATGTTTGTTAGATCACCTTCTCTCCTGGTAGCTAGTCCAGAATTGAGCATGACAGTTCCTCTTCATAATGAAGGAGACTGTCACAAGCACATCTTCAAAATCTGTCCAAAGCAATGTTTAGAAACCAGTGTGAGATAGAGAAGATAAGATGTGAAAAAAAAAACCCACTCATCTTCAGGTTCATAGAATACATCCGATCCCAGAATAATATCCACAGGTGGCAGTGAGAAGAGCTCTGGTGATACCCGTCCCCAGGTGAGTCCGATCGCAGGTTGGTTGGGGAGGTTACTGATGTCACAGGAGCGTCTGCAGTTCCTCAGGCAGAGGGGAAGTTCAGCACTGTCTGACAAAATCACATGAACTCCACACTTGGCAGCCACCAACACCAGGCAAACTCAGCCCAGAAACTAAAACTAAACTCTTTCTTCTTGAACTTGACCCTTTCCTCATTTACGGTCATGAATGCGCACGGGAAGTTTCGACACACAGATGTGTTTTGGAAAGGCTGTACAAATTGTGGTGACTATGATGTTAAGGTTCGTTCACATTTGAAAGCCGAAAGGGAAAGTTCCTAAACAGCTACCACTGATCAAATTAAGCCCCACTGGTTTCCATGCAATTTGCCAAAAATCTATACTTTAAAAAGAGTCAGGAAAAAAAAAAAAAAAAAAAAAAAAACAGAAAACTTTAACTGTAGCTTGTCGAAAACTAAAATATTAATGAAATTTATGAGATTTTATTTTAAAATTTAAAACTCGAAATTGAAAACTCGTCTTCTGAATAAATGTTTCTGGTTGTTTTTTATTATTTTTTATAGCCACTACAAGTAGATATAACAAAAAAAACTGTTTTGATTGTGTATCTGTGCAGCTAACTTTGAACTTTATTTTGACTCCTAACAAAAATTAGTTAGTGTATTGTTTGGCGATTACTGAAGTCACAATAAAACTTAAGTAGTGACAAATTCTTCTCCGTACATCCGAATGTAATGCATTATGAAAAACAAAAAATGTAGGGCGGGTACTTGGTTCAGTGCATCAGTCGATGATTGGACGTTGAGATGTGGGTGTGGCACTCGATGTGAGCTTGCAGTCAATTGTAAGAAAGGGGCGGGGTTTAAGAAGACTAAATGATTGGAGGAGTCCTGCATACCTTGCCAGAGAGAACACCTTTTAGGTCCAGTTATGAAATTTGAAGTAAACATTATAATAGGGGTCTACAGACCTGGTCGTGGAGGGCCGATGTCCTGCAGGGTTCAGCTCTAACCCTAATTAAACACACCAGCTAATCAAGGTGTTACCAGGCATACTAGAAGCTTCCAGACAGGTGTGTTGAGGCAAGCTGGACCTAAACTCTGCAGGACACCAGCCCAGACAACCCTGCATTACAAAGTAAAATAAATAGCATGTAACACAGAAGGATGTAATAGTTGTTATATTAGAGAATGTGTCAGGGTTGGCTCTCTTCAAAGTCATGAACGTGAGCTTGAGTTGTAAAGAGTTTAGGTGAGGTGAAGGCAGTCCCCTCCTGGAGGGCATCGTTTAGGCGGTCTCTTTCTCTGGTGACGCTCTATTGATTCTCAAGTTTGCTGGACAGCCGACAGCCAATCCGCTTCCAAACTGACAGTACGCTGTGAAACAGCCAGCCAATCAGATTCTTAGAATCTCCCGGACGGGGCGGGATGTGCGCTATACGCACTAGCAGTTAGATTGCGCCATAAGGCATGAGAGAAGCTTGCTGCCAGCAGCCAGGTTATCTAACTTTAGTTTCATTATCGAGCCCTTCAGTATACCAACCGCCTCTCTCTCTGAAATAAATATACCTTCATTTCTTTCTAGCGTACACCGCTGTCGGCAGCAACAGAACCGCACACACATCTAGCCTCCTCAGTCTCTCGTTACATCGCAGTTAGCAGTAGCACGCGAGCTGCAAGCGTCCAGCTGAAGAATGAACCATAAGAGTAAGAAACGGATCAAAGAGGCGAAGCGGAGCGCCAGACCCGAGCTGAAGGACTCGAGCGACTGGACCAAACACAACTACTGCGAGAGCTTTGATCTGTCGCACCGCACAGTGAAGGTAACGATGTTCACGGCGCGTAACGCGTAGCACAGGCGTCACCGGCGGCGGACACCGGGCGAGCTGGACGCCACACGTTAGCAGCAGCTGTGCCAGGTGTTGTGTCAGGTGTGCTAGGTGTTGAGGGGACGCTCTGCTCGTGTGGCGGGCGCCAGCGGCTACGTTCACCCGCGCACGTACGCACTTCCTCCTCCTCGTGAAAAAACACCAGCTCTCCTCGAGCTCGCGCCTCGTTGCTAGAGCAGTCGAATACTAATGAATACTAAGTCTATCTTACAATTATTTAAAATAAGACAAAATGAGCTGAGCTTATACTGTCATGGGCTACCACATATATCCAAGGTTTCCAAGTTTAAAAGTGTGATTTTTTTTTTTTTCAATAAATTAATATAATTTTAAAATGCCGGGGTCTTTTTTTTTGTAAATAAAGAAATGAGAATATATTTTTTCTAGTTAAACTGAGCTTTAAAATCTCTTACTGAGTGCAAATTGGTAGAGAGAGAGAGACTGAGAGTGGGAACCTTGAAGAACTTTTGCATCTTTAGACTTCTGGAATCCTGAAATGAGGTTATTTTAATCATAATTATAATTTTTAGTTAAATATTATTATCCGTTATTAACCATAGACACTTGTAGTTTCTGTAAATTGGTCATTCTACAGAAACGTCAATTTTTCTGTCCCTAGCCTTTACAGAAATATTACAATTGAAAAACACATTAGGGTTACAATTTTTTTTTGATATTTTAAAATAAAACAATGTGTTATTTGAACAATTAGACCTTCTTGCACCATCAATGTGGCAATATTTGTTTTTAATCATTTATAAAAAATTCCAAGCACCACAAAACTGCTCGTCCCCACAGCCATGTACACAAAAAAACTTCATTATACAACAAAAAAAAACAGGGTTTTCTACCATTTAAAATACAATAATGTATTCATAACTATCAAATATATGATATAAATAGCGTAATAAAATGAAATGCTGAATAAATATTATAACATATATAATGAAAACAGTACAAAAAACATTACCATTCAAAAGTGTTACCGTTTGAAATAAAAAAATCACACTGATGACATCACTTGACTTCCTCCTTCCTATTTCCTGAAGATCTATGAAGAAAGGCCCATGTTAATCCACTGTGTCTTTTCAGTTATCAGAAATGTTCTCATTCATCTCATGATTTCATACGAAGTTTTTAGTTGGTCACTGGTGTGACCTATTTATTGTTAGGGAATTGTAAAAATAACTATAATACAAATGGATAAACTACTTAATTTAGTGGGTATACTATGATTGACAACATGTGGTTTGATACCTTACAACAGATATTTTGTAAAATGAATTTTTCATGTAAATTGTCACAGGTGTTACCTTCCTTATGTGTAACCCCAGTGAAGATCAGTATATCAGGTCTTATGTGTGTCACTGGGTTTACTGAACTGTTTTTTCTTTCACATTAAATAAAACATAATCTCCTTATTTCTTGCATTTTCATTATTTTTCTGGAACTCTGACTACGTGCTGAAAAAAGAATTTCATAATATCTTTTAATATTGATAAAGAAGGTAACACCAGTGACAAAAAATGGTGCATGTGGTCTTGACATAATTGCAAAAAAACAGCTAAAAAGAAAAATAATTAAGCTGTCATTTACATGTATTCATAAAGTCAAAAGGTAATCTAATAACGTGGTCTAAGTTTAAATGTTAGAAAAATAAATACATTTTAAGACATTTAGCCATACCGAAAGTGGACGTTTCTGTAGAATGACCCAACGTTTGTAAACAAGACCAGTGTGCTTTAATTGAAGCTCGTATCCGTCTGAATCATTGCGCATGAGGTTCCTGTGAGTGCTTGCTTGTGAAGAGCTCCACTGCAGGAAAATCTTCTTGAAATGGCTAAAAATAATCTGAGAAGTGTGACCAGAGCTATCTTAGAGAGCCTGTCTACGGCGAACAGCGCACTGTTGCTCTCTTAGTGTCAAGGGATCCTTCGCTTTATTTAGTTTTTATTAAATTCCTAAACCAAAAGGGATGTATGTGTTCCTGTGGCTCAGTGGTAGAGCATTGCGTTAGCAGCGCAAAAGGTTGTGGGTTCGATTCCCAGGGAACTCATGTTAGTTAAAAAATGTTAGCCTGAATGCACTGTAAGTCGCTTTGGATAAAAGCGTCTGTTAAATGCATTAATGTAAAAGGATGTAGATCTGTCTTGGAGACCTGGGGATTTATTGTACTGTCTTTTCATTTTGGCTCAGAGACCCAAAAGAGAGACTTCACGCAGACTTGGTTGTTCATGTGACTGTCTAACTCTAAAATGGACAAAAACACCATAAATTAAGTACCGCTTATGAATTATGTTCTCAAGTCATACAATAGCTTTGAGAAGATGACCAAATAGTAATAAATAGCATGATGATATTGTTGTTGGGGTTTCAATGTCAAGCCTGGCAGTTGACTTTTTATCATCATCAGTGTTGACTTTTTTTGGTGCTTGTGATCATCTCCTGATGTTTTTGGCTTGATCTACTGTTAAAAAAACAAAACCAGGCTTTTCTTTTAATCTGAAGGTTAAATTCAGTCACATTCAGGAACATGCCGGTTCCTTTTCCTGCTAACCATCATCATCCTGACCTTCAGCTTCAGTTTAAAGTGCTTTGAGGTTAACGTATGACTTTCTTTAAAGCTGCTGTGAAATGCCTATTGTAAAAAGCTCCAGCAAAATTAAAAACCAGTTGCCTGTCTTTGTCCAGGACAATGTGGAGCGAGTGGACGCCGGGCGTCTCAGTCCAGAGGAGTTCATTCAGCGTTTTGAGAAGCCCTATAAGCCCGTTGTTCTGCTGAACTGCCAGGACACGTGGCCTGCTCGGGAAAAATGGACCTTGGAGCGCCTCAAGCGCAAGTACCGCAACCAGAAGTTCAAATGCGGCGAGGACAACGATGGCTACTCTGTCAAGATGAAAATGAAGTACTACGTGGAGTATTTGGAGTCAACCCATGACGACAGCCCCCTCTACATCTTTGATAGCAGTTTCGGTGAACACGCGAAGCGGGGCAAGCTTCTGGAGGACTACCAGGTGCCCGTTTTCTTTAGGGACGACCTCTTTCAGTTTGCGGGGGAGAAGCGCCGCCCTCCGTACAGGTAACCAGATGTTTTAGAAACGGAGCTATAAAAGAATGAACATGATACATTTATAGTATGATATAATTAGTTGTAACTTGTGTTGAAAAATGGAAAAAAATATCATTTTATTTGTTGCCATCACATTTGTTGAATCTTAATTTGTAGTTTTATAATGATTTATATTAATATATGTGTTATAATGATTTTGTGATCATTATGTTTGTAGGAGAGTTTAGTCCATTCAGGCTGTTTGTCGTGTTGATGTAGGTGGTTTGTGATGGGTCCTGCCCGCTCTGGGACAGGCATCCACATTGACCCGCTCGGCACGAGCGCGTGGAACGCTCTGGTGCAGGGCCACAAACGCTGGTGCCTGTTCCCCACCCACACGCCCCGTGAGCTCATCAAGGTGACCCGAGAGGACGGGGGTAACCAGCAGGACGAGGCCATCACCTGGTTCGGCGTCATCTATCCCCGCACACAGCAGCCCACCTGGCCAGCCGAATTCAGACCGCTGGAGATCCTTCAGCATCCCGGAGAGACCGTGTTTGTGCCCGGTCAGTCACTGAGCTTCTACGTAGTTTACCAAGAGCTCCTACTAGGGAGCAGGGCCTTTTGTCATTTAGGTGTTTGTTTGTTTCAATGTTTTATTGTCGTTTTAGTCATGTTCCATCATTGTGTGCTGACATGGATTATCAGTTGAATTGGGGTTGAAACCCATGTTTTGTGTTTTCTGTAGGTGGATGGTGGCATGTTGTTCTCAATCTGGACACGACTATTGCTGTGACCCAGAATTTTGCAAGCACCGCCAACTTCCCCATTGTGTGGCACAAGACTGTGCGAGGTCGCCCCAAACTCTCCAGAAAGTGGTACCGGTAAGACCCTGCTCTGTCTGATGATTTTACGCTGTTTTTTAACACTTAAGTTACTTTTTTTTTTTATTAAAGATGTTTATGTTTTTTTCTGCTTTCCAAATGGGCCTTGTTCATTTGCTCAACAACAGTCCATTTTAAGACTAATAAAAGTTTAAGTCGCCCAACCAGCTACAATGCGAGTAGATCATGATAATAAAGATAAGCTGATTTGGTGGAATCAATATATACATGCATATTTGTGTCAGTGAAAATGAGACATGAAAAAAAAAGAGGGAAAAACTATAGTATTGCGCGTCATGTTCATCAAGCTTTGAAAATATCTTCAAATGTAGTACAAAATTAGTATTTCGATTATTTAAATGTGTCTCAGGATCCTGAAACAGGAGAGGCCTGATATTGCTGCTCTGGCAGATAAAGTCGATCTGCAGGAATCTACGGGCATCGCCTCGGACAGCTCCAGTGACTCGTCCTCCTCTTCCTCCTCCAGCTCCTCCGACTCTGATTCAGAGGTACATCTTGTTCGTCCAGAACCCCAAACACAAGCTCCGGACATGAGCTGCTCGGATTGATGGTGTGATACACCTGCTCACTGACTGACGAATTCTACATGTAAATAGGCCTAGGCAATAAAGCTAAAAAAATCATCTCTATTTTATTTATTTTTGTACAAACATTGCACTCCAAATCAGAGGAACCAAAAAAAACAGAGATGTTTAGGTTCTTTGTAACCGCATTTGTCCTCTTTCCTGAAGGCTGACTCGGGCTCTGAGGGCGACGCCATGACCCATCGCAGAAAGAAGAGGAAAACCTGTGGCATGATGGGGAACGGTGACATCACAAGCCAGGACGACTGCGTGAGCAAAGAGCGCAGTTCGTCTCGGTGACATCGCGCTCGACGACCGAGGGGCTGTGGCCATAACCGTCTCCCAGACCATGAGACGTCGCACTCTCTCTGTCTGTCACCCTCAGGAGACTCCTGTCCATCAGACAAGAGATTGCCACTGTGTCACGTCTGGGCACATGATAAGAAACTCAGCCCCAGTGCAATTTTAGAGAAAAACATGAACAAATATCCAAATGTGTGCTTGCCGGAGGAGCGTTGCATGAATGAGTTTGTGGGAAGAGAAGGGAAATCCCTGCTTCCTGTGTTGCCTTTGCTGATGTCAGGCTCTGGACAGGAAGCTTGACGTCTCCTCCTGTCCCAGTGCCAACGTTATTAATCTGCTTTTGAGTCAGAACAGATGCCGTTTTCATGTTTCACACAGAGGTTATGCACAGATATACGTGTGAAATGTTTGTCATACGGTTTGACCTCTTGAGTAAAGTTGCCTTTAGCTCTTTGATCCTAGAAAACAGAGCATTTAATTACTGATTCTACATTATTCTTGACCTGCACTTAAACAAGCCTTTCTTGTCTCTCAGTTAGCAGAAAATTACTTAAAACTGTGTGATTTGTGGTCTTTTTTTCCTCACAAAATCATTAAGTTGCAGTATTTTAGATAGGAATTTTGATTTAGAATGTCTCTAAATGACTAAACTTTCAATTAGAAGCCCTGTACGAAGTCCTACACATGACACACGCACGAATAACCAATTCCTTCTGATACCTTATTAATTAGTTCCCTCATTTTAGTGAATCTTGGCTATGTTGTACTAATTCGTAACCTCGTTATAGTACAACGTATGCCATAGTTTACTAAAATGAGGGACCTAAATAAGTTGTAGGAGAGCGAGTTCTTAATTCATGGCCATGATAAATTAATTTTGTCCACATGGCATGTGCTGGGCTCCATATTACCTAAATAACATTGTAGTTCAGCCAAAAGTTTGAACGCACCCTTCCTCAGCTTGAACAACTGTGAATGCACAAAATGTCCGGAACGTTTAAACTGATTAATCACTTGCCCAGAGAATTCAGTTAGCTCAGTCGACTGAAATACGAAGTGTTTTTCTTTATAACCCTTTCTAGATAAGTGAAACACTAGGAGGCGCTACTGTTTATTTATTATACAATGCACAATGAGCCATGCAAAAGAGGGGGTAAAGCTTGCAGTCATAGTTCATGAAGATCCACGTTTCCTGTTCAGAATGGGAAAAGTGACTAGCCTATAATGTCTTAAAATGGTTTTGTATGTTTTGAATTATTTTTTTAACGGAAGGAAAAAGCTTAACTCCAAAAATGGTAATCTGTCATGACGTAAATGTTTCAGGGCTGTAATAATACACATGTTGTGATGGGTGTTTAATGATCCAAGTGAGCGTTGTTGAGGTGTTAGTGTCGTGCTGTTTTCGTTTACGACCGTAACCTCCTATAACGAGTCAAGGAGAAAGATGTGGTTAAAAGTGCCTATTTTTTACCTGATGTTGCTCGTTCAAGTTGCTTTGAGTGCTCATATTTCACATTGTCATATCATTTCTCAGAGCTGTGGTTTTGAATTGCAAATGCTAATGTTTTAATGAATGGCCTGTACTCTTAGATGAAGCTTCCCATTCCCGTTGCTCCAGATCTTCAGTGCTTTCTCTAGGGTTTGTTCTTACTTAAGCTCCTCATGTTGCATATTCAGCACTGGCTCGGTCATGTGACACCTTGCTCAGATCAAAACAAAATGAATAATTGTTTAATAAAGGTTTCTATGTATTTATCATGGTATCTCTGTGTCTTTGTCAAACATTTGCATGTTGTCCACTGGGCATATTTAACTGTTCAGAGTGTGACGTTACATTCAAACCACCATGACTGATAGTTATTGCCCATTGCACGCCATAATTCCTCTTTAAACGTCATTGTGGTTATTTATGACAAGATCAATTTAAAAGGGGTGATGCATGAAATACCAGTGAAATGTCACTTATTCCAAATCGTTTGTAGAGGTAGAATATTTTTCAATACAATAGGATTGAAGATTCATCTCTAAATTAACATGCATTTGTGGTAACTTCCATTAAACTCAACTTATATTAAATGATGCAGCTTATACAATGATATTTTATACTATTTCATGCGTAATTTTAAAACTCGTATAACCAAACTTCATTAAAAGAGAGCAGTGGCATTCATTGCAGAATAACATTCTTGTTTGTAAGAAAATATAGAGTTGTTCATGCATCAGAAGGTCAGTGTAAAGTTGAGGTTTAAATGCAGTTGCTAATCTAAATGTCAGCACCGGTATCTATTAAAAATCTAACCATACTGCATAAAAAACAAGGGTTATGTACCGCATAGTCAGATAAAATTCTATATATTTCTAAAAGATGCAGTGGTGTAAGTTTAGTAGTGACTTATTGTGAATTTCATCATGTTTGGAAAAAATGACCATCTTTTGCGCCTGTTTGGTCAGTGCTCCTTTAATAAGGTGGGCTGTTCTGAAGGGAGTGACTGCTTGAGAGTCTTGGTTGTGTCTCAAATCCTAATAACCTGCCTAAATAGCATTTATGGGTAATAACAAAAACCAGCATTTGTAGAATCCTTAGTAGTTGCGTTTGGAACGTAAATTTGATGCCTGTTTTTTTTATTATTTGTTGAAAAGACATCAAATTGACAAAAATTGACGTAAAAAACAAACAAACAAAAAAACAGGGTCAAATATGCAAATCAAACTGACGTCAAAAACTTGACATGTCTTTGGATGTAAATTGAACGTCAAACATATATATAGGCTATACATTAAACCAATTTCAGTGTGAGGTTGACTTCCTATTTTCACCCAATTACCACTGGAAGAAATTTAAAATGATGTTAAGCATATCAAGTCTAGTTGATGTCCAGGTGCCCTCTGGGTTATTATTCATACACTTGAGCTATTCATTATTTAGATGTCTTGTTTATTAAACAACAGAAATTTGTTGAAATGTTACAAATACATAGACTATTATTTAATTTATTCGTTATTTTTTATTAATTATTATCATTATATATATGGTTCGTCTTTTGGAACTTAGAGGAGCGTCATAGTGCGCCCGTGAAGTGCTGTCTTTGTAGGCAGCCTGCTAGGTTTTAACACACAGCCGTATCGGACAGCGTCTCTGGCACGTGGGCTTTATGAGCTCTCTAACGGGACGAGCTGAGGCGCTCACTAATCCGCGTCTTACAACATCGACAACCACCAGCCCTTCAAACTTAAATTTCCATCCAAACCCCAACGACAACAGCAGGCAGTCATGACCATAGACGCGCCAGTTATTCTGTCCGCACTTTTCTTTACGATTATTGCCATCATAGTTGCATCGGCGTTCCTGGCGAAGAAACCTGCGCAAAAGAAAGACCAGAAACAGAAACAGCACGAGGAGAGACCGGAGCGGGCTGCTGAATATCACCAGCCCAGAGTAGAGCAACCAGCTCCTGCTCCTGCTCCTGCACAGAAGGAGGTGATTATTGAAAAGAAAAGAGAAGAAGCCGTTCCTGTCGTAGAAGCTGAAGTCACCCCGGTGCAACAAACACCTGGACAGGTAAGATGCGCGCTGGCTGTTCACACACACCTTGCGTTTCTGCTACGCTTTAAGTTTATGTGCACATCGCGAGTGGAGTACTAAGAGTTGCATGCATGCATGCATATCTATCTATCTATCTATCTATCTATCTATCTATCTATCTATCTATCTATCTATCTATCTATCTATCTATCTATCTATCTATCTATCTCATGTCTCTAAGCACAGTTTATCTCTTTGTAGTTGTCATTGATGATGACTGTAATGCAATGTGTTTTTCCCCCATTTGTATTAACAACAACACACTTCTAGTCGGTTGTATGCTGTGTTGGGGAAAGTTACTTTTAAAAGTAATGCATTACAGTGTGGCGTTAATCCCTAAATAAGGAACTATTTGTGATAGTTACTTTTTATGGAAAGTAATGAGTTACGTTACTTTTTCTCATCTGGGCTGGGCTTGCTTGATTGTTTTTAATGTTAAAAAAAAAAAAATCTATTTTTGGCACATGTAAAAGTCTTTTCACAGCAAAAGTGAAATGAATTAGCCATTCTGGCTGTAAACTCTCTAGAATAGAGTTCAGGAACAGCGCTGATTGATAAAGTTAAAGTAATCTCTTTACTTTAACATTGATTTAATGTAGAAAAACTGTTGCTTCAGTGAAGAAGATCCAAACATGACATTTTGCTTGTGTAATGTGAATCCTTGTTTGGAACAAAAGCAACTGAAGATCTTTTTAAAACACTAAGGAGACTTGCGTCTTGGCCCGGGGTACAGAATGTGTCTTTGCTCAGCCTCATCACACTGGCAGACATGATAGAGTTGAGCAGGGTTTTTGGCCTTTCATGTGAGCACACGTTTGGTCTCGTCTCAGAATGTGCTCACCACAGCAGAACTCAGAGATCTGGACATGGCACACTCCAGGGCCCTTCTATATGTGGCTTCAAACATATATCCACTATATTTAAAAGTGTATATTGTATGACATGTTGCTGTTGAGAGCTCAAGGAGTCTTGAGCACAGGTGTGTGTGACACTCGTTCACTTCAGTGAATACACTCGTGGAACTGACATTTACAAGAACGGAGGTGCTAGAAATGAGCCTCAGAGCTCTTAATAAACTGATTGTGATGTTTCTCACACATCATCACATTCTTACTTTAATACAATAACCAATTTTACAAGAATATCACTTCCTGGTTAAAGTCCATATTCTGGCTTTATTTTGGAAAACAAACGTTTACATACTCCACAGCTATTGTATTCCAGCAATAGCCTGACTTTTCACTACTTTTCTGTATCTAAAATCACACGCAATTATTTTGATTGGCGATTCGTATATCTAAATGAATGTTTGTTTATGGATATTGTGAAGGCAGTGTTTATTTGACCCAAAATTCTGGCATATGCCACATTTTTTAAAAATCTTAATATTATCTGGTTGTGGCCAGTTTATACATTTAGATAACATAACCAGAATATGACCAAAATCTGATTAATATTGGAATATTCTGGTTTTGATTTTGGTTTGGTTTCGTTACTTTTTGGAACCAGTCATTTTCTTTTATAATAATAATAATAATAATAATAATAATAATAATAATTATTATTATTATTATTATTATTATTATTATTATTATTATTATTTATTCTTATTTTTTGAACTTGGAACTTGTTATATTTCTCAATTCTCAAGTCGTGATTTTTCAAACTCCGATAACACATTAATATAAAGTTAGGTTTTCATATGCAACCACACTGAATACATCGTGTATCCTTGCTTTTTTTCTGAGCTTCATTCTCTTTGCTCAAAGAGGCAGAGGTGAAGGCTGAAGAGGAGATAGCTGTTGAGCCGAAAAAGGAAGAGCCTGCTGCAGTCGCGCCTGTAATTGAGGAAGTTGGTGTTGTAGAGGAACAGCCCGCAGTTGAACCTGAGGCCATCCCTGTGCAAGACACACCTGTCCAGGTAAGATGAGTGATATGATGTACTTGTTCACAGTGTGTAGATGTGTACTACAGCTAGACAGAACAGCTATCAGTTATTTTATTCATTTAGTGTTTATTGCATGACTTTAGTGGCATGATGGTGTTTTGTCTTTGTGAGAAACACATGAGAAACATTTTTCTGCCTCTCCTACAGCCAGACTAAATAACCATGAGAGTGTCAAAATTAAAGGCAGAGCCAGGCCTAATTTTGTCTAGTCTCACACTGCCAGACCTCAGACTAACTGCATGAAATCTGGTCCGCATTGCAGCTCATTCTGGCTGAGAATCACCCACCAAAGACAACAAGGGACCGTTTGTTTACAAGCGAACAATCACAATTCTTTTTTTACATTTAGGGGCAGAATAGTAGACCAGCATGGGGGAAAAAAATAATAATTCAAACAATGTTAACTCAGTCACAGTGAATGGTTGTTACACTTCCATTGCAGTTGGTGTATTTATCAGTGAATGTCTTCCATGCAAAAGCTTTGGATATATTTGTGATATATTACTCATTTATTGAGGCTATAATGCGTATTTACATTATCTGGTTCCCAGCTCCTGCTGAGTTTTATTTTCTGCTCTAATCAAACACACCGGGCCATACATTTTGAATTTTGAATGAACCCCAAGAGCTTGGCGGACACCCAATTTGCATACTTTTACTGTACATTATAAGTATATACTTGATGTAAAATATGTACTTTGAAAGGGAGTACCTTTGACACTAATCTTTAAAATACTATATATTATGCACATATAGGATATGAGCCCTTGATAATTAGCTGGTTCAGGTGTGTTTGGTTAGAGTTGAAACTGAGCTCTGCAGAAAGGACGTACTCCAGGGACAAGATTGAGACTTATGTGTTGATTGGTTTCCAGGGAAGAAATAAACTCTTTAACTGTGTTTGTTACCCATGGGGCAGTTCTCCAAATAGATGTGTGACATTGGAAGAGAGATGGATCATCTCCAGCAGAACTTGCCCTGCCTCTTGCCTAGATGTTGTAGTGTTTCAACACGAAATACAAATGGATTTCACTCAGAAATGAAAAATCAAAATAAAAATTTTCCACTAATAAAAAACCCCAACATCTAACAAAAACAATAAAACTTAAAGGGATACTCCACCCCAAAATGAAAATTTTGTCATTAATCACTTACCCCAATGTCGTTCCAAACCTGTAAAAGCTCCGTTCGTCTTCAGAACACAATTTTAGATATTTTGGATGAAAACCGGGAGGCCTGTGACTGTCCAATAGACTGCCAAATAAATAACAGTGTCAAGGTCCAGAAAAGGTATGAAAGTCATCGTCAGAATAGTTCATCTGCCATCAGACGTGCAATCTGGGCTATATGAATGATGATACAGAAGAGCATACACAGCATACGGAATTATTGAATAAAGTTGTTATTTTTGTTTTTTTCGCTTACAAAACGTGTTCCCGTCGCTTCATATAACCCAGATTGCACGTCTGATGGCAGATGGAGTATTCTGACCACGACTTTCATACCTTTTCTGGATCTTGACACTGTTATTTACTTGGCAGTCTATGGGACAGTCACAGGCCTCCCGGTTTTCATCCAAAATATCTAAAATTGTGTTCTGAAGACGAACGGAGCTTTTACGGGTTTGGAACGACATGGAAGTAAGTGATTAATGACAAAATTTTCATTTTGGGTTGGAGTATCCCTTTAAGTGCATTGAATGTGCACTTGTAGTGTATTTCATATCTTAAAAGTATATGTACTTGCAGACAATATTAATGAAATAAGACCCATAAATATACCTAAATTAACATAAAGAGAGAAAATCTGATGACTGTTTTTTTTAACACACTTAAGTACAATTTTAAAAAGTGACAATATGTTTTAAATTACATGTTTAAATTTAATTAAATGCAATTTAATGTATAATGCATTTTCATTTCATTCCCATAATAAGTACTATTTTAAAGGCACCATATTTTATACAATATATATGCAGTATATAATCAATTTCAGATAAACATAAATTTCAGAACATAAAACAGCATGTAAAAACACATCAAACTGTGTTTGGTAACTTTTATTGTCGGCCAGACAGTGTCTTCCTGTCTAAATAGTCAATAACCTGGAAACTGTACTTGGACTTTGTTGATAGTCAAACATCTGTTCTACTTTGTTTCTCATTTAATTGTTTCTCTTGTTTTACTTGGACATTTGTTGCATTTGGAAATAAAATGGGTTGAGAATGCCGTTCCAAGTTGACTATAAACCGTAACCTCTGAGGTCCCCCATGATCTTTGGCTCTGTGACATTTAGACATGCTGACGTGGCACGACTCCTTCTGTAGCACTTTCAGACCTCACTCTCTCCCTAAAGACATGAGTTAATATCTAGAAACAAGGGCTTGAATTTCACCATGCTTTGCACTGAGCCTCATGGATTGACTGCAGGTTTACTGGTCCTTCATGACATATTTTTGCATGACATGCCTCATAATCAGATTTTTGTTCTACTGTTGGATAGAAAACCATTGCCACAGTGTGTCCAAGCCTCATTTTGAAGCATCTGGACCAGTTAAAGGAATTAAAAACAGGGTTCCCATGGGTCCTTAAAGTCCTTGAAAGTTTGTGAATCTGAAAACAAATTTCAAGGTCTTGGAAAGTTTTTGAAAATAAACACACATTGACACAGGTCCTTGAAAGTGCTTGAATTTATTTTGTGCAAGAAGTTTACTGGAAAAAATTCCATATTATTTCCTCTGGTCCGCTAATGTGTTATTTCGCCAACACTTCGTGGCCTATGCGTACTAGCTTGCTTGATTTACATTAGTTCCACGCATTTACGCATTACGTTAAGTGTTTCCCACGTGAGGTATTTGTGTTGCTGGTTGGCCATGACGTTAGAGTGACCATATTTCCTTTCTTTCCCAGACATGTCCTCTTTTTGGATCTAAAAAAATGCCTATGATAAAACTGTGCTAGATGTTAAGTTTTGTGAAGGAGGGCCATTGGTAAGAAGCTTTTTAGCTGTGTTTATGATCAATATGCATAACAGTAACTGTAAAATATGTATTTTAGGTATGGAAATGACACATTTTCAGTTTTGATAATTGGGATATGGTCATTGCACTACTTTAACCACCAACCAACCAACCACACCCCAGCCCCCGCCCCGCCTGCACCCGCTGTCCTCTTTTTGGAAAACTAAAATATGGTCACCCTACATGACATTCGTGCACGCACAAAACTACTATGATGGTACCTCAACGTTTCACAGACACACCGTGAAATTAATGTCGGATTGCTTTGCTTGTTAAGATAATGTAAACCCATGAGGTAAGAAAAAATTAAAAGCATATTCATACATTTTAAAACTTCTGGTTACATGAGCCTAAGCTCTTTCCAATAAAATCCATGCAAAAGTTAATATCAGATCATTTTAGAATGCACTATTGGATGTACCGAATATTCTTCAGTTTTATGCAAAACATAAATCCAACAAATAGAATATCAGATCTCTGTTATGGCCAAAAATAAATGCAAAAAAAAAAGCTTTTTTGCATAGTTGTGTTTGAGACATGAAAACTGTAACAATGTATCTTACAAGATAACATGATGTAACCTCGCTCTCACTTGAAATCTGTCCCAACATCAAGTCCTTGAATTTGAGGGTATTGGACCTGGAAAGGTGTGGGAACCCTGTAAAAAGAAATCATTTGTCCAAATGACAATCACTTCAAATATAACAGAACAGTATCCAAAGTGAAGCGGATGACCTAAATCACACTTGCTTCAGGGGCTGATTCATTGTGTCAATTTTAGCTTTATCTTTCTTCTCAGTTCCTGTTCGGTCTCTTTCTCCCACAATTCCTTCTCTCAGCTCCTCAAGTTTCCTGTGTTCGGAGTGTTTTACCTTCCTTACATGGCAATGTGTATTCAGAGAGAAAGCCTCAAAGAGGAAAGCTGTACCAATTTGCTCTGAGGGGCCGCCAACAAGAATTCAACACCGGAAGTAGTCTGCAAAAAAATGTCCTCCAACGCAAAGCTTGTTTCTGTTATTTCGGCTGGAACATAACATGTGAATGAGTGGCTGAACTGCAAAGATGTCAGTGTTGAATATGCGGACCATGAGCTTCTGAAACGGGCCGAGCACTCAAGAACATTCCTCAGCACTTTGGTTCTGTCTCCACGCCAGTCAGTCTCTTAACAGCAGTCTGCTGTGGAATCTGTCCGTTTGCCTGCTGATTGGTCAGCCTTTTTTCTGACTTTGCTGGTTTGGAATTCTGGCCTGTTGCTGTTAACTTTCTTTTTCAGTGATCTGTGCAAACACCAGCTTGATTGATTTCCTAGGCGTGAGTTTAACTGATATTGGTATCCCACGACTGTCAACAGTTGTATTGGGATGTTAATGTTTTTCTGTCCACGAATGAAATATGCAGCCAAGTTTCCACATAGCCTTCCAATTGAGAGGAAACCAAATCTAAATGTTCAATTCCAATACAAAATTCTGTCCCAAATAAGCTGCCTACTTAGACTGCATTGTAAGGCATCATATTTGTGTTTCTATTGTGTTCTGGAAGATAATAATGCTGGTAAGGACGTTATGGATTATGATGTAATCCCATGATGCATTACGATGCGCTCAGCTGAAGGAAAAAAAAGGAATCCAAGTAGAAATAGTGATTGAAAATATTATTTTATTTCATTGTAATTCCAAAGAGTATAGTTAAGTGATGGGACATACAACTTTTGGAAACTCTGAATCAACTGCTTTGCATAACTATTCACTGTTTTGAGCACCCGGCATATTAGTTAGAATGACACACCAAGACGATGTGTCGGCCAGCTGTCGATCAATGTTGGGCCATCGTTGACCATTTGTTAGCATTAGACGGACCTCGTTGACAGCTTTTTGGCTGATTAACCCTGCTGAAAAAAACAGCATATGCTGGTTAGGTATGTTTTGATGCTGGTTTATGCTGGTCCTTTGCCAGCACATGATCAGCATAAACCAGCAAAAGGACCAGAATAATCCAGCAAAAGGACCAGAATAATCCAGCAAAAGGACCAGAATAAACCAGCAAAAGGACCATCATAAACCAGCAAAAGGACCAGCATAAACCAGCAAAAGGACCATCGTAAACCAGCAAAAGGACCAGCATAAACCAGCAAAAGGACCATCATAAACCAGCAAAAGGACCAGCATAAACCAGCAAAAGGACCAGCATAAACCAGCAAAAGGACCAGCATAAACCAACAAACGGACCAGCATAAACCAGCATCCCAGCGTCAAAACATACCTAACCAGCATATGCTGGTTTTTTCAACAGGGAAGCCATGTTGAACCGGCAAAAGAAAGCCCATCGGTGAGAGAACACTCAGATTGGCTGTTTATCTTAGCAAACCAAAGAAAAACGAAAGTGACAAAAGCAAGCAAACTACAAAGTCAAGAGGGCATATACAGCAGACTGTTGAATTTTACAGTTTTAAATCTCACACAGACACAATGTATGTGTTTTGTTGGCCGTAGACTTTGTGGTGTGTTCGAGTGCAACTTTTTGGCCCAGATGCAGGCAATGTGAGGCGACAACACAGTCGGCTTTCATAGCCGCTAGTTCTCTGATGTTGGTTTCGTGTCACAGTCTTTCAAAGGCAGTAGTCAGTAAAGTCCTTTGGTTCTTCGACATACACAAATGTACACATACATTACATTTGTGTTTACAAAGAGAACAAAGACATTTTGATCTGTAACTTCTGGAGAAAAATAGAGCAGACACTAAGATGAAGCTCACTAGCGCGTTTGTTGACCACCAATGTTCGCTTACACCTCAAATGGACTTTACTTCAAAAGGCTAATCGTACAACTGTGCGCATACGCTAGCGCACACACATTTAAAAAAAAAAATAATAAAAAATATATATTTAATATATAATATATATATACTTGGGCCTTAAGGAAGCTCACTAGGTTTTGGAACACATCTAACAATCCCTGTCTTGCCCTTTCAGTCACAAGTGGGGATGTCTCTTAACTAAACAATGACGCAGTATAGTATGCTAGTTATGCTAGTAGGCTGTCTATACATGATGACTATGGCCTTATGAGACAATGGCCTTTTTGTGAGAATTCAAAGCAGAGATAAGGGATTTCTGGAGATTTCATTCAGTGCAAATGCTTTCCATGAATGAAACAATGAGAGCTTATTCCAGTCGAGATGCTTTGGCCCACTGCCTCAAATAAGATGTTAAACCATTCAAAATGATTAAAGTGGATCTTTATTATTTTCTTGCTGGAAATATGGAAATTAGGACGTGAAGAACATGTAAATAAGGTCTTTACACAAATAACTGACATTTGAGGGAGAAAAGATTATTGATTTTTTTTTAAAGAATATCCTCGGAATCTTGCACATCAAATCAAATAAGGTATCTTTTATATTGCTGTGTCAGTCTGGACTATTAGTTTTAATGTTTTTGACAGTTTATTATATACAAGTCACTCTAGGGACAAGTAAAATCCTCTGCAAATCCTCCCAGGATCTGTTTGTCTTAGGTGATCTGCAAACTTGGCATCACATGTTTTTACCCTGACTTCCGTATGTGGTGACACCAAATATAGATTTGCCATCATCCACTGAGAGGATCTGAGATGACAGCTAAGCCTGAGATGGCATTGTATATCCTCACAGGTTGTTCACGCTTTCTAAGAGCATCAGGGGCTAATGGACTGTTGGCAGTCATCACCGCGAGGAGGAATCCGTCTCAAGCTGCCCTAATTCCCTCAGCGCCTTTGAGTTTATGTCTTGAGACGGAGTGCTGCTGGACATTGACTTTTTTTGGAATAAAAAAACACTGAGATGTTGATATAATATTGTAAAATGAATACTTTAAGCTCTAAATATGTTGTAAAACAGCACACTTGTGACCTCACGTCAATTAGAATTCTGTACTAAGAATTTTTGCTGTGAACTAATAAATTACAACAAAAATAAAAATGTCCTCCATTTGTAAAAGAAAAAAAAATGCAAAAGTTAAAAATTGTGCGTTACAGTATACACTATATGAACAAAAGTATTGGGACACACTTCTTAATTACTGAATTCAGGTGTTTCAGGTGTGTCAGCTGTAAGTGGTATTATTGCAAAGTGGAAGCGTTTCAGGCAGCAGCAACATGATGCATAAAAGTCTTTGCAGATTCCATAACTGAAGAGTTCCAAACATCCACTGGCATTAACATCAGCACAAAAACTGTACGGTGGGAGCTTTATTAAATGGGTTTCTGTAGCCGTGCAGATGCATGTAAGCCTCATATCACAAGTACAATGCCAAGCGTCAGATGGAGTGGTGTAAAGCACTGGACTCTGGAGCAGTGGAAACCTATGACAAATCACACCTCTATGTTTGGCAGTCCGATGGGTGAATCTGGTTCGGTGGATGCCAGGAGAACATTACCTGTCTGACTGCATTGTGCCAGTGGAGTAGGGATAATGGTATGGGGCTTTTTTCATGATTAAGGCTAGGCCCTTTACTTCCAGTGAAAGAAAAACCTTAATACTTCAGCATACAGTACCTAGACATTTTGAACAATTCTATGTTCTATGTTCTTCCAACTTTGTGAGAACAGTTTGAGGGAGGCCATTTTCTATTCCAGCATGACTGTGACTCAGTGCACAAAGCAAGGCCCATAAAGACATGGTTGGATGAGTTTGGTGTGGAAGAACTCGACTGGAGCCCTGACCTCAACTCTATCAAACACATTTCAGATGAACTGTAACGTAGATTGTGAACCAGGCGTTCTGTTCCAACATCAGTGTCTGACCTCACAAATGCTCTTCTGGATGAATGGGCAAAAATTCCCACAGAAATTGTTGAATCTGAAGTCTGAGTTAAACTTGTTTTCTGTGGTAAACAACAGCATGTCTTTAATGCTGACGCTAGAGCTTAACTTGAACCTGGAATGTTCCTTTTAATGTGCCAAGTTTCTACATTGCTTGTCAACCATAAACAGTGTACTGTTAGTCTAATGAACAATTTAATATGGAGTAAGACTTTTTTTATTGGTATTATTATTAATATTATTAAGTGTGTCTTGCCATGGTGCCTAAAAACCTTTAGCTTTTTGGGGGAAAACTAATAATTTAATGGTTTATTATTTTAGTGTCTCACCATTTGAAAGCAACTAAAAATCTGAGTTTAAGTTTCACTGATGAAGTTTAATTATTGGCCTTTTTGCATTTGATTCTGCTGTACTTGGCTCATTTCTCAACTCTGGAATCCGGTAGCAGATTCTATTTCAGCAGTTTTGTCAGTGGGATTTGAGGGTTACTTCTCACTCATCAGAAATAAATTGGTGCGGTTGTGTGAGATGGAATGCACCATCTGCTGGTGGTCAGCGGATGCCAACATTCTTGAAGCGATAAAGTTTGGTTTCAGAGGGTTGCTATTCTGGTAGCAGCTGTCTTGTCATGTTTAGCCATGCATTGTTTTATTCCACAAATGCACAAAAACAATCTCTAGAGGGACCCGAGCCATTTCTACAGACATACGGACCCGAGCCATATCTATCAGAGTCTTAGAAACTGCATAGCAGTGTTCTTGTAACCACTCAGAAAACTTGTGGTTTTCTGTTAGTATCACTGTCATTGTTATTGTCATTCTCTTACACACACTTGTTGTTGACATTCTGTGTCACCCAATCTAATAATGGCACAAATCTACAGTTAATCCTAAATTTAACCTCTCTGGATAACCGTAATCTGTGCAGACTCCAATTCAATCCAGTCTCCACTTTGCTCTTGTATGGTGTAAGTTGGAGCTGCAGTACAATTGAGACCAGGTCACAGAGTATGATAGTATTAGGCATTAGTATTGGTTGCAAATTAAAATCTAAAAAAAAAAAAACTATTCTTCCTACCCCCCCCCCAAAAAAAAATGCTGAGGCTGCAGTCACTTGGTGGTTGGAAGGCTTGCACACCTGTTTCTCACAGGCTTCTGGGAGTGTATGTAAGTGATTGAGTTAAGTGCTTTCATGGCCGGCAGAAGCAGTGAAGTGGGTTTGGACGAGGGTTAGTCAGAAGAAGTAGGAGCTTTGTCCCCTTGTCATGGACGTGTGTGTGTGTTAAGGCATGAAAGGAAGGACGACAGACTGCAGATGACAGCTGTCATGCAGACACTCTATACCAGCCAAATGTGGAATGAAGCTCTGTAGAATGTGCTGTTAACTACTGAGATAAATATTTAAATTTAGTGGCTCCCAAGTTGAAATGTGTTCTGTATACAATGTTTGAGTACTATTTTGAGTTTGGCTTCTTTGCCTATATGGCGCATTTGTGGGGGTGGTTGGGGGTTCGTTTGAGTTTTGTTTGGTGTGGTTGTTTTGGGGGCTTGGTTGGTTTTAATCTTTTTTTTTTTTTTTTTAGTTTTATGTTTGGTTTTGTTCGGGTTTTGTTCTCGGCCTTGGTTTGTTTTGGCGTTTTGTTTTGTTTTGTTGTATGTTATGTCCTGGGTTTTGTTTTGGGTTGTTGGTTTTGTTCTGGGCTTTGTTCTAGGTTTTGTTTTGTTAGTTGTCATATTTTTTAAAAATGTATTTCTAATGTCCCACATGATAAACATAAGTTTTTCTACATAAAGAAATCTAAGCATTACCTTGTCAGGAAAAAACAATACTTAATTTGACTGCAATAAAGTAATAAATAAACATTGGATTAATTCAAGATTATTTTTTTTTCGCCAAGCCACCTCAAATATCCCTATTAACCTGAATTAATATTACTTGTCTGCTTGATCCTATTCCATCTCATTTCCTTCAAGCCATTTCTCCTGTAGTTGTACCTGCACTCACTCACATCATTAACATATCCCTTCACACTGGTGTTTTCCCCTCAGCATTTAGACAGTCTCGTTTTACCCCTCTACTTAAGAAACCCACGCTTAACTCATATCTTTTAGAGAACTACAGATTGGTTTCCCATCTTCATTTCATTGCAAAAACACTTGAACGAGTTGTGTTCAACCAAGTCTCTGCCTTTCTCACACAGAACAACCTCCTCAACAGCAACCGATCTGGCTTCAGAAGTGGACATTCTACTGAGACTGCCTTGCTCTCAGTTGTTAAAGCCCTAAGATCGGCAAGAGCGGATTCCAAATCTTCAATACTTATCTTGCTGGATCTGTCTGCTGCTTTTGACACGGTTAACCACCAGAAGGGCATCTCAGGAACCGCACTCCAGTAGTTTGAGTCTTATGTCTCAGATAGGTCCTCAAGGTATCTTGGAGAGGTGAGCTGTCCAAGTCATAACATCTAACTACTGGGGTGCCTCAGGGTTCAATTCTTGGACCACTTCTCTTCTCTGTCTACAAGGCATCATTAGGTTCTGTCATTCAGAAACATGGCTTTTCATATCACTGCTATGCTGATGACACTCAACTCTACCTTTCATTCCATCCTGATGATCCGACGATAGCTGCTTGCATCTCAGCTTGTCTAACAGACATTTCTTGTTGGATGAAGGACCATCCCCTTCAACTCAACCTTGCCAAGTCAGAACTGCTTGAGGTTCCATCAAAACCCATCGTTTCATCACAATTTCACCATCCAATTAGGAACCAAAATTTCTTCAAAAACAGCTAGAAACCTTGGAGTTATGATTGATGATCAGCTGAATTTCTCAGACCACATTGCTAAAACTGTCTGGTCCTGCAGATTTGCTTCATTCAACATCAAGAAGATCAAACCCTTTCTTTCGTAACATGCTGCACAACTCCTTGTTCAAGCTCTTGTTCTGTCCAGGCTGGACTATTGCAATGCTCTCTTGGCAGGTCTTCCAGCCAGTTCTATCAAACCAATACAATTAATCCAGAATGCAAAAGCAAGATTAATTTTAATGAGCCGAAAAGAATGCATGTCACACCTCTGTTTATCAATTACGCTGGCTACCAAGTGCTGCTCGCATAAAATTCAAGGCATTGATGTTTGCCTACAAAACCACCACTGGCTCTGCACCCCTTTACCTAAATTCATTACTTCAGAGTTATGTGCCCTCTAGAAGCTTGCATTCTGCATGTGACGACGTATTATTGTGCAATCCCTAAGAGGCACAAAATCACTTTCACAGACTTTTTCATTAACTGTTCCCTACTGGTGGAATGACCTGCCCAACTCAATCTGAGTCCTTATCCATCTTAAAGAATCAGCTAAAAAGCTCTGGCATGCTCTATTCTAATGTAAAAAAAAAACCACTAGCTTCTTTAATCTTTTTGTATTCTATTTTCTTTTTATTTATTATGAAATTTAAAAACAACAACAAAAAACTTTGCTACGTGCACTGCGTTAATCTAACTGAGACTGGTTATAGCACTTGCATATCATTGCTCTCTTGATTATTTTGATTGCTTCCACTGTCCTCATTTGTAAGTCACTTTGGATAAAAGCGTCTGCTAAATGACTAAATGTAAATTTGAACTTATCACACCTTATATTTACACTATTATCAGCTGCATCTAAATGAGCTAAAATGACTGTTATTCTTTCCCTCTATCTCTGATCTCTACAGGCAACCCCAGAGCCTGAGCCCGAGCCTGTACCTGAAGAAGTCATACCATCAGCACCTGTAGAAGAGCCCAATCCTGTGCAGGAGCCAGTGCCTGAGCAAGTACCCAACTCGTCACCAGAACCAGTGGCTGAACCAGTGAAGGAGTCTGTCTCAGAACCAGTGAAGGAGTCTGTCTCAGAACCAGTGAAGGAGTCTGTCTCAGAACCAGTGAAGGAGTCTGTCTCAGAACCAGTGAAGGAGTCTGTCTCAGAACCAGTGAAGGAGTCTGTCTCAGAACCAGTGAAGGAGTCTGTCCCAGAACCAGTGAAGGAGTCTGTCCCAGAACCAGTGAAGGAGTCTGTCCCAGAACCAGTGCCTGAACTAGTCCCAGAGGTGCCCATCCATGAACCAGCATCTGAACCCACCCCAGAACCAGCATCTGAACCCACCCCAGAACCACTTTCTGTACCAACCCCTGAAACAGAGCCTGCACCCATCGCAGAGCAACTATCCGCACCAGCCCCCGAAGCAGTGCCTGTGCCCATCCCCGAGACCTCACCAGTAGCTGAATCCCTTCCAGAAGTCCTACAGAATACTGGTATGGATGCATCAGCGCTACACAGTGTGTAGTTTTTGTACACTTTTTGGGTACAATCCTGCCATTGCAGGTACAAGTGACCCTGTGAAGAATGCTGGGTAACACTTTGTTTTACAGTGTCCTTGTTACACATGTTAAATGTACTTATTATAGTAGTAAAAGTAAATTACTAAACCAGTAATTAGTAATAGTAAACCAAGCTCTAATCCTAAAACTACATGACAGCAAGTGTGTGCTGCTAATGTATATTGCTTAGCACATTATGCTTAATTACAGCAAGGACACTTTAGATTTCTGGAGAGTAAATCATTTATATTTTCACTTCTCTCTTATGCATTTAGGTAGTTTCTCCAGATCCTGGCTTCTTTCTCCAGTCTTTCTTGTCTTATCTGCCTGTGGCTTTCTGAGCGAGTGTTTTGAGAGCAGGGCTGTGAGTGTCGCGGAGATAAAGACTCATAGGTCGACCCACTCAAACACACTGGAGCTTTGTGCTCTGCGGTTGTAAACTGATGCCAGTGTGTAACTGGGTCCCGGTCACACACTTCCTTTGTTCTCCCAGCAGTACATTGGGCTCCAAGTTACAGATTTTTCTGCGTTTACATGCAGACATCAGTCGTTGTGCTCAGATATAACCCTTGTTTGCAAAAGACCAGTGTTTCTTGGGCAAAAACTTTACTGAATTACAACATCAACGGAGCTAGTTTCAGCAGCACATACCGCAGATGTGAGGTGTGTGAAACAGGCTTCAGCCGCCAACCGCATGTGCAGAGCAGCTTTTATCCTCAAATGAATATAAAGACTTCCTAGCTGCCCGTGCCAATGACTTGACAGGCCTGCAAGTGGATTAGACCTAGTAGGATGATAATCTGGGTTAGGAACAGGGCACAGTGTCACAGAAGATTTTCTGCCCTTCCTTTCTTGTTGTCTGATCCATCACAACAATACAGACACTTGCATACTGATCGAACACCTGCTTATTTGTATCCAGATCAAGTGTGGTCCTAGACAGGAGACCGTTTTTAGTTTTTCCAGGCTGTTCAGAGGCGAGTTTATTTAAACTTTTAGCAGTTAGCCTCTGCTGATAGATGATATAACTACACCATTATGGGGACAAAAGCCCTATTCTGACATTAACTTATTTCTGCTAATCTCTACATTTTTAATGCAACCTCTTATTTATACAAGTTAAACACACAAATCTGCTTAGTTTATATATATATATATATATATATATATATATATATATATATATATATATATATATATATATATATATATATATATATATATATATATATATATATATATATATATGTATGTGTGTTACTTATACTTAATGTGTATATATATGTATGTGTGTGTATATATATGTATGTGTGTGTATATATATGTATGTGCGTGTATATATATGTATATATATATATATATATATATATATATATATATATATATATATATATATATATATATGTATATATATAGGTAGGTAGGTAAATGTTAAATCCGATATCGTCTCTTTCAGATGTTGCAGCTGCTTTAGTAACAGATGAGGTCGAGCCCTCTGCAGCCCTCCCAGATAATAAGAGGACCACCAAGTTTGAGAAGAGAATGACCGAGGAGGAGATGGACGAGGAACAAAGGTCAGTATTTTGCTTTCTCCTTCAGTCCATCCACTGAAGCAACAGCTTCTCCTAATAACACAACAGTGACATCAACATTTCACTATTTTGCATTTCATATATATCTAAAATCAAATGTAATAAATAACCAAATGAGGTGTGTTTTAGAGCTTTTTATGGTTAGATTATATTTCTAATGGTGAATTGTTGAGTTACATGAAAGCCTGTGCTGTATGTTGTAGTTTGGGGCATGTCCAGTCGATCTGTTGTGAGGAAGGTTTTTGTTGTTGCTCCTTGTATTTCTGGGTCATTTGTAGCGGTGTAGCACTGTGGGTGTTTGGATAAGGAGGGTGAGATGTTCAGGGGCACTCGCGGGGGCTCAAGGTTTGTCTGGAGGTTCAGGCACACTCTGCCTCAGGGTGGGTGTGGTTTGTTTGCTTGATAAAACATAGATTGAGCGGTGGGGGATCTGAAATAAAAATAACACTTAGGCTACACTTTATTTTGATAGTCCAATTTAGACATTCGACTTACTATGGGGGTGTTAACATGACACCATTTTCAACTAAGACATGAAAAACTTGTGTTTTGGCCATTCATTTACATGGAAACAGCATTTTAAGAGTTTAAAATTGTGAATTTTTGAAAAGTTTTAGAGCGCACGTTTTTGAAAGTTGCATTATCATCTCCTTGTAAACTTGTACATGTGTGTTGTGTGTTTAGTCTGTATG
Organism: Cyprinus carpio; assembly: GCF_018340385.1. NCBI lineage: Eukaryota > Metazoa > Chordata > Actinopteri > Cypriniformes > Cyprinidae > Cyprinus > Cyprinus carpio. The sequence continues at coordinate 32,407,913 of NC_056574.1, forward strand.
TGCACAGGCACATAGTGTTTCTTTACAAAGCGACATCGCCATCTATTGGTCTGGCATGCATAAAACAATGCAGTTTTTTTTTGTTGTTTTTTTTGTGTGAACGGTGATCAGTTTGACAACATTACACAAAACTTTTTGAAAACACAAAGGAAAATCTTTTTGGTTTTTAGTACATCGCTGTTGTGTAAACGTATTTTATACATAATTTTGCAACTACACTGCCATTCAAAAGTTTAGGATCAGTAAGATTTATGTTTTTTATTTTAATCTATTTTGCTCACAAAGATGCATGTATTTGATCAAAAATACAGAAAAAAAACTGGAATAATGATTAAACAAATATTAAATATTATTTCATAACTGGTTAATGTTATTACAATTTAAAATAAGTGTTTTCTACTTTGAAATGTAATTTATTCCTGTGATGCAAAGCTGAATTTTCCGCATCATTACTCCAGTCTTCAGTGTCACATGATCTTTCAGAAATCATTCTGATATGCTGATTTATTATCAATATTGGAAACTGTTGTGCTGCTTAATATTTGTTTTGGAACTTTTTCAGGATTCTTTGATGAATAAAAAGTTAAGAAAGAACAGCATTTATTTTAAATAGAAACATTTTCTAAGAATGAGTCTTTTACTATAAATCTTTTCAATTTAATATATATGTTAAGCAGCAAAAACTGTTTCCAACATTTAATAATAATTTAGCATATTAGAATGATTTCTGAAAGATCATGTGACACTGAAGACTGGAGTTATGATGCTGAAAATACAGCTTTGATATCACATGAATAAATTACATTCTAAAATACATTACAATAGAAAATAGCTATTTTAAATTGCAATAGTATTTCACAACATTTCTGTTTTTACTGCATTTTTGATTAAATTAATGCAACCTTGATAAACATAAAACTCTTCTTTCAAAGATATTAAAACAAACTTACTGACCCGGTGTTGTACATTTCCTGCATATTTGTCATTCCCTTGTGGAGTGTTGTAATGAGTTTACATGTGCAACAAATAATTATATATATATATATATATATAAAGTGGAATTTAAGGGCACCATAGGTGGATTCTCAACAAGAACCAAGCCACTGTCTGCTTTATCACAACTGTGCATGTAAATTCAGTCAGTGATTTGAGATGATTTCTACAGTTCCCACTGGCAGAAGTCACTGTGTGTGTGTGTAGCTGTAGATTATCAGGATGACTCAGAGTCAGAAGCCTACAGTAATGGTCTGTACATAATGTCCTCTGCTCCTGCCCTTTATCTTTGCAGGATAGAGTTCACAAATGACTTTACAGCTCTTTAAACAACACCAGGCAGTATGCCTGTGTCAGGCCACTGGTAAGGTATCATTTACTTCAGTTTGACCCCTGACACCCCCCACAGTCTCACCCTTCGGCCTCCCCCATCACCACCATGTGCTGACACACCGAGTGTACATGAATATCTTCCCTTCCCTCACTTTCCTTATTCAGTGACCGTTCATGCCCTCACATGTTCAGTCACAGTAACAGTTCACCCAGAAATAAAATACTGTCCTGTGCTAGCCATGTCGTCTCAAACCTGTTTGAATTCATTTGTTTGTTTGTAGATTCACTGTTTATGTTTCAAGTCTTAATTTGTTTGTTTGCGTGCTTGTTAGTAAAATCAATATTTATTTATTTGTAAAGTCACAATTTAGAAATGTTTTCATTCATTCCTTTCTTTCATTCATTCATTGTTTATGTAAAGTCACTATGTATTTTATTTATAACGTGACTGTTTATTTAGTTGAAAAGTCACAATGTAGTTATTTATTTATAAAAACAGAATGTATTTAGTTGAAAAGTCACAGTTTATTTATTTATATATTTATTAAGTCAGAATGTATTTGTTTGAAAAGCCACAATTGTATTTATTTGTTTGTAAAGTCACTTTTTATATATTTTATTTATTTGTAAAGTCGCAAACCATTAATTAATTGTATTTTTGGAGCTTGGAGCTGTATAAATGACTATCCACATGTATTATGTGGAAAAGAGAAGTTCAGACAAATATAAATCACTGAACAGATGAAGGTATATATGTATTATTATTATTTATATATATATATATGAGTAGAGTATTATTAATAGCTAGTCAGAAGACTTTAGATGGAGAATGATGCTACTTTCAATGTTAAGCAAAATAATAATAAAAGCAAACAAAATATAGCTTTTATTGTATATAACTATATGAAAGGAGTGTGTTAATAAAGCCCTGCACACTTAAAAGTGCCTGAATGTCATTATTGCATTATTAGTGCAAGTATTGTGACATGTTATGGTTGTGAAACATTAGTGGACCATGTTGAGAAAAGTGAAGTTAGTGAAAGGAAAGCTCCTGTGGCATTTGAGTGTATGTTTTGGTATTTGATGCAAGATGCAGTGTCTTTCAGACACATGTAGATGTGGCTCAGGTGTCCAAAAAATTGTTGCACTTTTTCTTTTCTTTTTTTTTTGTTTGGTTTGTTACTGAAGTGAAATCCTACTGAAGTAGCATTAAATGTCATTAGGAGGATAAATCCTGTCTTGTTTTCTGACTGGAGACTTCCTGACTGCGTGTCTTGCTCACCAGTGGATCCTCTGCAGTGAATGGGTGCCGTCAGAATGAGAGTCTAAACAGCTGATAAAAACATCACAATAATCCACAAGTAAACCTCCAGTGAAAAAGTTGTCTTGTCTGAATGAGGAGAGAAATATGCACAAATCGAGTAGCATTTACAAGCAAAAACATGGACTCATATTTTGGCCAGAACTGATGGTTTAAAGGTAAAAACTTCTTAATAATATATTCGTTTCTTACAAACATGCAGCTTTTCGCTTCATATGACATTAACTGACGGACTGGAGCCGTGTGGGTTACTTGTGGATTATTGTGATGTTTATATCAGCTGTCCGGACTCTCATTCTGACGGCACCCATTCACTGCAGAGGATTTATTTGTGAGCAAATGATGTAATGCTACATTTCTCCAAATTTTTTTTTTTTTTTTACTTGGTTTCTGTAGATTTAAATTCTGATACATATCTTTAAAGGCTGTTTTCTTAGTTTTTCTCTCCTGCACTGATCCAGAAATCTCCACTTAAGTAGCACTTAAACCAGACTTTACAGTTTTAGTCCTGTCTATATTCTGAAAAACAGTTGTCTTATGTAGTGTGAATAATTTTATTATATATTATTTACCTGTAGTGTCTTGCCTTAAAAACAGAGTTGCTAATCGTTTCGGTGTACGGTCCATGTTTCTCTGGTGTTGTGCTAGTGGGAACTGATGCGTATGTGTTTGTATGTGGATGGACTGTGTGTTCCTGGAGAACGAGGACTTCATGTGAATTGTTTGAGGCTCTGGCTGATAATGAATATTCTTGTTTTTATTTTCCAGAGATGCTGAGTAAGCAGAAGTCGACGCATGTGGGGGGAAAATGTGCTCCCTCCAATGAACCTTGAGGACCTTCAGGGACGGAAAATTACCATTGTGCTTTTAGTCTTTTTTCCCCCTTTGTCTTCTGTCTGTGAATAACTTCTTAACGCAAAATGCCAAAGAACATAAGATTATTTTATTTTATATATATATATATATGAATATATTCTATAACATGGCTATTAAAACAGTAAGTACATATTTAATCCACTCTGAGCTAGATTTAATTATCACTGTGATGTTACAGTTTACATTAAGTTTGTGTTTTGGAAACTCTCTTGTAAAGGAAAGGAGGGATAATGGTGAACCAGTGATTCTGATTTCTTTTATTTGATTTGTGATTATTTTTTTTATATGACATGAAATAATCTTGTGCCTTTGAGCATAATGTGTTCTTTAGTCAGCCAATCAGCATTCAGGCTCATTTTCTGTCTATCCTGCTCTTCTGAAATACCATCGCGCCCCCTTGTGGTCACACATGTACATGATGAAATTTAGACACCATGTGGATTTTGTTGTTGTTTTTGGATGTTATGTAAAAAAATAAATAAAATAGGTGGTTCTCATCAAACATTTTATGAGTGACATTTCATGCCAGAATCAGAAGAGAATGGAAAATTCTACTATTTGCATAAAGAAAAATAAAGCTTATTTTTAGAACTTTTATGATTTTTTTTTTTTTTTTTTTTTTGGCATTCTGAAAAAATCTATATTTTACTGATATATGATAAATGTTATTATTGGTAATACGACAAATGCCACCATGTGTGAATGCTTTTTTTCTGCATTATTTTAAAGAGAATATCATTTAGATTTTTCAGTGAAATGTGACTCGTGAGGTTTCGTGAGATTCACCCTAATGGCTTTTGTGATATCAATAAAGAGCCAAATTTGATGAATGTCTGTTGTGGCATTATTTCCTATGATGCACAGTACTTACCATAAAGATACGGCAAACAGAAATAGAATTTTAAAAGGAATTTCCTTCAATTAAAGGCATAGTTCAACCAACAACTAACATTATTTTGATAATTTACTCACCCTCGTGTGAGTGTCTTTCGTGTATTGAAGACAAAAGAAGATATTTTGAAGAATATTGGCACCTAAACTGTTGCTGGTAGCCACTGGTTTCCATAGTATTTTTTTATTTCATACTATGGAAGTCAATGGCTACCAGCAACTCTTCGGTTACTGATATTCTTCAAAATATCTTTTGTTTAAAGAAAGTTATACAGATTTGGAACAAATCGATAAAGTGGATGATGACAAAATGTTCATTAACTATCCCTTTAAGACCTTTTTGAACTGAACTGAAGTCTTTGTAAATGGTGAAGCCTCCAAACAGCTGAGTGTGTGCGCTTTTCTTTTTTTTTCTGTATGCCGCTGTGTTTGTGTTGTAGGGTACAGCAGGAGCAGCTGTCTGCCATCTCCAAACTGCTCCGAGAACAGATGACGGAGGGGGACGTGGACGAACCGCTCAAACTTGACTCGCTCTAGTCTGACCACACTCTCAGTTTCATACAGGACAGAACCCGGGCTATTCACACTACGCTGTTCACCTCTGTAGCACTGTTTACAATACTGCACTGTATCTACGTGTATGCTTGGAGTCACAGACACTCCTGCTCTTTAGAAAAGTAACTGAAGGATGCTTGTAATTTGAAAAGAGGTTCTCGTTCAACCCTAAAATGTAACTGTGTGAAAAGCCCAGCTTGGTCTCCACATGATTCTTTTGGAGTTTATATTAATAAATGCTTCATAACTAATCCCAATGCAGATTGCATATTCATCATATTTTGCTGTTGCATTTTCTTTGTAGATTGTTAACTCTTCTTGTTTGTTTCTGTTTACTCAAAGAACAAATACATTCAAAAAGAATTTGTATTTGCTGTAACATTTCTCTCAGATTTTGAAACTGTTTTGTTGTATTGTACTCATAAACACTCGATACCACAAACATAACCAAACTTTTTTCACGAATCGAGAGAGAGAGTGTGTGTGTCTGGCTTTGATCGAAACAGACCTGGTTCAAGGTGAGATGTGAAATAGTTGGGACATTTCCGGTGGCGATTAATGTCAGCCTTTTGTTGTGAAATTGCTCAGAAACGACGTGTTAAACTGTGAAAAAAGGGAGTGGGGGAAAACTGGAGGCTAAATGCAACCGATGTATTTTTTTTTTTTTATGTGTTTGTTAAAAAGAAGAGAAAACAAGTTTCACATTCAAACGAGGCAGTGAAAACTAAAAACTTTAAACTTTAAAAGTTATAGTGGTTCCACAATGTTATGCACAAAAAATCCAAGACGCCTATTTGAACAAAGAAATGGAGAGTGTGTGTTTTTGAGGTGATGTATTGTTTCACACACGTGCACTCAGACAGCTACAGTTTAAAGACGCCGAACAAACAAGCATGCTTGAGTCTCGAGATGCATGTCATATTAAAACAGCAACAGTATTTTCTCGACAGAATATAAATAGAGCGTGACGATAAAGTTAGGTTGATTAATTTCAAATAGCCTAATGATTTTGATGTAAAAGAGGTCTTCGTGTGTTTGTTCGGAACACGCCCACCTCTCGCGACACTATGATCCGCCCAAACAGTTGTCGGGTGATTTAAAGATTTGTTGCGGGAACACTGGACTCATTGTTACCGTCCCCTCACCACTGTCTCGCGCGCCGCTGCCTGAAACCACCTGCGCTCAAATGGCTCTCAATCTTAACGGTATGTAACCTATCTTTTGTTCATGCATAAGTGTGGCTTACATCGGTCTGCGAACAGAGATCGCAAGAACTGTTCTTTTGTGCTAAACGAGCGCTTTTCTGTTTTCTGTTTGCAGTCGACGAGGCTCGAAGCGGCGAAGATAACACAACACCTGGTAAGTTATGCACACATCTTCCTCATGGCTTTTATGAAAAGTAGGCACAGCTCTCTTACTGTACGCGATTTATTTATTTATTTATTTTTGCTTTTTCCCCCCACGTGCTTTTAAGTTGGAAAGTATGCGCACGCTAAAAAGTAATATAAGTGATAAAAAAATATATATATTTCAAAACGTATACAAGGTTTTTAAACATTTCTGCTTCAAACTGTAGTCCTGTTTATTGTGTTTATATACGTGCACACGGTTTAACAGATTATTGTGCTGATACTAACTATAGACATTAGTGACCCTGGACCACAAAACCAGTCACAAGAGTCACTTTTTCGAAATTGAGATTTATACATCATCTGAAAGCTGAATAACTAAGCTTTCCATCGATGCATGGTTTGTTAGGATTGGACAATTTGGCCGAGATACAACTATCTGAAAATAAAAAAATTAAAATTCCAATTATTGTCCAAATTAAGTAGCAACGCATATTACTGTTGAAAATACACTTTTGATATATTTATTGTAGGAAATTTACAAATTATCTTCATGAAACATGATGTTTACTTAATATCCTAATGATTTTTGGCATAAAAGAAAAATTGATAATTTTGACCTATACAATGTATTGTTGGCTGTTGCTTCAAATATACCAGCAGCTTATTTGACTGGTTTTGTGCTCCAGGGTCACATTTACTGAGTATATCTCTTTTATCTATCTATATAGAGAATATTTTTGTGTTAATGTTGTTAGACTTTCCGTCCTGTGCAGGGGCAGCCCAGACAGTAACCACAAAAGTTTACGTTGAATTAAATGCCAGAGAAACTTTGTGTAACCAAAATACCAACATCAATCTAGAATAAAGAACTTTATGAATATTGCAGGACTTTTAGTTATCAGGTCTAAAATACATAAAGACTCTCATTTTGAAATGTCTATGCTTTACTCTTTCTGGCTGGTCATTGAAACGGATAAAATATAAATTTTAACAACAATCTACAACATTTTCAGTGATTGTGGACTGCTCTGAAACGGCAAGCCTGTAGAATGCACAACAGCACTGTGTCTTGACTTGTGCAGCACTCATATATATATTTTTTTTAACGAAATCAGTGCCTTTTGAAGTTTAATAATAACATAGTAATAATAACATTTGATAGTTAAAGGAACCCAAAGCGATGTCTGACCGACCAGTCCCCCTTTCAGCTGATCTACTCAAATGTTCTCATTACATATTACAGTGATCCTGTTGTGAAACAGTGGTTTTGTGGAAAGGATATATGTAAACTGAAATGAAAACTTGAGATCTGGGTTTGAAAAAATGACTAGCTGTGTGGATTTTTGTACAAAGAGTTGAAAAAAAGTGCCAAAGCGAATAAAATACGTAAGAGTCTTCAATACTGTAACGGATACAATAACAATACAATACAATAACGGATTTGAGTTTGAGAGCTAATGCACTGCAGAGTTTAGCTCCAGCCCTGATCAAACTCACCTACCTGTGATTTCCTAATGATCCTGAAGACATTGATTAGCACGCTCGGGTGTGTTTGATCAGGGTTCGAGCTGAAGTCTGCAGGGAAGTGGATCTCGTGGGCCAGATTTGAGCACCCCTGCTCTTAAACATGGATGAGCATTAGTCAGACGGGGGTTCCCTCTGACACCAGACACACACAGCACTGTTTTACAACACACAGGACGCAGGAGATTTCATGCTGTGCTAGAAAACGAGATGGGGGTGTCTGGGTGGGGGAATCGGTGTGATGGCTCTTTGAACTCTACGACCCTTCATTCATGGTGGAATTTGGTTCACCTGGAGGGGGGACTTTTAAAACAAAGATCTGTGAAAAGTCAAATGATAAGCAAATTTCTCTCATAATAAAGGGTTTTGTTTATTAAAAACAACTCCGTTTATGTTGTTTTATCAGGGCGTGTAGAAGAAGATGCATTTTAGTATGGAAAAAGTTTATTCATAAGAATATGGTAATGACTGGCTGAAGTTAAAACTTCAGAAAGTTACAAAAAAATGGAGGTTCAGGTTGCATTTTGAATAATGATCATGATTTAGGTAAGAACAGTTCATCAGTTAGTACCGCACAACAACGTTTTCAAAACTATTAGCTTTTACACACATCTGCGAAACCAGCCAGAAATGCTGTTTTACATATGCTAGGCCAGTAGATGGCGCTGTCACCTTGTTAGTAAACAGTACCTGTAAGGAAGTGATGATTATATTGTATATGATGCATCTCTGCTGTTGGTTGTAATATTGTTGAAGTAAATCCAAACTTTGCTGAAGAAGCGTTAGCAAACTCTTGAGCAGCAACAACAGTACCATATACTCCGCCATTGTTGTGTATGTTTGTTCGCTCTTGCTTTTAAAATCAACACGTACTGCTCATGTCTACACACCTAACATGTGATACACAAGTGCATGATGTTACCGTTTTCAAAGATTCCCGTATTGGGTGTTTACACTGAAACGATAACTGCCATTTTGAAAACCTTGCACTTTGAAACCCGTTTTCAAAAATATGCGTTTTCAGTCCACAAAATGCCGTTGTCGTGTAAACGAAGTCAAAATACATAAAAAGTTTCCTGTTTTTGGCCGAAAACATTGTCGTGTAAACATCGCCCAAAAGATGGGTTACAAGACTGGACTATAGTAGCCTTAAATTTAGAACGTACTGATCGCTGTTGAAAATGGAAAAAAAATAATATATTTTTTTAAATAGTTACAACAGAATGTCAAATTAAGAACAATTTTAATTCAGACTTTTGGTGAGACGCCTTATCTATGTGTGCTCCAGCACATTCATCAATTCTTGCGACGCATGCCTTGAAGCACCTAAATTGTTGGCAGATTTAAAGGATATGTTTGCCAACTTAAAACCAGGTTTGTATAGTTACAGTGTTGGCAGTATGTGTGCAGGAACTCTTTCTCCAGGTTTCCTCCACCCAGGTTATCAGCAAAATGATCTGCTAACTGACGTAAAACACATCACTCTGCATCATGCCGCTGACTTTAACAGCTCCAGGGCTTTTGTTGAAACGACAGAACGTTTTTGTATTCCTGCTTTCGGTCAGTCAGATCGGCAGAGGCGTGGCACCAAAATTAAAGTGACATTTTTGGCAAAACAGAAAACCAAAGCCCATTTTCTGTTTTCTCTTCTCGTATATCAGATTTCAAACTTTTTTTTTTTTTTTTTTTTTTTTTTGCATTTCTACTGCATACATTATAAGCCTGTAGCAAATTAGCTCAAAAGGCAAATATTAATAATTAACTTGTTTTAAAACATTTCTTTGGGTCCAAACGGACCCAGAATGTGAAAATCGTATAAATATTTTGAATGCATTATACGGGTTAACACTGTTTTTAGTAGGCTACACAATATGCTAAAAAAGAGTTTTTTTCTGTTTTCAGTTGACGATGCTCGTTGTCTTTCAAATGGTGACGAGAATACAACTCAAAGTCAGCTTGTTACACCATCAGGTGTCCCGTCGTCGTGTGCACCTGATAAATCAGCGGCTCCGGATAACCTCAAACCGGTGGTATCAGTACCTTTGAGTGGCAGTAACAGTGGGTCTGAACCGGTGACGCCGGGGGATTCACTCCAGGCTATAACAACCCAGAGTCTTGAGCCCAAGTCCAGTGGATGCAACACGTCTGCCTTGAGATGTGGGGAAAAGCGGGAGAGGGAATCAGACGACCCCTCTGAAGTTCCTGTGAAACGCCGCTTGAGACCATCAGAGGATAACGGGAAAGAATGTATGTGATGATCATCTGTAACGATTGTGAATTTAAATTGTCGCATGCTAATGCAAACGAATCTTCTGTTTCACAGGTTCACCAGATTACGACCAGAGATGTGCGGAGCTATGGATCGATGGTGAAATGGCTGCTTGTGAGGCTTATGAATTATCAAAGTCCAGCAGCGACACCCAGCGCCGACATGTTGTTCCACAACACGACAATAACAGTTCTGTCAGTCGGCCTCCCACACAGAAGGACTTTGCACGTGCTGTTCGAGCCGAAGTGGCAGCCTGTTTTCAACCCCTCACAAAGTTGATTAGTTTGAGTATTGAGTGGAGCAGAACTGATTTCGCTGAGGTGATAAGTAGACTTCGTGCACTGCAGAGGGATACCACAGAGTTGGGAAGTGAAATCCGTAATATGCGAGCAGATAAAAGACAGGCGTTAGATGAAATCTCTCTTATGGAAGAAAGAATGAGCGTCATTCAAAGGTGTGTGTTAGAGACGCACCAAATTATGAATACTACTAGAAAATGATGGGTCTGTTTATCATAGCATACTGATTTTGGTTCAACCCTATTTCTGCTAAACTTTTCTTCTTTTATAATATAAAAAACTATTAACTATAAATAATTTTTTTTTTTTTTTTTATGATGTGCATGCTTGTTTATTACATAACTTTTGTGTGTTATTTTAATTTTTTTTTTTTTAATAAATTGTTTCAAAATGGCCCTAAAAGATGTCACAGTGATTTCAATGACATCCAACCAGATGTGTATGTGTGTATGTATCTATATATAAGGCTTATTTTATATGTAACTACAGATAAGTATTGAAACAATTTAAATCTAGAAAAAAAATTGTATTTTACCTAATATTTGTCTCTGCAGTGTATTGTTTTATTTTATGCACTGATCAGCCAAAGCATTAATAATGCGAACAGGTGAAGTGAATAACATTGATTTTGTTTTTTAAATGGCACCTGTCAAGGGGCAGTATATATTAGACAGCAAGTGAACAGTCAAATCTTGAATTTCATATGATGAAAGTTGAAAAAATGGGCAAACAAAAAAGATATGAGTGACTACGACAAGTGCCACATAGTGACGGCAAGACAACTGGTTCAGAGCATCTCCAAAACAAGAATCATGTGAGGTGTCCCGATATGCAGTGGTTGGTATCTACCAAAAGTGATGCAAGGAAGCAGCGTCAAGGTCATGGGCGGCCAAGGCACACTGATGCATGTAGTATACAAGCTCATAAGTGTATAGTACAGTGCTGTGCAAAATTCTTGTAAGATTCCTTCACCAAGGTAAGGAAGGCAAATATATGTTTTGTGATTAGTTCACCCAAAATAAAAGATTAGACAGATTTAGCGCATTAAATATGTTAAGCTCAGATGGTCACACATGTGAGCTATTATGTTTATTAACGTATGTAGTCAGGGACAGAGTACAAGGATAAGTGTCTAACATAATTCTATATTTTAAGCCAAGCAGAATCATGAATATTTCTATTCTGGTGTCACCACTGCCCTGTGATGCGGGAGAAGAACCAAATCAAAGTCTGTTCAAGTCCATTCCTGACGAAATATCAACTCGAACATTTTAATGAACAGCATTTTTTGTTAACGGTTCGTCATCTTAGAAGTAATAATTAGACGAAAAGATCTGCTTTAATCGCCATTGATCACAGTACACTTAGACAATTGTTTTATATTACACGTTAATTAGGCTAATTTTATCCTATCATGTTTTTTTTTTATAAAAAAAAAAAAAAAAAAAAATTAATAATGATAATATACAACATAAAACTTTATAATAAAACATAAACAACAACACATACAACTGCTTCAAATAAAAGTGTTTATTTGGTACACCCAATTGCAACAGCGTTTTAACACTTAATTAATTAGACGTGCTTAATTTAGAACGCTTTTTATCACTTAATCTGTCAGAGGGACTACTGAACAGACATTTAGCAGTTTATCTATTGAAAATCAAAACAAAGCTCTATAAACACCACGCACTGGTCGCGCATGCAACTTGAATTGTTTTTTGCACTAATTGGTTTGTCCAAAAAAAGACAACACTGTCCCAGGCCACTGTGGCCGTGTACCACTTCATTTGTTATACCCTTCTCTCTTTCTCACTGCTGATGTCATATATGAATGACGTCATGTTTTTTCATATTGTATGGAAGTCACTGTACAGCATCAAATCTATTAATTAATAGCTGCAATAGTCATACAAGTATATAGCCTCTTAAACATATACATTTTGATTATATTTATTATATAGGCCTACATAGCGTGTGTTTTGTATATGTGTTTTAGCTTTTGTGTCTTGGGATAACACACTTGTTACAGTTTTGTTGCATATTGATAACACAGTAAGACTAAGCCAAAAAAAAAAAAAAATGGCAGATTGGTCTTTACTTTGCTAACACAACTTTAACTTTTTTGCAGTTATTTAATCCTTTGTATGATTCAAATCTCATGTTAATGAATGCACTGTTTTGCTGAGACCAAGCTATTTTTTGGACACTGTGTTTAATCTGTCTTTAGTGTAAAATGTAGGAAAGGCTTTCAATTGAATTGCATTTTTATGCTTCACCACTAGAGGGCACATGTCTTTTACACACATATCCATATAAATTTGTACCTAATTGCTCTCAGACATGACGTGTACCCTTGTACTCATCTCATCATTAAAGTTTTGTGGATATAACTCTCAGAGCCCTTACTCTCTAACCGGAGTCACCAGTTTTCAAGGACTATCTGAACATTTCAGAGGCACCGCTTTATATACAGTAGCCTATATAAATATTTATGATTTGCATGCAGTTTTGGTTCTGTGCATCCTTTGCACAAAAATAAATAGTCTCATTCACATTCATCTTTGTGACTGTCAATTCTTTAAAACACAGATGTGACTTGTCAGAACATTTGATCTTTACACTAAAAAATTGCTAGGAATTTACATGATTAAAGATTATTATTTAACAAAATGTAATTTTCCTATTCGTTTGGGCTCTTTGACCTTGCATATTCATATTAAAATTTCTGATCTAGTCATGTGAGAAGTGTGACAAATGAAAACATTTGTCAAAATGATGACAAGCTAGCTAGAATATGAAATAAGCTAATTGCCTGACTTTAATATAATATAACTATTCTTAGCATGAACATGAAGATTTTATTTTACCATTATTTAAGCATGAAGATTAATCAATAACTTATTTCATATTCATAAATGTTTGTGGATGGATCTTTCATAATAGTGAGGCAACGTCTTTGACATCAAAACTCGACATACAAAACACACTCAACAAATAAAAACAACACAACATAAACCAACATTACAAAATAAACAACACTTACTGCTAAAAGTGAACCAAAAACAAGTTCAATAGCGCAAATAAAACTAACATTAAAAAAAAAAAAAAAAATTGTTCATGATGCTTTGCATGCTGGGTGCCTTCATATATGCACTGGTAAAAAGACTGCATAATGAAGCTGCCAAGTTTCTGCATCATTACTCCAGTCTTCAGTGTCACATGATCCTTCAGAAATCAGTCTAATATGCTGATTTGCAGCTCAAGAAACAATTCTTATTATTATCAATGTTTGGGGTAAGATTAAAAAAAAAAAAAAAAAAAGAATAAATAATAATTTTATTCAGCAAGGACACATTAGTTTATTAAATGTGATAGCATAAAAGACTTTTATAATATTACTAAAAAAAAATATTTTCCAATAAATACTGTTCACTGAACTTTCTATTCATCCAAGAATCCTAAAAAAAAAAAAAAAAAAAAAAAAAAAAAACATGTTTCTACAAAAACATTAAGCAGCACTGATAATAAAAAATAACCATTATTAAAAAATGAGCACCACTAATAACTGATAATAACTGAACAGCAAATCAGAATATTCGAATGATTTCTGAAGGATCATGTGACACTGAAGACTGGAGTAATGATGCTGAAAATACAGCATTGATCACAGGAATACATACCTTAAATTATTTTAAATTATTAAATTAATTTTATGATTTAAATGTTAAATTAATTTAATAATTAATTAAATTAATCTAAAATATATTCAAATAGACATCAGTTATTTTAAATTGTAATAATATTTTATAAAATTGCCATTTTTTTACTGTGTTTTTGATGAGATGAATGCAGGCTCGTTGAGCACAGAGACTTCTTTCAAAAGCATTAAAACATCTTAACTCACCATGTATTTCCATAGGATAGAAAACAGATGCTTGGACTGTTTACTAGGATCCCCGTTTGATTTGACAAACAAAAAGAGAAAATATTACAGGGTTAGAATGACTCTAGGCTAAGTAATGATAAAGTTTTGAGGGGAACTATTCCCAAATATGTCACAATGATCAGCTTGAAAAACTTGATGGCACTTTCTTATGTTTTCAGAATATCCTTTGCTTTGTGCAGTGAATCTTACTCTATTAAATCCTTAAAAAGTAAACTGTTCTTTGCTTCAAGGTGCTGGTTTCACCCTATGTTTTAGCTTGTGATCACTGTGATACTGACATTAACTGCTTTATTTAAACATGCCCCAGGTGTGCAACATCTGTTAGTGGTATACCTGGAAGATGATAGCACCCCCGATCCTTTGATCACCGCTCACCCTTATCTTTGTGGAAGCAGGTGAAGGGATGCAGAACCACAAGCCTTATTCTCCAGTTTTCACCAGGTTCTCCACAGCACAGTCTCATTCAGGCACTTGTCAGCGCCACATTCACCATCCTGTTCCAGGTGACTTCATTTGAGAGGAGACAGGAAACACTTTGATCTGTGGCTGAAACAAGAGACTTCTAGATTAGTGTTTGTGTGCGCATGCAAGTTTAAGCATATAAATGAGCCCATGGATGGTTGAACAGTCAGTTCCATGTTAGCAGTATTCTCAGTACATTGTACAAAAACTCCGAGTTCCTTTAGTTTTAAACATACAACAAGTGAATGCATGTTGTTGGCGATGAAGAGCAATAGACCCAAAGGAAAGACAAATCACAAATGAGATCACTTATTTCTCCTAAATAGCAATATGATTAAATGAGGAAAAAATGTAGACTTTTGCTCAAGTCTTCTGCTTTTCAGATTTTTCTCTTGAGAGACCCCTCAGTAATTTCACATTTCCTTTAGAGTCTAAAAAGAATATTAACAATGTCTCAAACTATTCTTGCATTTGCCAGGATACTAAAGTCTGAAATCAACTTGAAGATCTCAATAGCTATATTTCCATCAAAAAGTTGCTAATTTAAATGATGTGCAAAATTATAATATTACATAAAACATTTGTGAATAAAGCACTGTTTCCATCCCATGCTCAAGAGAATAAAATCATCACTTCCAGGGAAACTGGGAGAAAGTGTCAATAGTAAAAATGAAGTCACATGATTTTTTGATGAGTATCAAGGAATTTATTCAGTAGCTTATGTGCATGTTTTCTTAAAATTTTATCAGATTCAATTGTGTATACATTTTTTTATGAACATTATTTGAAGTTATGCTCATCTTGGCATTTGCATCCAGTGTTTAATATGCAGTATCCCAAAATTCACAAAAAATAGGCGGATGTAAACATATGTAAGCTGATGTGAACTTAAACATTATTCATCAAATTCTCCCAAATTCAAATGTTCTGATGCTCTCCACATTCATTTTATTGTTCTCTACAAAAAAGTAAAAAATGTAAAAAAAAAAAAAAAAAAAAAAAAGAACCTAAAAATGGGAACATTTAAATTAACACCTAAATTAATATTATTTAATATTACATCAACCTAAATACATTCATTTATACAAACAAGATATATATATTTTTTATGGGTTAAATCAGGTAGAATAACTCTTTAATGTAAAAATTGCAGCACTTTATGCCACTATTAATGTATCACGTCAATGTTTGCCTTATTTGTGTCTCATGTATTTATTACATATATTGGTTGGTTAAATGATCTCATTGTTGTAATAACTGTATATATATATTTATATATAGCCTATATATATTCTTTGATAAACTTTGTCCATTTATCACATTATAATATTACATAAAACATTTGCGAATAAAGCACTGTTTCCATCCCATGCTCGAGAGAATAAATCATCACTTCCAGGTTTATTCTTTGATAAACTTTGTCCATTTATCATATTATATCACTTACAAACACACACACACACACACACACACACACACACACACACACACACACACACACACACACACACACACACACATTGTATTATTTTGTACTGTTTTTTATTTGTTTTTATTTGCTGTTGTTTGTTGCGCTTTGGTGTGTTATATAGCCTATATATATATATATATATATATATATATATATATATATATATATATATACTTATTAATATGGATTAATATCTTGCTAATTTATGCTATAGACACATATTGTGCCATTTTTT
The DNA here is from genome assembly GCF_018340385.1 of Cyprinus carpio. Classification (NCBI taxonomy): domain Eukaryota; kingdom Metazoa; phylum Chordata; class Actinopteri; order Cypriniformes; family Cyprinidae; genus Cyprinus; species Cyprinus carpio. Next base: position 32,424,443 of record NC_056574.1, read on the forward strand.
TATATAATTAATATAATGTAATTTACCAAATTCACTATTATTATCAAACACTCTTTTCATAATCTAATAATAATAATAAGAATCATTATTATTAATTTAAATCATTATATTCTGTGCTTCACCAGAAGCCTATATCAGATGAGTCGAGGCTGAAGGATCTGTCTGGCGCAGAGCAGCGGATGGGTCCCAGAGGGCGGCAGAGCGGCGCGGGCGGCAGAGCGGCTCTGCTCCCTCCCCCTGCGAGGACCGCCCCGCGCCGCTCTGCCGCTCCGCTCACTACTGGAGCTCTCAAAACACGCTCATGCAAATCAAGCCGACGCTCAGTTTGGAGTTTATCGACACGGACTGCCGAGAGAATACCTTCTTAACGACTCGAGCGCGAGTAGAAGCGGTCAAGAGAGTTCAGACTTACAGCGAAGAGTGTTTATAGAGCAAGAGCTGACTGAAGGGACTGCGCGCGCTGCTGGTGAAGTGACTGCACTGGATGCGACTGAGCGAGTGACCGCTCCAGCCTACATCGAAAACTAATACTTCTCTCTACTTTAATGGTAAGTGTGTTCATCATAACTAATGTTTTATTGGTGCTAATGTTTTGTAAGGATCTCTGTCTGAAGATTGAATTAAATCTGCCAAATGTATCAACTATAGAAACTGAACAGTCTAAAGTGTGCTCATGGATGTGTTTTAACTTCAACCGGCAGCAGCTATTATTTGGTTTATATGGTGTGCATAAATATGATTTATCATTGTTTGTTTATTTTGGCACCCATGTGACGTCTGTGCTCAGACACCTACTGTATGGACTGAAGGGGTTGTGTAGTAAACATCCAGACTTCTAACCTAAAGAATCTAGTTGTAAACCTCCCAAGAGTTGATAAATCACCAATGCGTCCTTGGTCAACCTCAGGTTACTCCGGGACTGAACCTGTAGGTGTTCAGAGATGTCTGTTCAGCTCAAGGTCTATAATACTCGCAGAAAGCCGTCTATTGGCATCTCCATCCGTCTCAGTGGAAGTTACACACTGTCAAACACAGCCCCAGAAGTATGCAACCCTCACCCCATGGAACTTTTGATTTTAACAACGTGTTATTAAATGTTGAAATGAACTAAGATTAATAAATGAGTTGTCCAGCAACAGCCGATTAGTGAGGGGGACTAGTTTTTAACCTTGGTGCTTTAATTAGCATGCTGATAGCATTCTTTCGATTTAGGCGAAAGATTTCGACTTTAATTTGATTTCTTTTAAAGCAGTACAACTACAGCCGTACACAGTGATGTAAACGTCCTCTAAGAACCGCATCTTATAGCGATCAGGTTAATCGTAAACCAGCCTAATTATCACGCTTCATAAAACTGATAATGGGCTCAAGTCATATCAGAAAGATGGTATTTACCAGTTAAATGCACATGAATGCCACCACAAAGTTGTAATGATGAAAATATTGAGAAAATATCACACACAATGGATGCAGCTTCTGTATTTGTTGAAATGTAATGTTTGTTTTTTTTCATTTACAAATTGCATGTACAAAATACAATTGTACAATCACACTAGAAATAATGGTTCAGTTCCCGAAATTGAGTAAAAACATAAAGCAAAAACACACCTAATGTGCATTTTGTTTATCAGTCATATTGTAGAAGTAGAGTTAAAAAAGTAGACTTATTTCTGTAGAGTTGCTATATTGTCATCTTCCTTCGACCGAAGTGATCTGAACAGTACCAATGTCTTGATGTTGTAATTACCACTTCCCAACTCATAAATACAAACTTCCCAGAAGTACTTGAGACAACCATGATTAGCGACTCGTGGTTCTGGCAACCCAATGTTTATTTTTTTGCATCCCTAAAATCAAAATGATGGTTTGTACACATGAGGGCCAGTTCCTGGGCTTGTCTAACTGTTATTCCAGTTTGTGAGATATTTTCATCAGTCAAAGCAGTTCAATCCACCTTCACATTCACCTGTCCTGTTCCTCCTCTTTTCTTTTTTGAACGGTGGCTTTCCCCACAGTAAGGAGCATCTGTAAACAAGCTCATAAAGTTCAATCAAAACATTATAAACCCATCATAACAGCACTCCACCCTGGCTCAGAAACTCACACATTGGTTTGGCAACAAAGCAGCAGCGCGTAAAGACTATGTTTGAGATGGTATGCCATCAAGGTTTTTTTAGCTAATGTTTCTTTTGGCTTGTTTAAATGTTATTTGAGACTTAGAATACTAGAGTCGGCAGTTTTTTAAATAGTGATGTTAAGGCAATTACTTCTACTACAGCTGCTCATATTTGGGGTTAGGCATGTACAGTAAACGCAGATACGAATGCTTGGCCAACACATTTTATATGAGCAGTTGCATACTTATAGGCAACATTTTACTGACAAATGTGTTTTTCTTTGTCATAGTTACCACCTGTTTTTGAGCAAATCTCGTCACCTTTTGTCAGATGTCTGTCACACGCAATGATTAAAGATGGAAGTGGGGTGAGAGAGTAATTTTTTCGGGGAGTTGTACTATTGTACCACATTTACATACTGAACTAACATTGCTTTGGGCTGAACATTTAACTTATCTTATATTTTAAGAGACTTATTGACCTTGACACACTGTCATACATGAACAGTGTTTTTGTCCATGCAGTAAACGTCAGTGGGGTCCAGACAGTGTTATTTTGAACCCCACTGACAAAACTGTTCAAAATACACAATACAAAATAATGGGTTCGGTAATATATTTTATTGTTTTTAAAAGAAATCTCTTCTGCTTGCCAAGGCTGGATCTATTTACAGTAAAAACAGTAATATTATTACAACTTAAAATAACAGTTTCCCACTTTAGCATTCTTTAATTTATAATTTATTACAGTGATGCAAAGCTGAATTTTCAGCATCATTACTCCAGTCTTCAGACATGGTCCTTCAGAAAATGTTCTAATATGCTGATTTACTGCTCAGTAAACGTTTTTTTTTTTTTTTTTTTAATTGATATTAAAATAATTGTGCTACTATTTTAATTTGGAAAACTGTGATACATTTTAGGATTCTTTGATGAATATAAAGATGAATATAACATTTATTTGAAATAGATTTTCTTATAATACTGTTCCTCAGAAGAAAGTCATACAGGTTTGAAATGACATGCGGGTGACTAAATAATAACAGAATTTACTGTTTTGTGTTAACTATCCCGTTAAGCATGAAGCATCTTTAACCTTTCCTTGAGAGGGAATTGTTCAAGTTTAAAAGGTGAAAAGAGTCTTTATTTGATCTCGAAGGCTTGCTGTCGGAGCGTCATAGTAGGCTTCTGTTCTAAGCATTACTCTCTCCCACTTGCTGATTTGCACTCCTTTTTCAGGTTTTGGTCTGGTTGTGCCACTCCAGTCTTCTCAGCTTTCTAAACCACATCAGCAGGGCCTCTGCATTCCCAGAAACTGAGCTCCACGCGACCAAAACCGACTATGTTACCTTGAAAAGGCTCTGGAAACTGAGAACGGAAAACCGGAAGGCAATTTGTAAGGCGAAATAGACCTTCCGTGATTGTTGGAGAAGCACTGATATCTGGTTGCTCGTGGTTCCCTCAGACGTCTGGCTGTCACCTTCCCCGACTGTTGCACTACCGAAAGAGAGGATTCTGGGATAGGTTCATGCCGTGGTTGTGCGGCTGTATGGAGGTGTAAGGGAGGAGCAGGACTCTTGTGGGACGCTGGTGGAGTTCTGGCTGGTGGAGATCATGGGAAAAGAGCAGGATCTTCTGCAAGCGGTCAAGAATGGAGATCTAGCTACTACACAGAAACTGCTGGCCAAGGTCAAAGCCAGCAAAAGCAGTGAGTAACAGTACATTTCCTCCCTGTCCTATCACTGCATTTGACAAAATGTGTATCCATGAAGATCTTTGCATTTTAAGACCCTCATTGACGATTGTTCTACCACCAGGGTGCTAAAAGATGAGCTGTGAACAGTTAGTTCTGCTAATGATCCTGTTATTATAATATTAATATACCCATGACTAGGGCTGGGCGATGTCCCTAAAAAATTCTCTATGTGCATGTATTGCTCTGAAATAGTCTTCAGTGGTGCTCATGACTGTACAGTTTGTGCAGTTTTTTTTTCTTCCACATTTTCTTCATGAATTGTGAGGGATACTCTGCAAGATGGATTTAAAGGAATAGTTCACACATAACTCTGAAATTTGTCATAATTTATTGACCCTCAGGTCATTCCAAACCTGTAAGGCTTTTTTTCTTCTATAGAACACAAAGGAAGATATTTAGCAGAATGTTCATGCTGCTTTTTACAAACTGTAAAAGTAAATGGTGATCAGGAGCAGTAAAGGTCCTTAAATTACCAAAAAAACATATAAAAGTAATCAATATTGCTTGTACACTATATTCATTGTCCTCTTGAGCCATACAGTAACTTCAAGTGAGGAACAGACTGAAATATTTAGGCTACAATCTGCTGAAATTCTCCTGTTTTGTTCCATGGAAGAAATAAGGTCATGCAGGTTTGGAATAATGGTAAGTCAATAAAGCCATAATTTTAAAGTTGGGTTAACTATCCATTTAAACATGGGCAGGCATGTTAATTGATGGTTGAAAGCATGATCAAATTAGCCACGGTATTTAATTAACAAACATGCAACGGGTGGCAAACTTTGTAAAAAAGCGCCACCGATTTCCACAGAATTCAGAGTTGACATATTCATGACAAATAAGTCATTAGGAACAGTGATTGAACACATTTGCCCTTATTTACTGACACATGGCCCATTTACTCTCCATCTCACTGGTTGATGATAAGAGCTTATTTCAGGGAGTCAAAGTTCAGGACCCACTTGTCTGCTCAACGGTGATCAGTGATGACTTGTTTTTGCTTGGAGAGCCCCATTCATGCCTGTTTTCTCAGTCCCAGCATTAGTCTTTGCTGGAAGTGTATTGTTTCTCCTGGTTTGTGATGTCTGTAAGAGCAGCGGGATTGGCCTTTGGAACACCTTGCCAACTGGGTCCTGATAACATCAACAGACTCTGTGTTTGCGTTGTACTTTTATCTCTTTATGGCCGTACACTGAGAGTTCAACTCCAGCACGAAGACCCCATGTTCTCTGTGATGTGGTCCAGTGGGAGTCTGTAAAGGGGAAGACAGATGCTCCACCCCAATAAGACCTCCCAAACGGCCAGGCGTCAGAAGAGAAATGGGGTCTTTTCTATGCCGCAGTCTGTTGTGATAACATATAAAGACAGCTGTAAAAGCAATATGCCACTAAAAGCTGAATATTGCAGTGTTTTTACTGTGGTAAAGATGTGCCGTTAGGCATATTGTTATATGGTCACCTGGTCACCAGGACTTCTCGCTTTACGATAGACTGCTGGGTTTGTGTTTGGACTTAAGCTTCAGGGTTTGATTTCCAAGGCCGGCGAGAGGTCACTTTGATAACCCAGCACCACCTCAGCTATTCTTTACCAAAGTGTGTGTAAACACGCACAGATAACACAGCCAAGAGAGGACGAGGTCGCGAGTCGATCTTGTGTATAACCTCCTCTTTTGTCTGGTCCATTGTGTGAGTGGCACGCAGGCTGAGTAATTGCGCCATAATGTCATCTTTAGTGCGCTAAGGGTCATAAATGCTCTCATACAGTCATTAACACGTGGCGGGCTTTTGTGGCCCTCATCCTTCACGCTGTAGAAGACCTGGCCAGCTGACTAGCCTACCCAGCATGCCTCAGCCCCACGTCCCTGCTGCTTTGTCTCAGTCCCTGAGGGGCTGCGCCACAGCCTTTCAGATTAACCACGATCCTTTGTTCACACTCGCAGCTTTACTAATTCATCACCTTGTGCTTGGTACACATGCTCATCAAGGTTGTGCAATAAACAACACCCTCTATTGCATCCAAGCATCCGTTGCTCTGCTCCCCTTGACATCTGCCAGCACAGGTTTGCTTTCATCCCAGACTCTCATTAATCACGATGAAGAAGACCCAGATGGTGGTCAAACAGATTAAATGTGGAAGAGAGACCCCACATGGACACTTCTTATCATATTAAATGATAAGATCTCTATTTAAGATCTATTTAAGATCTCTGTGTTTATATTTTAAGGATGTGGAAAGTTCTCATGGTGAGTCAGGAGCACGTCCGATATACGCCTACTGCTGACTTGAATTGTGCTGGATGGATTTTTGCTCCCTGAACTTTTTTTCTTTCCACTGTCTCAATAACAGATGGAGGTTTGAGGTTGGGTGGGATTGTACAGTAATTTGTTTGTGTGTGTAATAATGCTCCCTGTTAAATCTGTGGTGTAATCCTCTGTTATTTCAGATTTTATCCCAGACGTTTGATCCTTTAAGTTATGTTGTTTTTAGTGCTGGGATGTTTGTTGGCATACATGTTATTCAAGGGAACTAGACACAATGTGATGAAGCGACAATAAAAGCCATGTAAACAGTTTTTGTCACAGCCTGTGACTGACAGGCGTGTTTTGTTTTTTGATTTCTGTTTTTGCTGCTTCTACTGAGTGTCTCCACCCAGCGTGAAATTTCATCCAAAATCCAGTTGTACATGCAGAGTTTCCTCTGTCAGTGTAGAAAGCTGTGTCACGTCCGGTTTGGCCACAATGCACACTACTGTTCAAAAGTTTGGGGTCAGTAAGATTTTTTTTTTTTTAAGAAATTAGAAGTTTTATTGCAATAAATTGCTAAAAAAGTGACATTAAAGTGACATCAGAAATGTTTGTTGAGCAGCAAATCAGCAAATTAGACTGATTTCTGAAGGATCATGTGACACTAAAGTCCGCATTAATGATGCTGAAAATTCAGTTTTGATCACAGGAATAAATTATATTTTAATATATACTCAAATAGAAAATATTTATTGTAAAATGTAATATTATTTAAACAATATTCCTGTTTTTACACTAAAAATGCAGGATTGTTTCATGAAAATTTTAATGTCAAAATTTAACCTAACAGTTGGGTTAGTCCAATAAATGCAGTTTTAATCAAATAAATGCAGCTTTGGTGAGCATAAGACACTTATTTCAAAAACATTAAAAAAATCTTATTGACCCCAAACTTTTGAACTGTAGTGTACATTAGATGGAGACTCTACACACTGTACAGGCTCAACAATATGCATAACAATAATCAACAATTTTGTATCAGCAGAAGTATCATTTACAGTCGTTATAGTTTGAGAGTCATGTTTCTTAAACTTCTATGGTTTCGTGCTCTTGGCACCCAGTTATTCGCCACACAAAGCACATTGTAGTCAACACAAAGCATGTTTATCCTCGTTGCAGGGAATGAACTGAGATGAAGTGCCATTGTGATGTATTTAATTCACTGGATTATCCAAAAATAGGCATAACCTCGTTTTTATTTAATGTAATAAAATAGCCAATTGTCTTTTTTATTCCCTTATAGTTTTTATTACAAAATAAGATTTGGCATTCCACCCACTGCTAACCTCCAGCACCTTGGTGCATCCAGGGTGCAGAAGTTCGTCTAGTTCCCCATCAGCTGTTTCTTTTGTTTAATACTCATTTCAATGAATGTGGTTTTGATTCTTCCCCCCAGATGGGGCGCATGTTTGTATGGGTCTCAAGCAGCCGGTGGTGGTTTCTCAGTTTGTAATGACGGCACTCAGAGTCACAGATGAATCCATTTGATCCTGTAAAGGAGCCACTGTAGTGGTCTTTCATTCATTAGTTAGTGGTTTAACTGCATGTTTATGGGATGCTTCTTAATATGAAGCATCCCCCACCACGACTAATGGCAGCAGGGGAAACGAATGAGATTTTCTCATTTTGGTAGGGGGGGCACATATTGAAGAGGACGTGTTAAAACCTCTTTTGACAGACTGTGAAATTCTGTCTCTGTACAGCAGTTGTCTGTCGAGTCTGCCACTAGCCTGCTAAATCTTTAATTGGCTCGCTAAAGAGAAACATCTTGAGAGCATGTCAGGTGCTGTTCAGAAGATGAGAAATATTCCTATATGAGGCGCCTATTATCACCTGAATTATCAATCTGTGATAATTTGAACCAAAGAGCCATTTAGATCCATGTTAAAAATTAAAACATCTGTCATTACCATTCCAAAATTAAAGATTTTTTGAATGTTTTTGGAAGAAAAAAAAAGAGTAAAAACAGTAATATTGTTAAATATTAAAATTTAAAGAACTGTTTTCTATTAAAATATAGTTTTTAATAATTAACTTGTTCTTGTGATCAAAGCTGAATTTTCAGCATTACTCCAGTGTCACAGTGTCCTTCAGAAACCATTCTAATTTGCTGATTTGCTGCACAAGGAAGATTTCTGATTATTATTAATGTTGAAAACGATTGCTTAACAGTTTTTATGGAAACCATGATGATGCATTTTTTTTCAGGATTCTTGAAAAGAAAGCTCAAGGGAACATCATTTATTTGAAAAGATAATCTTTTGAAACATTTTAAATGCCTTTATCAGTTTAATGTCTTTGCTCAATGAAAGCTGATGTCTTAAAAAAAAGTTTTGAACAGTACTGTGTAATATCTGATAAAAGATCATGAAAGATTTATTGACAAAACCACTTTCAAAAATGTCTTTTTTTCCTGAGAATTTCAGAAAAAAGAAGTGACCCTGTTGTGACCTCTACATTAAATGTGTCAATGTCCTGAAATAATACTAAATAACATTCTGAAAATAGTACATCAGCATTCAAACTGAAGAGTTGAATGGCTGAAATCGTCCTGTTTGTGTGTGACCCATGCACTGTTTATTTTCTGTGGGGGTCTTATCTCCTTATCCTGCATTGGTTGTGTCCGTCAGACACACAGATGCAGTTTTTGGCATGTCACAGATACGTTCTGAGATTACTGTAATTGTTTTCTGCCTGTGATTGAGTATCAAACGTTATCTTCCTGACACAGATGATTTGTACTCGGAAGAGAACTACAGTCTTGCCTGAGGCCAGAATAACTCTGAATAAACCAGAGAACACTGTGTGCCTCAAGCTCCGCTTTGCTGCAGTTTAGCTTACATGCACAAACAGCTTGCAGTAAGCCTGGTTTTTTGGCTGTGTTTAGGAATGGAAAGTTACTATAAGTGCACACAGCTCTCAGTAAGACCCCAGCAGAGCTTCATAACACTGCAGTCAATTAATGCCTAAGCCCTGCCGCATAGGAGCATGGCTGTGCGTGACTACGCCACGTTTCTTTTCTACACAGGAATGCAGGAGCAGAATCTGGTAGTACATGTGGAAAAAGGGTCAGTGTTACCTCAGAACACTGTATGCAGCTGCCTTGAGCTGGAGCTGGAGCTTAATAGTATTCCACAGATATTTTTCTAGCATTCTTCCTTTTCTGAGCGTGCCAACTATTGTCCAGGCTGTGACATAGCACTCTGAACTTTGAATGAGAGGGAAAAAATGCACAAGAATAGGAGAGATGATGTCAGCTTGAGGGAATGTATGCCTCACATCGCTCTCTGTGTCCTCTGATGGAGTTTGAATGAATGCATTTAATAGGTACCGCAAGACGTTCTGTGCTGCGACAGACGTGGAGCTGCAGAGGATGGCGCAGTGAACCTTGCAACATCATACTAGTGTACTGCACTGTGCAGTATGTTCTAGTAGAGACAATGATGCGATAATGGCATTATCTTGATTGGTGGAGCAACAACAACACGCAGCATTACTAATTGAGCTATATTTTTTGTTATTCTGAAATATGTTTCGGTCCTCGAATTTGATTGGTTGAGAGTTCCAAGAGTTTTGATGTAGCAGTCCAGCAGCATTGAGACTTATCACACCATTTGATGGCAACAATTGACCTTTATGACCTTTATAACACCTTCTGTTCTTTATGAGTGAGTCATTGAATCATTTACTCAACCGATTCATTCAGTGTTTAAGCCATTCCTCTTGTGATATTGCTTAATTAATGTGACAGTAGCTGTTTAAAAAACTTTTCCCACTGAGAAGTGTTGTTGCGTGACATAATGTTACATAACTCTTTTGGTAAAATTGTATTTATAGCTTTACGCGTTAGTGAACTGAAATAATAAACTCAATTACTTGAAAGTATCAGGAAGCATTGAGAAATGATTCATTGTTTTTTAATTAATCAACTTTAATTTGACATTGTTTTTCTAGTGATATATAAAATCTCATTCTAATATTTATCATAACTTTATAAAATATGAAATTTGGTTAAATGCTGCTAATTTCTGAGACATTTATATAAATTCTAGTGATGTTTAGTATAAAATAATATTTTCAAATGCTATTTAATTCTTCTCTTTCTTATATATTTTAATTCAACAAAAAAGTGTGTACACCCCTTCGAACAAGCAGCTGATTTCCAAAAGGAGTTTTTTTTTTTTACTTCAAAAACCACTCTAGCGTAAGCTGACCTCAAAGCTAATAGATGTGGACTAAAAGCCACAAAACACTAATTTTGTTTTTATGGGCTCTTTAAAGTGTCTTAACAGGAGGCATGGAAATGCTCCAGCTCTTTTCAAATGGTGATGAACAGACGTGAGCCAAAGCACAGATACGGCAGGAGAACCGCTCTAGGCAGCACTGCTGCTGTTAATCTGTCACCTTATCTCCTGCAGAGCCTGCGTATCTCAGACGGATACAGTCAATCACATGTGAGCAGCACATGATCTCAGTGGAATAGAGTGGGAGTGGATTCTGGGTAAACCAATGAAAGTTTGGGATAGGAGGAAAAGGGCCTTTCTGAACAAAGCGTGGGGTGTGAATTTCCTTTTCATCCTGAGAACAAAATGAGTAGCTGGTTCCTGTGTGTGTGGTGTTGAATAACAGTTTATGCTGCTGTAAGCATTCTAAAAAAAGTAGTACAACAATAGTTTTAACCCCAAAATCAAAAGAAAGAGAGAAAGAAAAAAATCCTTATGTTACTATAATACTTAAAAAATAATAAAAATGAATAAATTAAATGAATTACAACATATATTATGGTGTGCTGTGGTACAGTATAAATATACAGATGTACAGTATAAATATCTTTATAATACTTTGAATAGGAGTTAATAGAAACAAGAAATTCAGCTTCGCTGTGCTTATTTGTCATGAAAATATCACAAAACAATTTTTTTTTTAAACTGAATATAATTGTGGGCGAAATATGACAGAAATCATGATATATCTCGAAATTAAAATGCATTTGACAGTTGCATGCTACTAATTTTACACACAGTGAAGCTTATGTAATAGTAACCAAAACCGGAGCTGGTAACTTTAAGTTTGCAGATTTGAAATTATGATGAGCTATCATCATTACACCCTTGTTGAAGACACTTAAAGGGACACTCCACCCCAAAATGAAAATTTTGTCATTAATCTCTTACCTCCATGTGGTTCCAAACCTGTAAAAGCTTTGTTTGTCTTTGGAACACAATTTAAGATATTTTGGATGAAAACCTGGAGGCCTGTGACTGTCCCATGGACTGCCAAATAAATAACAGTGTCAAGGTCCATAAAAGATACGCTGTTTGATTTGAAAGAAAACAGTGCATCCTTGTGGCGTGGATGATACAGAAGAGCATACGCAGCATACGGTGATATGGAGAGACACAGAGGAGACTGTTGACAAAGGAATTGTTGAATAAAGTTGTTATTTTTGTTTCTTCGCTTACAAAAAGTGTTCCCGTCGCTTCATATAACCCAGATTGCATGTCTGATGGCAGATGGAGTATTCTGACCACGACTTTCATTCCTTTCCTGGACCTTGACATTGTTACTTACTTGGCAGTCTATGGGACAGTCACAGGCCTCCCGGTTTTCATCCAAAATATCTTAAATTGTGTTCCGAAGATGAACGGAGCTTTTACAGGTTTGGAACGACATGGGGGTAAGTGATTAATGAAAAAAAATTTCATTTTGGGGTCGAGTATCCCTTTAAGTGCAGGTTACTCCTGGAGGACTAAACCAGTAATATCTAAACTGTTAGTCAAGTTGGATAAAAGTGTAAGCTTAATGTCTACTGGCAATGCATGCTAAACCATCTCCACATTATCATGCACCACATTGTCAGCAGTTCTTTGTCTCTTCCTACATCATAATCATCATCAGTGTGGTCACCTGTGCTGAAATGACACATTGAATGTTCTGCTGAATCAACAAACCGTTAATGCTGGATTGAGAGAAGTCACACCAAAACAGGCCTGCCGTGGTTTTACTGCTGCTCAGCACTCAAACTTTGACTTTTTGCCTTGTCCATGTGTATCACACACACCCACATTCAGAGCACTGATCATTTGCATGTTACACAGCCTCTGCTATAATCTTGCTTTGCATTTAACCTTATTTTGGCTATGCTCTTTGAAAATGTGCTTATTTGTCATGAAAATGTCACAATACAAAAAAAATATCAAAAAGATCAAAACGACATGGTTTCAAAACTTAAAGCAGTGGCTATAAGTAAAGACTGCCTCAAAACTGTGTTATTAACGACTTTATTTTGGCAATAATTCGAGGGATTGCACTGTATGTCTCCTGAAATACCACAATTCTTGACAACATGATCTGTGAAGTTCCAGCTAATTGAAGATACATTATTTCACATCAATGCTTAATAGTCAGAAATGGATCCTGGATCAGTTGCACACAAATGCAATAAATGTTGCAGATTCAAGATCAATTACTGAACCTGGAGTGTTGTTTTCAGCTTATTCTCACATGCCACCGATGCAGTTTTCCTGATGTGCTGGCTGTAACGGGACAACCCATGGCTGAAACAGATGTTTCCCTCTTGTTGAATAATCTCCCCTTCTCCTGTTGCTGTTCTTGAGACATAATAGGAAGCGGCAGGAGGAAATTACCGCTTGTTTTAATCCTAGCTGAAATGCATTCCCCTTGTGGACACTGGCACAACCTTGCACCAGTGATCTGGATGGTGGTTTGTGCCATTACAAATATTAATGAAAACAAAGTTCAGCCCTTCTAAAAAATTTTATTCAACATTCTTATCCAAAGTGTTGGTTTGGAAAAGCAACTGTAACACTTTCACATAATTTAGAATGACAGGCTCTTATTTTCCTCTGTCTTGACAGGCTGCACTTCACAGCTGTGGTTTGTTGTATTACTAGCTTCATAGCCTGTTTGCACTTTACTCATCAAAGTGTAGTTTTTGAGCTCTTGCACTCATATAATTAAAGCAACCTTTTGTCATGAAGCAGTTGAGAAGTGTTTTTCTCATTTGGCACAGCAAGAAAATTTCCTTGACTCAGTGATATTTTTTCATCAAATGTCATGGGTCTACTCTTCCGAAACATGTAGAAACACCTCATCAGCAGCCCTAGAAAAAATTTTTTTCCCATATTTTCCATGCTGATGTTTGGGGAGAATCTGCCTAATGGATTTAACTATGGTACACTGTGTTAAATGAACTGACAGCGGTTTAAGTCATTCATCTTTTTAAATGAGAATTGGCCATTTTTGGAATGAATGAAATGTGTATAACTTTATGAATGTCAGGCATTTGAGTTCTTTGAAAATCTGCTTTCAGCATGTATGTATTCTCAGACGACCTATCCATCAGGGAATTTATGGTTGTTTAACCAGGAAAAAAAAGTGTTTGGCTCTCTTGTGAGTCTCAGGGCCTCATCTCTGCTCTCCCAGCGGCGGCCCCACAGCTGCCAGACCCCGTCATTTGGCACGAAGATGAAAGCGTATCTCGTGCTCCTCTCTGTCCTCTGTGACAAAGCCTGACCGCAGCACAGTCACAGACTTGTCCATTAACTGCACCGCTTGGCCTGTGACGGCACGACTTCGCTGACACAACAGACACCCTGAGACTCGTAGGTGGGAAATCTGTCATACGCACAGTTAGCACACCAGCAGACTTCCATTACTGATTTATTAGCACAGGATTGACTTCCTCCGTCTCCAGAGATTATCCGACTTTAAAGGGAAACCAGGATTGGTTTCTTCAGGACATAAAAACATGGAATGTGTTTGGTTTGGATATGCATAGGCTTCCAGAGGCCTCAGATCCAGTCCTTGGCATCGACAGGCAGCCACAATCTCTCCATAGAATGGCAGCGCTTTTTGAAATGTTTTGTGACTTGCTGCCATTACAAAAAATGCAGCCTTCGTGTTTAAAGTTGAAGGCGTGGCCGAATGTGAATTCTGTTACTTTCCTCTCTGCATTCAGGACTAGATCTCACGGATGGCTTTTGGTGAAATTGGATGCTGCAGCTGTGCAACACAATCTAACACAGAACGGTCTGAGCTTGAAAACAAATTGAATCATTGTAAATTACGTTGGCATTTGCAATAAAGGGGTTTGTAATAACATGAGAGGCTTCACTGAGAAGGTAATGATTGTGCCGGACTTTTCCCTTTTTCAGTTTCAGAGAATGATCAGACGTTGAACTTTTACATTGTGTTGAAAAAGGCCAACGGTCATTTGATTTGTTTGTTTTAGCATTGGCTCGCCAGCATGGAATGAGTTTAAACACTCTTCCACAAAAGCCATTGGAAGTTGTTGTTTCCTAAGCTTGGGGCTTTGGTGTTAAATCGCGCTCAACCTTTCACCTTTGAGCACTGAGATCATCTCTAACTTAAATGTACTTTTAGGGTTTGTGTTATTTTTGTACTGTGGATTATTTTCTCATCCCTTTTTTTTTTTTTGAGAAGTCACTGCCTCCCTTGCCTCCTTAGTGGAAACTCCCCTTAAACTAACCAATCGTAAGTAGTGGCCCTTAGCGTGAACTTTCTGTCCCTGTTTAAGTAAGAACTTTAGCCTTTTTTCAGAGGACTCTGATGCGTGTGCTCTGTGGTGTGTTTGAGTTGGCTGCACGTGTGACCACATGCTCCTCTGGGCCCATCTGCAACGATTATTTATTTACACACTGTGATTCTTAACCTCGAGCAGGCAAGGGCATCCCAAACCTCAGCAGCAGGGCAGGATGAACTCTGTACATATCCTGCCCCTCTCTTCAAACTCAATGCTAATCGATCTTCCGTATCTCCGTCAATCATAGGTTGAGCACTCTTGACTCTTCCCAGACATCACTGCTGACATTCCCAAGGTTCCAGATTCAAGTAAAATGAGCCTTTGCCTCATAAAATCAAACGTTATAGTTGGCAAATTACAGAATAGTGCGAAATAGTTGGTGGTTTAGGGGTAATGTCATCTAGGGGTGCCCAAAACACTAGGCTTAGGGTTTTGTTAGTGCTATAGGAAACACTGGAACTAACTAACAAACAGTTCCTTTTCAGATCTGACAAAAGTGTTTTCCTGACTGTCACCATTGGCGACTGGGTTTTAAATTATGGTCACATATATTAGTTTTTTTTGTCGCAGTTGTAGTCATTTTAGTTGCAGTCTGGAGGTTTGATTATAGCATGCAATGTTCATGACCTACAATACTGGAAAGACAGATATTACACAGATAAAGACTGGCTTTATCTCTCATGGAGAACCTGACGTCCCTGTTATCAGGGCTTCATCAGGGGTCTTGAGAACAGGCTGACGTGAGTCTCTGCATTCCAGTGTGGAGAGGTTTAAGGATGTGAAAGGTCTGCCATCCCTCCTAAACAACAAGCACTGTGAGCTGGGCCAGTTGTTCACCTTTATCTCTGTTCACAAGCATTGTTGCCTGTTTTGCTTCAGTAATCATCTCATGGGAACTGCTGGGGTAAGTGTGTATTGAATGTTCTGCTAAAACATTTTGAAGCATATAAAATGGAGTGTAGAGACATCCATGAGCACTGTAAGTGATGAGACGAACAAAACATTGAACCAATTTATTGAGATGGATGGTGATGGACATTAAAACGGAGGTGTTTTACAGAATCAGATCTAACTTCCCTAGACTGTTTTTTGCTGTTGAGTTTTAAACCAGAAATGTCACAGTGGCAATTTTGTGTCATGACACAGGGAACATCCATAAAACAATCCAAGACCTAGATGTTAAGTGCCACAGCACATGTATTAAAACTAGGAGCAAAAGCGTTTTTTGAGTGACCTTACCAGGAGATCTTCTCACCCTCTGTATGGAGACTTGGAAGTGTTTTACTGGGAAGGACCGAATGGACACAATAGTCTAAGTGATTTTACTTTTTGGAACAATGGTCTAGGGAAGGAAGTGCAATAAGGGGCCTATCCTAAGTCCTTGAAAGCCTGGCTGCTTTCGATGGGGCCTGTGTCAACAGACCCCCCACCTAATCTCGCCAAGGGTCACACTTGCTTTTGCACCCTTCGTCCCCTCTCGAACAATTCCTCCGCCTTTGCAGAATCCCAACCCCCTTCGCCTCTGGTTTGGGATGGCACAAACCGGAAAAGTGGCTCACAAAGGGAAGTGAATACTTCCATGCAGAAAACAACGTGTAAACAAAGAAGACCACCAAAGACATGGTAGGTGAACTCAGATGGGTTTGTCTTTGCCTGCTGGAGCAGAAGTGTGCTGTGCCACCCTGTCTCTCGCTGTGGAAACTATGTGCGCATTACAAATCCATGTCAAGAGCCGGAATGATGAGCAAAATGATGAAGATGGGTTGGAATTTGGTGTCATTATGTAATTTAAGACTGGATAAGAGAAAGAGTTTGAAAGGGATGGTGCGTTTGCCCTGATCAGAGTCTAAGATTCCTGTCTGTAGATGTGGAAAAGAGCCCAGGTGTTCAGTTAAGTGCCAGAGGAAGTCTTGATGACAGGACGTGAATGTTACCTAAAGCACAGTCTAGGACTCTTTAGAGAAAGCCTAATTCCTGCTTCCCATGATCTCATGCTTCCTATGACATAATCCAACAAGTGCTAAGGAAACAGCCAACAGATGTGCACCCAAACACCACGTTTATGTTCTTGTTGAGCATATTATTTACATGGCTGCAAGAATTTGCCTACTTGTAGCTACAATAACACAGTCCACACACTTTTGCCCAAGTAGTGTACTTGTTTTTTGCAATTTAGTTATCTTGGTGGGGCATCTCCTCGCACCATTGTATTAGCATAGCAGGGCTCTGAAACAGCCTAGTCAGCCAGTCAGTTTCTCAGCTCTGATATGGTACAAAAATCCAGAGTGGTAGCTGTCGCCAGCTTCATTTACACAGCCGATAAGAGGACCAGGGGAAGTGTGATTCTCTTTCTCCAAACACGTAATCTCCCCGTACTGCAGGCGTTCTGTTGTCAGGTCAAGAGGACTGGAATGGAACTGTGGACTTCCTGGAATCTGCCACTTCTGACTTTCTGCTGAAATTCTTCAGGCCTCAAACTTTTGATATGGCCACAGATGCTAGGTAGTCCACCCCTGCTTTCTTTTTGTTTAATCAAGAAGTTTCTTGAGTAGTCATTACCGAAGAGGAAGGTCGTCAGCCATTGAGCCATTGTTTCAGTGGTCACGACTGCTCAGGGTGATTTGGTGTGCAGGAAGGAGCCGATGTATAGAAATCAAACATCAGACATTCAGCTCAAGGATCAAAGCCGCACTAGTTGACAGTTTGTAGGATACAGTTGCTGTGAATGCAAGCACAGCTTCCTGAATAGGGAACTATAGGATTCTTCAAAATCTTCTCCAAAACAGGACCATTACCAAATTACCAAATAGTACAAGGGGTTCCAGTCCTGCTCCTGGAGGGCCAATGTCCTGCAGAGTTAATTTCCAACATTTCCAAACACACCTGCCTCTCGTTTAACTGGGGCTAGAGTGGCCCTCCAAAAGCAGGATTTGGGCGCCTCTGAGATTGGCTCTTGAAAGGTGGGATGGCCTTTCCAGCTGCCATGATGTTTTGTTGAGATTTTGGACATACCTTAAATTACAAAAAGTTGTTGGCACCAGTAGCTTTGTGGGCAGTGCATCAACATGTAGAGCTGTTGTGCTTTGTGTGTCCCGAGTTCGAATCCCCCCATGTTGCACAACTTTGACAAAAATTTATATTTATGATTTGTAAACTAGCAATCTATACCTCACTTTGCAGCGATACTGCCATGCTTAGATGCCAATTTCATCATCAATAATGGTTTATTTCAGTGAGTTCCAATAAGAGAACACATGTACCCAAACCAAGACCACTTTTTAAAGTGTACTCTAACTAAACAAACCAAATTGATGTTTTGTTCTCAAACAGACCTGTCGGTTACCAACTTTAACCACTTAGTTATTAGCGCAACTCATCAGTAACAAGGCTCTCATTTATAATCCTGTCTGTAAGTTTCTTATTGTATACAGCAAAGCTCAGCCTTACGTGTCTTATATGTAGGGACCATATCAATTTTGGCTTGAATACCTGTGCAGATTAAATAGAATTTTTGAAATGTCATATTTTAATATGGCAGTGCTCATTGCTCGTTTCAGATGGAGCACAATCTATCTGTGTGACTCCACTACCAGAGCTAGAGTAAAATCATGAGCCTTGCATTTTCTTTGGCTTCAGCTTGGCTCCATTGCATTGTCAGTTATAGTAGTGAAAGGCGTTGGCTGCTCTTTTGAAGTTGAACATATAATTGTGTATTTTTGATATAAGCAGTGGTTGCCTAAATTTAGTGTTTTCTTTCTTTCTTTCTTTCTTTTTTTTTTAAAGACTCAAGTTTACAAGCTTCATTCCACAGAAACTAAAGTCGGCTTTACAGTTCAACTAAATCCTTGATTGTGCAGAGTTGAACAAAACGGCCAAATGCCTTCTTGTGGTGGAAAACCCATTCTGCTTTATGCTTGCCAGTTTTAGCATAAAAAAAATAAGTAGTTATTTTAAGGCTTACCAGCGTGGTAACCAAAGAGGAGGTGCTTTTTCTTGCTCATAAACTGCATTAAAAATAACTTGAATAAATGTTTTGCAGATGAACGTTTTTAGTATGACCAGCGTAATCAGGTTCATAAACAAATGACTCCTTTTAGCAGGTTATTTTTAAGTAAATTAGTCAGATACAAATCAGCTCTCTCAAAAGTACTATAACAGTCGTTAATGGATTTTTAAGTGGAATCACAATCTCAACCTAAATCATTAAATTCCTTAGGTTTTCCATCCATAAGGAAGAGCCCTTGCTTTACTTCAAAGCCTCTCATTATGTGTGGAAGGTAACTAGGTTCCACTGAGACCATGTCAATGAACTGCTCCTGTGCATTAAGGTTATAGAGCTTCACTTCAAAGGTTTTTTTTGTGGTTTGGTCACTCATGGCTGTGACAGCTTCATAATAAGGACGACCGATGGATCGTCACTCTGACTCCACATCATGGGTGTATCCAGTGTCTGCATTCTAGGTCCCATTCTACCCCAGTGCCCTCACTGTCTTGAACTTTGACCTTTTCGAACTGGGAATACAAACACTGATTCACTTTTAGACGGACACTGTGGGTTTCTGTGACGTTCCTGTGGTCTGGTTAAATTGTTCTGCCATTACTGGGGAAGGATCTGGAAATACAAAATGAAAGCTTTAAAACAATCCATTTAGATTGAAAAACATGATATAATCATTTAGCTTGGAAAATAATTCAGCCCACATTTCCAAGTGTTAAGGCTGTGTGGCATAGCTAAAAAAATTGTCATATATTTGTTTTGTTTTGTATTTGTATTCTCCATATATTTCCATATATTATTTGAACAAACCAGCCATGGTAGCCAAGTAGGTTTTTGACACAAACCTTAGGGACAAAAAAAATTGAGTTTATTTTTTGGTCCAAAAAATGTTTTTCAGATGTTTTTTGGGGATAAATAGCAAAAAATACCAATATTTACAGACTTGCATAATTTTATGAAAGCATTTACATGCATAAGAAACATGCCACACTGAGACGTCTTCATTTTGAGGGATGAAGCAAACAGTTCTTTGTATCAGGCTACTGAAATATTGGCTAATGGTCTTGAGACACCGTCCATGTGTTGCAGTGACAGAACTGTCTCCCTTAAGGGCCACAATTGCTGAAGATCAAAGACTCCAAGATCACTATTGAGTTGTGTATTATTTTCCATCCTCCTGCCAGTTTTAACATCCTCTGAGCTGGCTAGTGAGGTCAGGCAGAGGTCAGAGGTTAATGAAGTGCCCTTTGTTGTTCACAAGAAGAGACGGCGTTACTTAGTCCTGTATCTCCTAGTAAGCTAACAGGAATCTCCAGAAGTCCCCAGACCTTCCCAGACTCCCTCTGGGGCTCTCAAGAGAAAGACCAATGTAAACTGCCTAGCGACTCAAACCTAAAAGTTTAAGTGTGTAGTTCTTCATTTCTGCAGTGCTGGTGGCATTTTCTATAGCAACCACCCAACACATTAGCAACTAGCTAGCAAGGACTACATACACTTCAGACCCCTCTCTTCAAACTGTCCAGCTCTTTAGTTACAAGTTGTTGTGCTAATATGCAAGTGTTTCTGTACGTGAGACCTGATGGTTCATACAGGTTGATGAGGGTTTATTTGAGAGCACTGTGACCTCACAGGGTTATACAGACAGACACATTCCAAACAGTCCAGTGAATGAACAAACAGCCCTCTCATTTGCTTCATGTGACACATCAGCCATGAGCTTTCAGTAAAAGAGAAAAACAGCTGGAGAAAGGACTTCAAACTCAATCGACTGAGGGTGACAGCCATTAATAAAAGGTCTTTATTACGTTGCATACGGCACGCTTGTTTCTAGTCATCAGTATCAGTTTGCTATAAGATCTAAACCACTATGGCACACTCTGTATATATATATATATCAGCCATAGTCTCTTGATTGTCTTCATGTGAAGCTGACGCTAGTGTTCTGTGTTCTTTCTTAGAGTTACTGGGCTCCACCAAGAGGCTGAACATCAACTATCAGGATCCAGACGGGTGAGTCATTGTACCTTTGTGTGTGAATCTCATAACAAACCAGGTCAATAACATAATTATCAGGTCAAAACACAGACATTCTTAAGTGTGCAGCCAGTCAGCACTTTCCCTTTAGGTCAGATTTGAAAAGCTGCCAGAGAACTTGTAAGGCCGGCAACTCTATAAGTTTAGGTGCTACAGACATTAACTAGGTTCATTGTTTAATAACAGTTAGGTAGGTAATATTTTTTTTGTACTGGCAGTATTATTAGTAGATCATAGTTTAAGGACCAGAGGATGAGAGGCTCATCAAATAATCATCAAATAATGTGAAAGTTGCAAAGGTAGTCTGATTGTTGAATCACACAGACATGAGCTCTTAGCCTTAAAATCAGTGTATGTAAGACTGAATTCTTTCAGCCAGATGCTTTACCTGTGTCTCATCTTAAACGGACCACTATCATTGCTCACACAGTCTATTAAAATGTGCTCTGTCAACAGTGTCTTTGAGATAAGATGGGCCTCTCACAGGGCTGTAAAATGGTACATTGACTTCATATATTAAAGTCGAGACTCGGGTGACATTTAGGTGCTTGTTTTTGGGTGGCCCACCACCTATGTGTCGTAAAGAAGAGAAAGGGGGTGGGCCAGTCAAGAGGTCAGAGATGGCCATTTGCAGATAAGGACCGTAACAAATTAGATGGGAGTGTTTACAAAGCACCGAACAGCCATTATTGAGGCCGGATGGGGAAGGCAAGAGAAAAACAGGGAATGATGGACGGAGATTTATGGGAGTGCTGATCCGTGCTTTCATATATGGCTGGTGTGAACAAATCTGCCACTATATGACATTAAATCACTTTAAATAGATTACAAAAAAATATCCAAGATAAACTCTAGGTTTAGATTGGCTGACGTCTCAGGTCTTTAAAGCGGTCGACTCTTAGTTTGAACAAAATGCATCAGTCACGTAGTTTTATTTTGTTTTGCTAAGTTGCCATGGTATCTACTGACCCGGGTTTTGTTATATAACTTCTCTGTTTAATGGAAACTTACTGACAGAAGAGGAAAACAGGAAAAGGGGCGAAAGGATGTAGTTGAGCTCAGCTCAGTCAGAGTGAATGTAGCACAATTATGCAAAAACCTGTATCACTTATTAATGGGAATAAAGTACATAGACTCACCCGTGTGTAGGCAAAGGCTGTCTGGGATCTGAAATATGCAACATATTCAGGTCATATTACAGTACTCTCCAAAATCAAATGAAAAAATATTATGTAAAAAATTGTATACATAAAAATGTATTTATACAAGGACATCTCATTACAATTAAGAACCTTTCTCAAACAATTTTCAAGACAATTTTTAAAAAAAAAATGTTATTTTTAAAGAATTTTATTAAATAATATTTTTGTTTATGCTGATTAAAAACATTTTGGAATTTCAATATTTTTAGAATAATGTAGCAAAATGTGCATTAATTAGAATCTAATGAGAACAACAATTGAAAATAATAGAAATAAATAAATAAATAAATAAATATAAATATATATATATATATATATATATATATATATATATATATATATATATATATATATATATATATATATATATATATACACACATTTCTAAAAAAACTACATTAAAATGATATTTTTTATTGATTATTTATTATTTTTTGAACATGGTTTCATCGGATACACCGCAACACTGTTAGGAAAGCCTTGTTTCTGCATGCCACCTGATGATGACCTCAGCATGAATCATAAGCTTGTACTTTTGATTGTGAAAGATTTTAATACTTTTGCATGCCCAGGTCTGTTCGTAAAGGAGAAAAATCAAATGTGGGGTTTGGGGTTCAGCAAATAATATTGGTGTAGCATTGAAGGTTTTGCTTGTCTGTGAGACAAATTAGTATTTGAGCTGCCTTTGACTTTCTGGGGAACTGTTGGGATTTGTATGGGGGGCGTTTCCATGGCAAACGTCCTGGAATGTTCGTGAATGAAAGGCAAGGCCGGTGTGAGAGGGACTCTTTGGAGCCCTGTCCTTTGTGCACCGAGGGCAGCGCTGCCAGGATGCATCAAATCCATCCTGACATCCCGAGAAATGAAGGCGAGAGTGGACAGGGCTTGTAACATAAGACCCTCGCTGAGTTCTGGGAACTTTTCTGAATTGTGTGCTTGTGGGTAAATCAACAACTGCTCAGTATCACTGTGGCCTGTCTGACCCGCTCTTGATATTCCCTGGGGTGCAAAACTGTATTTTTGTCTGGTATGATGGCCAAACGCAGCCAACTCATGTACGTAACTGAAGAGCATGATAATATTCAAATTAATTGAACAAGGGATTTCATTGTATCTGTGAACATGTCTGTTTACAGTAATTAAGGCTCAATGACATTTAATTGTTGCTGTACATGTTTACAGTATTTAGAAACCGCTTTAGGGAATACCTGTACTAACTTATTCCCTAAAATGTTTATTTTAGGCTAGGCTTAACAATAAGGATGGCCCAAGGCCAGATTGCGGTACTCACACTTGTCTTGTCGGACCAGTGCTGCGTTGTCACAAAATATTTTGTTTGCTTTTTATGGCATTATGTCAGTTTTTTTTTTTTTTTTTTATGAAAACTTGAACACTTAATTTTACTGTTTAAATGTATTTATATTTTAATATATTTTTACTTTTAACACATCTATATAAGCAGTTTAATTTAGGTTTAATTATGTTTGAGTTTAAAGCCATGCTATAACGTTTGAGGAATGGGCTGAAATATAAATCATTATTTGCTGAAATTCTTAGCATCTGACCTAGCTCTCCATGGCACATTCAAGAGAGAAGCAGCAATACACATTTTTGGTGGTTTTGCATTATTTTTGCAGTTTGAAACATTTGGTCCCCATTCATCAAATTCTCCATATGAGCTCTAAACAACATGAGGCTGTGTTTAAGGAAGGATGACAGAATGTATCTTGCGTGTATGCTGCTTGATTATGGCAAAAATAATAATCACAATTATTTTGGTCAATGTTTTAAGTAGAATTATTTAACACTATTATAAATGGGAGATATGACCAACATCTTATATGAGTCATTTTTTCTTCATCTTCACGAAAGCAATATATTTTGCTGGAAAAAAGTTCACTCCATATTTAATATTTAATATACTGACAACACATCTAATTTCTTGCTCAAATGGTTTATGTTCACTTAAGACATAACCGATTGTATTTATGTGAATACTTGCCAGTACAGGCATTTTAAATTGTGTGTGTGTGTGTGTAAATGAAGGATCGAAAACTAAAACCAATTCATCGCACAACCCTAGTATGTGCCCCCAAATCATCAGTGTCCAGCATTTGGATATGATTGAGGTAGTGTGAGTTTGATCGCACTTTCCTGGTAAAGTGGGGTCCTCTCCAGGTTCAGTGTAGGGATAAAGAGACGAGCTGTCTTTACAACAATCCATCTCTCCTCACAGCTCCCAGTTTCTTTTAGTTTTTTCCTAGAAAGCTGATGGTAGTGTGTGTAGAGGTGTTGAAGAGAAGAGTACCGTCTCCTTCGCAAGAGAGAGAGAGCTCTTTCACAACACTGGTTTCTTTCAGCATCTACACCCCCTCGCAGGGCTTGAGGTCTGGCCATCAGCAGGTCAGGTACAGCTACAAAGAAAGACCGCAGAGAGGAGTGATTGTACCACATACCCAAGAGCCCCACACCTCAAAACCAGACCCACATGGAATATGCAGACCTTTCATGCACTGTTATTGGGATGACATCCATGTACCTCTGTAGAATGCGTAAAAGTGCGTTATCAAATAAATGCTTGTTATTCAATGACCCCCATGATGGGGGATTCAATTCTGCGGAAAAATTAGTTGTGTGGGCACAGGTCCTGTGCGGGCCTGCCTCATAACACACAGATATAGGGACTATACTGACTCTTTTCCCCTCCTCAAACACAAATGTCCCAGTTGTGAGGGAGATGAGTTAACAAAGTGATGTTATGCCTATTGCTTTGTGCTATGGAGCCTCCGGCAGTCTCCATTTCTTGCCTTAACCTGCCCTCTTGTTGTAGTGCCATGGAATGTTCTCCGACTCTGGAGATTTTTTTTGAGTATAATTATTTGACTTTAATAGAATCTTTTTACTGGCAAACTACCAAGACCATTGGAATTTATTTCTGGAACTTTTGTGCAAAGTCCTAATACAAGGATTGTCTCTTTGGACCGAGGGCATTACAGTGATCGAATCGGCCAACTTCTGATTTGTAGTCCTGAGATTTATCCACTATGCCACATTCATTCCCAGGCCTTCACAGCTGTCATGCCATTTCTCATGAGTGTCAAGAACGTCCAGTGTGAAGACACTTACGTGTCAAGATGATTTACATCAGAGCGCTTCTGCTAAGCATGGCAAACTTTGTGTCCTGTGTGATTCTACACAATGTGAAAGTTTGACACCAGCTTGAGATTCCGAGTGTTGGAAGACCTTGCAGTTCCAGCTCTTCAAATGCATGGTCGGCAAAATGTCAGTCAGCTCTGAGAATATAGTCTGAGGTCATGGGTTGAGGAACGAACAGCTCTTTTGGCTTACCTCATATGGATTGAGTAAAAGCATCTGACCTTTTCATGTGATAAAATGCTGAGCCAAAATACCTGCACTACAAAATAGACCACAAAAGATGTTCCACCATGATTCTTGTTAAGATGAGTCAGGCCCATTGTGGGTTCAAATCCAGGAACATGCAGAGCTTCCAGACTGACACTGCAGACATCTAGAAATTTCCCAAAGAAATCTTCCAAAATCTTGTGAGCTGCCAATATACAGTAGGCGGCTATTTAAGGCGTCGTAGCTACTCAGGACAAAATGTGTGTTCTCAGAGATTGGTAGCATGATTTCTCTGCCTTTTAAGATGCCTTCTTTTGACCGATTTCTAAAGCAGCATTGCATTTATTCTTCACAAAGATGGCAATCCCAGAATGCACTGCAAGGAACATCTATCCCCAATGGCAAACGAACCAAACTCTGCTGTAACTTGAGACTTCTGGAGTGTTCCAAAATGGTCCTTTACGAGGTTCTGGTAGAATGCTGAAAGCCTGGCTGAAAATAATAAATAAAACAAGTTTAATATCCTCCGACTGGATGGAATCATAATCTGAAGCTTAAAAAAAATCAGTCTGTGGCTATCATACACTACACAGTTTTCTATGAATTCTGTCAACCCTTACTGCCCAATATCTGCAGACTGGCTCTGATTTTTGCCAAATAGCATTGATTTATCAAGCTGCAAATCAGGCCAAAAGTCGTGTAGTGTAGGTAGGGTTGCAAAAAAATTCCAGAAATTTACCAAAAATGTTCTGCTCTAAGTGTCGGTAACTGATAGCAAGGCAGCTCACAAGGTTTACCTAGTTTACCCCTCATTCATAAGAGAAAAGATTTGTTTTCTTAGTTTTACTGGATGCTTTCATGCACCCTGATCAAATGGTCATTGCTTAAGTAATGGCTGCCAAAAAGCACCACGGTGCAACTTGGCTGGTTCTTTATGGGGCCACTTGTGCCTCAAGTGACGGCTTCCTCTTCTTAAGTGATATGTTTGGAAGGAGATTTACATCTCGGACGTCTAAAGAATTTGATGGGGGTGTTCGAAAACAGGCCTGTTACTCACCTGTGAGAGGTCTTGCTTTGATTTCAGCATGTTCTAACGAAATACATCCACCCCAGACAAGAAGCATTTTCATTTGTCATACTTCTGTAAACATCAGATCATACGAGGGTGTCTGTGCCCAGAGGACACTGTTTTTTTGTTGCCTGAGCTTGTACTGAAAATAATATTTCTCCCCCTATCGCCCTCTGTTTCTTTTTTATTCGCCTCATGAAACCTTGTAAATTTCAGACTTTAGTCTCTAATTGTGCCACAGCTTGAGCAACACGAGGCACTTTTACAAGCCTTTGGTTTGTTGGCGATCTCACATGTACTGGGATTTTTATTTTTCCATTCCCTTTATGACCACACATGGTTTCAAGTGGGGAATGATGAAAGTGTAACTATGTGCTCTTGCATCAAATTAAGCTGATAAAAGTTATTGAGTGGCTTCTTTATTTGACTGTAGCCTGCGTCTTTCCCAAAAGTACTGTTCTTTAGTTGTCAAAAGTTGCTCATTCTCTTTAAGTTTTTCTGTTTTTCTCCCACTCAGGTTTTCAGTGTTGCATCATGCAGCTCTCACAGGCACTACAGAGTTGCTATCTCTGCTGTTGGAAGCTCAGGCTGTTGTGGACATCAAGGATAGCAATGGTACGAACTGCCTCCTCATTACCTTCAGCTCTGTTTTGAGTAAAACTATCAACTGGTTGTGATTTACTTGCAAATTAATCCAGGACCTGATAGAAGACCTCAGTCTTTTAAATTTTGTTCAGTCTTGTACAGCGCTTGCATAACTGTGTCAGAGATTTAATTAATGTTTTGCTCTGCAGGCATGCGGCCGCTGCATTACGCAGCATGGCAGGGTAAAGCTGACTCAGTGCTCATGCTGCTGAGATCAGGGGCTGCCGTTAACAACGCGTCTCATGACGGGCAGATTCCACTGCACCTGGCTGCTCAGTACGGACACTATGAGGTGGTGCGTATCCATTACATCTGTAGTTCCCAATTGTGTTCCTGGAGCCTCCCCAGGGTTGTGGCCAGAAGGAATTCAGCAAAAACCAGAAGCTGACAATAAATTTAATTTTTTACCTATTAGATTGTGTTTTATTAATGTCTACACCTACCCCAACCCTAAACCTACCCCTTACACTAATGCAAAAATAGTAATTATTGTTGTACAGTGTGAGAAAAATGACACTTTATTGATGTGTGCATGCCCAGTAGTTTCTGCTGTATGCCATCTAGCCTTAACCCCTCCCCAGCACTGCACTTTTGGCATGTTTCCTTAATCAAACACACCTGATTCAACTCATCAGCTAATTGTAAAGACTCCAAGACCTGAAATGGGTGTGTCAGACAAAGGGGACATGCAAAATGTGAACCAGTGCATTAGACCACACCCAGATCTATGGAAGATCGTTTCCGCCACTGAATTAAAAAAAAAAGGTTATTACGACTTAAGATAAATACTCACAATTCTAACTTTTTTTCTCAGAATTGCGTGATATAAACACAATTGCGTGTTATAAAGTCAGAATTGCGAGACATAAACTCTATATAAATTCTATATAAAAAAGTCCGAATTGTGAGTTTATATCTGGAAGTTCTGACTTTATTTCTCTGAATTGCGACTTTATGTATCACAATCGCGAGTTTATATCACACAATTAGGAGAAAAAAAGTCAGAATTGTGAGATAAAAAGTCGCAATTACCTTTATTTTTTATTCAGTGGCGGAAATGGACATCCATACAGATGCTTCAAAACAGATTGCTGTGAACAAACATGTCACACATGCTTCTGAACAAAGAGCAGAGCAGTTTAGCTTTACATCACCTGTGTGAATCATCTGAGATAATCTCATCGAAATGCAAAGAAATATGATATATGCATTGCAACATTAACAAGTGACCCCAGGTGGCTTTTTGTGTGTTTATTTTAGATGGATCAGAGATAATCTATTTATCTAGATCTAGATAATCAAATTATTTTCGGTCTCATGTCACATTGACAAACAAGTTGGTATAAAAACATCATTCTTCAATTCTTTCTTTCTCTCTCTCTCTCTGTTTATCAGTCTGAGATGTTGTTGCAGCACCAGTCGAACCCGTGCATTCTCAATAAGGCCAAGAAGACTCCTCTGGATCTGGCCTGCGAGTTTGGCCGAGTGAAGGTCAGTGAGCTCATCTCTATAGGGACTTATCAGAGTTTCAGTACTAGTGTGTTTGTGCTCATTCTTCATGTGAGATGTCATTCGTTACATCACTGTCACTATAGTTACAGTGATTTCATAAATTACATCTGATGTGTGGGTAATCTCACAAAATCTGACAAGAACATGTCCAAAGACCAAAATCCGAAGATAGATAATAAGAAATTCTGAGTTGAAATATTTGAACGAAAAAGCATCCGTGAAGACAGCAGTTGTGAGCAAGCGGCAAGTTCAAACTAGACGGACATTTAAGGGAAACGGTGTGGTCAAACCAATTATTACACAACATTTCACCACATTAATAATTAAGGCAATAAAAGATTTAAGACGAAAAAGTTTTAAAATCTTACCAGTTTGTTAGTTATCTTATAATCCATTACAGCGTATAAAACAATCGTAGCAAAATGGCAGCAGCTGCGTTTGTATGAAACGAGAGCAAGTCTGCGATACCAGGATGACATAATTAAACAATTGTACAGCATTTTGAATCGAGTTTAAATATTTTATTAGCTAAACAAACACAAAGCTTCCACCAAGAAAAAAATTGTTCAAGCAAGAGTACAGCGCCGACTGCTGTTACCCGGATGAGCCTGTGTTATCAGCTTTTACAGACTGTTATCAAGGGATAACATACCTTTGGAATATCACGACTGACCAATCAGAATCAAGAATTCCACCGAGCCATGTAATAATCACAAATAATCACATATCAGTACTGAGAAAATCCTCCAGATAAAGATTTAAAAACATGATGAATAAAACATTGAATGGACATTAAAAATGGTTAGAAGTCAGTTATAGTTTCTTGAATTTAATATAATTGAAGATCTATCACTAGATGATGAGAGTGAACTGTCTGTGAAATTGTCAAATTGATGATATTGTTAATTGTTTAGTAATTAATTTTACTAAACTTATTTGTTAAATTTGCTACACTTATACTTCAGAATTTAAAAAAATATAAAATAATATCTTAAACATGTTATCAAACTCCCAGTATAATTTAACATGTATAGTTTAAATAATTGAATTATAATTAAAAAATATAGCTGCAAGCAGCGATGGCGGGCTCAAGCCATCAGCGCAAACGCCACCCCGGTGGCATCAGGTAAACTGTGCCCAGCGGGCACATGCATTTACAGTAATCCTCTGGCACTCAGGTTTTAAGGGATACGGCAATTAACGGGTTAATCCGAAGCATCAAGACTTTGAAATCACATACACAGAACAATATTCATTAAGAAAGTGAAATTAAATGATTAATAAACTATTTATTCGAACCCTTGCTATTTTCTATTCTAATAAGAGTCTTGGCTGTGGAACACCTGTAATAGAGTTGGCTAGCTGGATGCAAATAAAGTCATGCCTTTTATTTGTTCCCCTGTTTCCTATTTCACATTCCTGTCACTGAAGCGTTGTGGCCAAAGACACAGAAGGTAACTGAAACAATGTGGTTTAAGTCCAGGTGATCATAAGGGGTCCAAGCACAATGGTTTGTGTAGATGATGCAGTTAAACAATGGACGTGTCTCTTTTCAAGTAAATTATTATACGCACAGCATGAAAATAGATAACAAATATAGTATCCCTTCTTCACTTTTTCAGTAATGCGTGATAACTTGAGAAATATGATTGTCAATACTATTAAAATAAGATAAAAACGTAATGGTATTTCGGAGATGATAGTTTTTGCATAATTACTATATTGGGCTTTATTAAAGTTTATGAAAACAGAATGAATGTATATGCATTTTTGATTTATTTACATAAATGAAACATTTTCAAGTCTTTGAACAGATCTTGAAGTATTTGCTGTCCTGTGGCGCCATCAAGTGGACAACATTAGCATTGTGCCCTTCATTTTTGAACAACATTATGAAAGGGGGCAATATTTTTTGATTGATTATAAATATTTAATGATTAGTTTACTGATAATATACCCACATTAAAATCGAATTTACTGATTCTGTATCTTATTTCATGCTTAATCATGAGTTTAATTTTCAACTTACATTTTTAAGCAGTGTTGAATGATTACTATGTGAGTTGCTAAATTTGTTTTGTTTTTACAATTATAATACATAAACTATATAATGATGAAAAATACAACAGTTATTGTTTTCATAATATTTACTATTGACAATCGTTATTCTGTATTGTAAAGAAGAAGGTTTTTATGACAACAAAAATGGTCATTACTAAAAATTAAACACTAATTTAATTCATAGTTTTTATTTTTCTATAGGTTAAGCACCTTTTCGTAAATATGGCTGTTTCCCAATTTTATTTTATTTTTGTTTGTTTGTTTGTTTTTTTTTGTTTTTTTTTAGGATTTACATTTAAAAAAATGAGCCTACTTCAAACATTTTAAGCAGCTTGAACAAAACCTGTTAATATTTATTATAGACCACTGTAACTGTCTATTATCAAAAAAAAAAAAAAAAAAATTATTATGAAAATAAAATATGTACACCAGTTAAACTGGACGATAAAGAAATTGCTAACAATAGTTTAATAGAGCATGTTTTAGGTTTATAGGTGTTTAGATGCAGAAATTTAATTTAATTAAATATAGATTAATTCTTGTTAGAGCAAAAAATAATAATAATAATAATAATAATAATAATAAATACATGAATACATACAAAAAAAGCAGCCAAGACGAATGATTTTCTGTTTTTATAGATTAAAATTAAAGACAGAAAGCAGCTGGTAAATGCAGTCACTTTAATATTCAAATCCAGTATCATAATACACTTCAGATTTATTTCTCAACTGTTTATGTTCACGTGACTGTTTTCGTTTATATTCGCCAAGCTATTATGTATTTTGAAATAACCTCGTTCTTGATTTGTTCGTTCTTGCCAGAATCAGCGTCCTCTGGAGCTCGAGAGATCGATGTTATTCTGCCCTTAGACAGTCTCGCGCTGTCAAATAGTCTTTAAATTTTCACAATCAAACAGCTCACAAATACCCGAATTTAGCTCTTGTTGTGTTCTAATGGGTGGATTGTGTGCATTCGCCGTAATATTTTATTTTAAAAAGCTCTTAAAACTATAAAAATGCTTTTATTGTGAGCTCGTGAGACTGCACGCGCTGATGCAGCGGCGATTTCTCTCTGGTCTTTCTCACTGTTCTGGCCAGACATCAATTATTAATGAGATCTGAGCCGGTAATAATAACATATGTTGGTTCAGCTTGTCAGTGTGTATTAAATGTGTATTTATTTGTCCGTTCTCGCCAAAAAAACCATCACCGTGTTCTGGAGCGCAGAGCAATCGATGTGATGTTCAGCCCTTAGACAAAGAAAATCTCACAAGCACTCATAAACACTCATTTTCATCTATATAATATGTTCTTCTAATTGTTTTTTGTTGATTCGCCGCTGTGTTTTAATGTAAAAGGCTGTAGTTTCTTTATGTACACTTTTTTTTTCCCTTCAAGTGTTCAGACGTCTCGCGCTGTCAGACAGGCTGCAGCAAATATTTCATTTTAACATGTTAACAGCTCACCAACATCTGACTAGCTCTTGGTGTGTTCTAATTGGCGGATTGTGTGCAATCGCAGTAATATTTTATTTTTAAAAGGTCTTAAACAAGAATAAACTCGTTTGTTGCGAGCTCGTTGAGACAGCACGCGCTGTTCGGAGCGGTGACATATCTCTCGTCTATCTCACTGTTCTCTGTCGGCTGACATCAATTATTAATAAGCCCTGACCCGCTAATAATAAGATATGTTGGTTTAGCTTGTCAGTGTGAATTAAATTGATTTATTTAGTTTGAATTTCTAACCGATTTAAAAGTGAAACTAAGCGAGACTCCTCCCTCTCAGTCCCGGGAATTGCTCCTGTAGAGGCGCATTTTCTCTCAGACAATGAAAGTCTCAGCACACATACACTCCTCACACAGAGCCAAAAATCCATATTCAAATCAAAATAGCCGACTTCCTGTTGGTCGTAGCTAATGACTGTAAATTAGAAAGTTGTCCGTCTTAATAAGAACAATATATGCACCGAGTTTGGTGTCTGTAGCTAAAACTAAGCCCCCCACTTTTGACAAAAGGTGGCGCTATAGAGTGCCTCCTCCACGCCCTTTTATGACCTTTTGCCAGTGTCTAGCTATCATTAATACTGATATGTATTCTGAGTTTCATGAAATTCTAAGCATGTTATCTGCCTCAAAATCAGAATATATTATACAGAAAAAATATCCCAGTTTGATATGTTGCCATGGCAACACTATATTAGATATCAATATCCCCTCAACAGTTTTACATGGGCCGTGTTTTGTCATTATTCTGATGAAGTTTGAAGCAAATTGAGTAAAAATAAGATGCTGAATTCAAAGCATTTTGAAAATGACACACTTCCTGCTGCCAGTTGGTGGCGCTATAATTTTGACTCCTAATAGTCACATATATGCGATCGGCATCATACAACGAACAAATTGATGAAGTTTAATTAAAATCAGGAAATGTATGTGGATGTTATTAGACACTTCCTTTTTCTCATTTCTCGCCATAAT
Source organism: Cyprinus carpio (assembly GCF_018340385.1). Lineage (NCBI taxonomy): Eukaryota > Metazoa > Chordata > Actinopteri > Cypriniformes > Cyprinidae > Cyprinus > Cyprinus carpio. The sequence goes on from NC_056574.1 coordinate 32,457,546, forward strand.
TTCAACGCCTCGCCACAAGCAAACCCATTCGAGATATCAAAAATCCCCTGGCAATTTTGCATCCCCAATGTCTTGAGATCATGTTGACCAAGTTTGGTGGCAATCGGGTAAAAAACCTATGACAAGTATATCAAATTCCAGAGCATGCACTTTTTACATAGCTCTAAATAGCTGACTTCCTGTTGGGCGGAGCCTATGACATGCAATACAAAAGTTGTTCGGAACAATGAGATCTATATGTGTACTGAGTTTCATATGAATACGTGCAAGTATGTTTGAACTATACATCAACATTTCTGACTGTGTTCCAGGGGGCGCCGTAGAGCCCCTGTGCCACGCCCGGGTCTCAGCCTCTGCAGCCTCCTAATGGCCACAGATTCTAAGGTGTGTGCAAATTTTCAAGAGTTTTTGAGCATGTTAAGGGCCCCAAAAGCCCCCACAACTTTGACGAAAAATAAGAATACTAAACCCTAAATAGCCAACTTCCTGTTGGGCGGAGCCTATGACATGCAGTACGAAAGTTGTTCGGCTTGATGAGATCTATATGTGTACCGAGTTTCATACGTCTACGTGCAAGTATGTATGATACATGGCCCTCCATATTCCAGGGGGCGCTGTAGAGCCCCTGTGCCACGCCCGTGTTTCAGTCTCTGCCCGGCCCTAATGGCCGCAGGTTCCAATGTGTGTGCCAATTTTCAAGAGTTTTCGAGTATGTTAAGGGCCCCAAAAGCCCCCGAGACGTTGGAAAAAAAAAAAAAAAAATAATAAAATCCAAAAGAAAATAAATATAGCTGCAAGCAGCAATTACGGGGCCAAGCACTCCAGAGGCAAATTGAGGAGCTAAGCATGGCATAGAGCATCAGACCAATTTCGGAAATTAGTAATTGAAGCCATTTTAGGATGATTGTAATTGAAATGGTGAAAAAATCATAAATACAAGCACTAGTATTATGATTAAATGGCTTATCACTTTTGACCAACAGGTGGCGCTGTAATCAAATCATTTTGATGTTTTCTGTGTGAGGTGACAATGCCACACACAAAGTTTGGTGTCAGTATTCCAAAGCATTGCAGAGATACAGGCTGAAGTGTCATTTTGGCATCATGCCTGAAATTCGTCGCTGTGGTATGCGAAAATGGTTTTGTCTATCGATACAAAATCCATAACATTTTGTCAGCACAGTCTGAAGATCATCTGATTCAATTTTGGTGAAAATCGGACCAATGGTTGATGAGGAGTTCGAAAAAGTAGGTTTTCAACATAAATCAAAATGGCGGACAGGAAGTTCAGGGTACTCTGGCATATTTGGTATCTATGTTGTCGGCAGAAGCCAAGGAATATTTTGAGACCAGTTTCATTGCAATAGGCTAATGCAATAAAAAGCTATTAGCATTTTTATAAATGTAATTATTAATGGTTAATGAATGATTTATTACTCTTGACCAATAGGTGGCGCTGTTACCAAATTTATGTGGCATGGTCAGTCTGAGGTGACAATGGCACATACAAAGTTTGGTACAAATATGTCAAAGCTTTGCCGAGATACAGCCTTAGATGTATTTTGGCATCTTAATAACAAATTTGTTGATGCGCTAAACAAAAACCGTTTCGTATATCAACACAAAATCCATAACTTTTTGTCAGCTTGGTCTGAAGATGATCCGAACCAAATTTGGTGAAAATCGGACTAACGGTCTAGGAGGAGTTCGAAAAAGTAGGTTTTCAACTTTAATCAAAATGGCGGACAGGAAGTATGGCCAATTTTGGAATAATTGGTATCGATGTTCTCGGCATGACCCAAAGAATATAGAAACATGACTTTTATTGCAATAGTCTAATTTTTTCAAAAGTTATTAGCATTTTTAAGATATTTCATTATAACTTTTGACCACAAGGTGGCGCTGCCACGAAACTTTTTGAGTAGCTTTAGGGCATGGAACCAAACATTTTTGTAATTATTTTCGTAGCGATACGATAATGCGTTCAAAAAATACAGCATTGTGAAGCATAATTCAAAATGGCCGACACCTAAAATGACCGCCACCGACACGGGAAAATTGGATATCATTCGACTCGACATGACCCACCGAATCTAATGAGACCAGTTTTGTGATTTTTGGCCAAAACATCCAGAAGTTATAAGCAAAAATATGCATTTTTCATATCTCCTGACCACTAGGTGGCGCTGCGTCGAAACACTACAGGTAGTCTCAGGTCATGCTTGTTATTACATACACCAAGTTTGGTCTCAATACGCCAAACCGTTGCGGAGTTATAGCCTCACAAGCATTTTTGCGTGCTTTTCGTAGAATTTGTTCGCGTGGTATTCGAGAACGGTTGGACAAATCAACTTGAATTCCATAACTTTTTGCCAGCATGGTCTGAAGATGATCTGAGCCAATTTTCATGAAAATCAGACTAACCGTCTAGGACGAGTTCGAAAAAGTAGGTTTTTCGAACAATTGAAAATAGCGAAAAAACTAAACCTTGCGATTTTTGAATTTTGGGGTTCATTCGACTCGAACTGAGCCAAGGATTCAGAGGAAAAAATAATTTTAATTTTGTGGCTTACGGTTCAAAAGTTATTAGCATAAAAATTTTGAAACTTTGGACAAGTGGTGGCGCTAGAGAGTTGGAGTTATAGACTTCAAATTTGCTATAGTTAATGTTGGGACTGTCCTCTATCAGGGTGCCAAATTATACAACTTTCCCGCAATCGGTTCTATGGGCTGCCATAGACTTGCGGCGGAAGCGGAAGAATAATAATAATAAATATAGCTGCAAGCAGCAATTACGGGGCCAAGCACTCCAGCGGCAAATTGAGGAGCTAAGCATGGCATGGAGCATCACACCAAATGCAACAATGAGCAATTACAGCAATTTTAGGATGATTGTAATTGAAATGGTGGAAAAATCATAAATATAAGCACTAGTATTATGATTAAATGGCTGATCACTTCTGACCAACAGGTGGCGCTGTAATCAAATCATTTTGGTGTTTTCTGTGTGAGGTGAGAATGGCACACACAAAGTTTGGTGTCAGTATGCCAAAGCATTGCAGAGATACAGGCTGAAGTGTCATTTTGGCATCATGCCTGAAATTCGTCGCTGTAGTATGCGAAAACAGTTTTGTCTATCGATACAAAATCCATAACATTTTGTCAGCACAGTCTGAAGATCATCTGATTCAATTTTGGTAAAATTCAGACCAACGGTTGATGAGGAGTTCGAAAAAGTAGGTTTTCAACATAAATCAAAATGGCGGACAGGAAGTTCAGCGTACTCTGGCATATTTGGTATCTATGTTGTCGGCATAAGCCAAGGACTATTTTGATACCAGTTTCATTGCAATAGGCTAATGCAATAAAAAGTTATTAGCATTTTTATATATGTAATTATTAATGGTTAATGAATGGTTTATTACTCTTGACCAATAAGTGGCGCTGTTACCAAATTGATGTGGCATGGTCAATGTGAGGTGACAATGGCACCTACAAAGTTTGGTGCAAAAATGTCAAAGCTTTGCCGAGATACAGCCTCAGATGTGTTTTGGCATCTTACGAACAAATTCGTTGATGCGCTAAACGAAAACCGTTTCGTATATCAACACGAATTCCATAACTTTTCGTCAGCACACTCTGAAGATGATCCGAACCAAATTTGGTGAAAATCGGACTAACGGTCTAGGAGGAGTTCGAAAAAGTAGGTTTTCAACTTTAATCAAAATGGCGGACAGGAAGTATGGCCAATTTTGGCATAATTGGTATCGATGTTCTCGGCATGACCCAAAGAATATAACGACATGACTTTCATTGCAATAGTCTAATTTATTCAAAAGTTATTAGCATATATTATATATTTCATTATAACTTTTGACCACAAGGTGGCGCAGCCACCAAACTTTTTGAGTAGCTTCAGGGCATGGAGCCAAACATTTTTGTAATTACTTTTGTAGCGATATGATAATGCGTTCAAAAAATACAGCATTTTGAAACATAATTCAAAATGGCCGACACCTAAAATGGCCGACACGGGAAAATTGGATATCATTCGACTTGACATGACCCACCGAATCTTATGAGACCAATTTTGTGATTTTTGGCCAAACCATTCAGAAGTTATAAGCAAAAATATGCATTTTTTTATATCTCCTGACCACTAGGTGGCGCTGCGTCGAAACACTGCAGGAATTCTCAGGTCATGCTTGTTATAACACACACCAACTTTGGTCTCAATACGCCAAACCGTTGCGGAGTTATAGCCTCACAAGCATTTTTGCGTGCTTTTCGTATAATTTTTTCGCGTGGTAGTCGAGAACAGTTGGACGAATCAACTTGAATTCCATAACTTTTTGTCGGCATCATCAGAACATGAACTAAGCCAATTTTCGTGAAAATCGGACTAACCGTCTAGGACGAGTTCGAAAAAGTAGGTTTTTCGAACAATTGAAAATAGCAAAAAAACTAAACCTTGCGATTTTTGAATTTCGGGGTTCATTCGACTTGGCCTGAGCCAAGGATTCAGAGGAAAAAAGAAGAATTTTCATTTTGTGGATTACGGTTCAAAAGTTATTAACATAAAAATATTGAAACTTTGGACAAGTGGTGGCGCTAGAGAGTAGGAGATAGAGACTTCAAATTTGCTACAGTTAATGCTGGGACTGTCCTCTATCAGTGTGCCAAATTATACAACTTTCCCGCAATCGGTTCTATGGGCTGCCATAGACTTGCGGCGGAAGAAGAAGAAGAAGAAGAAAAAGAAGAAGAAGAAGAAGAAGAAGAATAACGCCAACGGATACAATAGGTGCCTAAGCACCTTCGGTGCTTGGCCCCTAATAATAATAATAATAATAATAATAAGAATCCTAACGGATACAATAGGTGCCTAAACACCTTCGGTGCTTGGCCCCTAATAATAATAATAATAATAATAATAATAATAATAATAATAAGAAATAATCCTAAGGAAAACAATAGGGCTCTCGCCCTCCAGGCTTGAGCCCTAATTATATATATATTTTCCTTTGCTCTAATGAGAATATGTGGGTGTAAATTATACTTAGTTATCATGAAAATAATATTACAATGCAAAAAAAGAAAATAAAAAAGTGATGATTTTGTATGCTACATGCTGTATGCTACAAAATTCTCATGTCTCTCTCTTCTGTCCTGACTGTGATTTGTTTTGCCGTCTGTCTTTGTGTGTCATTCATTTACCGGGTGAATAAAAGCTCAGATTTCAGTAGCTGCTTTGTTTTATGTGTTCTCGCGCACACATGCCCAGTGGTGTGTGATTTCACTTCTGCTGTGTATTTAGGTCTTTTCGAGGTGTTACTTTAATGGCAGTGTGTGTATGTGTGGTATTTAATCAGCTGCTGTATTAAGGTATCAGGGTGTGGCTGAAGCAACTGCATAATGTCTTTCTTTCTCGTCCTATGTGTGTGCTGACGTGCAAGAAATCCACTCAGTACTGTCTGCTCAGGGTGTGCCTTTAAAATGCTCACCAGCGAGGCTGTCTTCAGCATGATTTACGATTGCTTTCAATAAACGGTCAATAAAGAGTCATCATATATATAATGTTTGTAAAATGGCACAGTTTTTTAAATAACTGAAAGTACACTCTTAAGATCAGTCTGTCAAGCATTATAATATGATAATCAAGTATTATTTAATTATATAACTTTAGAAATTATACTTAAAACTTGATAATTATGTTTGAATGCATATTAGTCATTTTAACTAAATATTTTAACTGGACTGGTGGTGGTGCGTTTTTGGTCATTCAGTGTTTCTGTAAAAAAATTGGGAAAAAAAATAACAAAAATACTGATAAGATAATAATGATACTAATTCTACTAATACGAACAATATGTAACACACTAAGGATTAATGAGCTACTGGATTCATGAATATTAATCAGGTTGTGTGCGTTCGCTCGAACTGATTTGCTGAAATCAGTACAGGGATGATAATAGGTGAGCGCCAGCCAATGAAATTGCTGTTTGTGCATTAGTTCCGCCCCCTACCGGAAAACCCGGCAGTTCTTAAAAGCTGAAGAATTCCAACGGAACGCTGTTATTTTGACAGGAAAATACAACAAAGAATATCGTTTACATGTAGTGCCTCAATTCTCTCTCTCTCTCTCTCTCTCTCTCTCTCTCTCTGTGTGTGTGAGACAAAGCGATGGCGAGTCGTGCGCCTTCACACTATAGTTTACGGTACGTCAAAAGAGGGTAGAGGGTTGTGTGTGCAGGCCATTTGACTGATTTTCATTCATCTCAGTCATTTAATTTGCCTCCTCGATTTAAAGTGACCCTATTATGCCATTTCCAATATTGCCTTTCATGCAGTGTGTAATGTAGCTGTATTTGAATATAAACGATCAGCAAAGTTGTAAAGTATTTCAAATCCCACTTTCGTGATGGCTACATGTCACTGGGCAACACATTTGCGTAATGCGCGCCTATGTTCTACGTTGGCCAGCCGCGAACAATTTGACCCGCCCACAAACACGTCATTCTACTGACGCTTCTCAAGTCTCGGGGAATTCAACACAGGATTCAGAAAAACCCTTGCTGTTGAAAGATGGATCAGTATCACAAACTCACAACCTGTAAGTATGATAAATAATAGATGTTTATATTTTCTATCAAGCGTTCAAAGTACAGAACTATTGAAATAGGCGTATCGTTTCCGACTAGGCCATCTGACCAATCAGAGCAGAGCAGGCTCACGGAAAGGAGGGGTTTAGAGAGAATGAATCTTTTTGACCTTGCATACATGTAATCCTATTGTAGAAGACTCCCGATACAATATTAGGAACCATACAAATGACATAATAGGGGCACCTTAAAAAAAAGACATTCTATCCACCATTAGAAACAGTGGCAAACAGCACAACCTTGGCTCACCTCACAACGTTTGGCTGCTGCAAAACATTTTTCCTTTTTGCATAAAGTTGATCTTTTTGCTGCCTTCACTGTTCACTTCGCTTCACGCCGTACTGTCCCACAATTCCCAGTACAAGTCTGACGCTCACCTTCCAAACTGTAGAAAATGAATTGAAACGGCTACACAGCTTTACTGACTCTACTCCAGTGGAAACACACCATGTGGCCCAGATGTTTTTGTTTTTGGGTGTTAATGGTCGCTGGGACACATTAGTATGACCTCATCCTCACCTGTGAGGCCTCTGAGAGCCAGCACTCACCTTCCCAAGAGCCCTCTGTGTGTGTGTGTGTTTTCATAACTTTCTCGTCTTCCTGCCTTTTCCTTTTCAGTCTCAACACTTTCATTCAATAATCTTGCTCTCAGTTCAGTTATAATTTATAATATTTTTTTCTTTTCGTTTTCAATAACTGAAAAACAGTTTTTTCATAGTTTTAGTAAATAATAACAACACTGGAGCAAAATATGCCAACGATCTCTTTCTCTTTTGTAGGTGGCGCAGCTGTTGTTGAGCAGTAATATGGTTGCATCTCTGTTAGAGGGAGATCGGAAAGACGGGTCAGACTCAAACTGTAACACTCCTCTGCACCTCGCTGCACGCAACGGACACAAGGACGTCATCCGGTGAGCTCTTGAAAACCTCTTGTGTGTGTAGCACATCTGCAGGCCTCAGTCTCAGCTGTGTCAGGCTGTCCTGTCTCTCCGGAGAGATGCGTGTGCCTCGGCTCTGCTCTGTATTTACACTTCATTTGATTCTCCAGCTAAGGTGTTTTCCACAGATGTTAGTATAATAATGTAATAAATGAGACCAACATTCAAAACTGATATGCACACCTGTAAGCACCGAGTTGCAGCATTGCTTGTTAGCAACTCATACCATCCCCGGTGTATTTGACTGTTTCTTCAGATGAACGCAAAGAACAATAATCCACCTCTGTGAGTCCACATAATAAAAAGTGAATGAGTGGCCAAATGTTTAACTCCTTAAAAGAGTTAAACACATGTTCATCATGATAATCCATTCAGCTTCAGTGGATGAATCAAGCCAGTCTCAAACAATGTCAAGCAATGTGTTTTTCTAATACTTCACAGAGCATTGTGAAGCTTGTATGAGTAATGACAGTCATCTTCTGTATCACTTTGTGTGTGAATTTCACAATGCGTGTGTGTGATGCTATACATGATGCTTCTCAACATACTTGCATAACACTTCACAACACTCTTAGTCAGGGGTAGACAAGTTTTGGTCCTAGAGAGTCGCTGTCCTGTAGAGTTTAGCTCCAACCCTACATAAAAAGAGTTTATTGAGCCTTTTCTTTAGTAGAAAAGGCCAGATGCATTGGTTAATATTTCATAAAAAGCTAGTCAGGTGACACCTTACCAGAGCTGTAATACTCTCTGAACCATTCCTTTAAATATGAAGTACTTTGACTATAGTTGAGTAGGTTTTTGTGTTTTGAAAAAATGGGGGTAAGAGGCAAAAAATCTACCTGTGTCGACTGGTTTATGCTTACGCCATTTATGACCTTACTCCGATAAAAGAAAACATGTTACCACGTTCAAATAACCACATGCGTTGTCAGCTTATTAAGCATAATCGGCATAAGAACGTGCATGTAAAGTGTTCTCTCTGACTCACGTTCCTCCGCTAGATCGTCCCGAGGGAGAGGAGTGTCCCAGTCCCTCTAAAGATGTGTGATCTGTCTGGTGATGAGTGCATATCTGAGTGGATTAAATACTGCTGCGACTCATCACTCTCATTTTCGAAGACACACGGCGCTTCCTGTATCAGATCAAACTCCTTATTATAATATCGTTGTGCTCTTATCAAAGAGATTTACCATTCTGACAAAGACTCTGTGAGAGTGAATCACAGGAAACGGGGGTGAAATCACATTTCACACAGTTGGTACAGTTGTGTCATTATGAAAAAAATCATTTGTATAGAAGCCAATTTCTGCCACATAAGAAAGAACATCTTTGGTAAATCATAACAATGAGATAAAGTCATAATGATGACATTAAAAGTCAAACTTTTGTGTTGTCAAGATGACTTTTTATGTTATATTTCTGACTTTTTGTCATAAATCATGCTTTGGTAGGTAATTTTTATGAGGCAGAATTAGGCTTCCATAGACATTCTCAATTTGTATGGTAAAATATTTTATAAATTTAAATTAAATATAAATTTTATATAATACCATGGCAGTATTTATTATATTGCATTTTAGATAGGCTAATTTAAATATTGTATCAAAGTAAAGATAGTGTAGATAATTTTCACATTTGTGCAGTGTGATTCATTTTTAGTTTGCACAGGAATGACAAGCCTCTGTGTGTGTGTGTGTGTGTGTGTGTGTTTTACTACGGCTGTCACACTAACAGATCCCATCCTAATGCCTGGCATTTCCAGTGCAGCACTGAAATTCCATCCAGCATTCCAACAAATGAGCGTCTCTGTGTGTGTGTGTGTGTGTGTGCGTAAATTCCACAAGTCTGTGTGTATTGCAGGCCCTTCAGTATGTAAATATAACACAGAATGCTAAAGAGGATGTCATCTCCTCTCCGTGGAGTAGTAGAAGGCTACTGACGCCAGTCCATTCATTGAGTTTCCATCTCTCTCGGTCTTCAGGCTTCTTCTGAAAGCAGGTATTGACATCAACAGAACCACTAAAGCTGGCACAGCGCTCCATGAGGCCGCCCTCTATGGGAAGACAGAGGTAGTGCGGCTACTCCTGGATGTAAGTTCATTTGTTTTTTGGAGAAGACTCTACTTCTGGGGTCGCCAACCTTTTTGACAATAAAGTGGCTTTTTAATAATATGTTTATATCATTTTTCCACACTGACTGTGCTTCTGCTAATGAACAGACAGCATTTATCCGTCCTAATGTTTGTTTCATATGACGGCAGAATGGGATTGATGTCAGTATCCGTAACACTTACAATCAAACAGCCCTGGACATCGTCAACCAGTTCACCGCATGCCACGCCAGCAAAGACATTAAGCAGCTCTTACGAGGTGAGATGCAATCTGACATGTTTTTAAGAATGTACTGACTGAATTTTATCTCCTTAAGCTGTTTTGTGAACTGAAGTGTGTGTATTTGTGTCTAACAGTGTGTATGTGGGGTGTGTTTGTGTTCATACTGCATATACACATGGTGAAGTTTGTGTGTGTGTTTGGGAATGACCCTTCTTTGTTTTGTAAGTGGTTATGGGAGACATTTAAGCTAAGTCATTAAGCAGCTGTTTAAACTAAGGATTATATAACCTGCTGCTTTCTCTGGCTACTTCTGAGTGCATGAAAGAGACAAAAGACATCTCCTGTGTGTGTTTGTGTGCAGATGCATACCACGAATCGGTGGGGCCCTCCCATGAAACATAAGACAGGGCCCCACCCACAAGTGCTGATGTCATATGTGAACATTGGTATCAGGATGAAACTGTAACAGTGACAATAATGTTATTTTGGGCAATTTAGCCTTCCGTTTAGTACTCTTTACTAATTCTCTTTATAAATGTGGCCTTTAAGAATGCACCCATTTTAACGGTGTCATGTGAGATTTCTGCAGGTGTGCTTCTTAAAATTTAAACTGTGGTTCACACAAAGTCCACCAGGCGATGCATGGGCTTGCTTGGTTTATGTTATATGAACTTGTGGAATTAACTTCACTGAACTTCCACAAAAAAGAATGTACTCTCTGCAGTCTAGAGTCAAACAGACTTGGTCCACATTAAAGCTGAGTTTTTGTAAACTCTGTACAGTATATATGTCAGTGTGACACATGTCCCTGATATTAATGAGTTGGAATGTGCAACCTTTGACATGATCTTCATGCATTCTGTAACATCTGCAGTATTTATTGCCATTTTGTATGGGTGGTTATAAATAAATATTTGAAGTGAATTATGATATGAGACACGCATTCTGTTTGTGTCGTCTTTGAACTCAGGCAGTAATCAGACAGCTCTTATCATAATGAGCACAGACAGGCCCGTCTACTTTAACCAGCACCACTCTGTGTGTATGTGGGCCACCACGCTTCCCTAAACCTCTGACAGACTCGGAGAGTTAATTATTGATTCAGTGAGCCTGCTGTGTGTCCGTGTGTCAGCACATTCCTTCCACTGGAATAAAATCACAGAAATGACATGCTGGAGAGTTTCAGATGGCGGGACCTCACTAAACTGTTTTTATTAACATTAAGCTATTCATTTTTTTGCATTGGCATGTTTATAATAATTTTCTCAAACAAATTCTCATAATTAAAAATATAATGGGGAAAAGTACTTAAAAAATAATTAAGAAAATCATGCACTATTCATTACAGTTATAGTTATATAATTGAATATAATTTTGTGTCTACATTTAAAAAAAAAAATTTTTTTGTTTTGATTCAACAGATATCTGTGTGTGTGTGCTTTCAGAAGCTACAGGAGTTCTTCAGGTCAGAGCTCTGAAAGACTTCTGGAATCTTCACGACCCCACGGCCCTCACCATACGTGCCGGTGACATCATCACGGTACGACCGCTTACATGACTTCATTAAACCTCTTCAAAGTCAATGTGTTTGTGTTTCTCTTAAAGGGGTCATATGATGTTGCTAAAAATAACATTATTTTGTGTATTTGGTGTAATGAAATGTGTTTATGCGGTTTAAGGTTTAAAAAACACATTATTTTCCACATACTGGACATTATTGTTTCTCCTTTATGCCTCACCTTTCGGAAACGCGGCGATTTTTACAAAGTTCATCGTTCTGAAAAGTGAGGTGTACACTGATTGGCCAGCTATCCAGTGCATTGTGATTGGCCGAATTCCTCAAAAGTGTGACGGAAATAATATGCCCCTTACCATATTGTGATGCCATGCCCTGGCGCGATGAGACAAAACCAATAAAACCCATTACCAACGAGGCATTTGTTGCATCCAGTGGGGACATAATTACTGATTATAATGACTTATACTGTGTTGCGTATCAGACCGCATAAACATAAAAACATGTCTGTAATTTGTGATCGGAGAAATGACAAACAACAAGCTCTACTCTACACTGCTTAAAACTCGTGTTTGTATCATCAGTGGCAAATTCTTTAAATATGAAAACGTACTTACAGACTGTGAGTCAGAAGCGCCAGACTGTCCCTGCAAAGTTGGAATTGCCCCACTTTATAGAAACAGACACTGGCATTGTAGGCTACTCTCCGAGGAAACAGTCCTCGTCATCCGTAAAATGCACTGCACACATCTGAATATTTGGGTTGAACTGTTCTTGAACAGTGTTGTAAATACAACTTAATCACTGATTTCTAGTCGTGTTCTCTTTTGGAAGGCCAAACAAAGTAGTTTCGCTTTCACAACAAAACACACAGCGGCTCCACAACATGGTGCCCACGGCAACAGTGAAAATAAAAGTTACGCCTCCTTTCTTTGCGTGAACATTTGGGTGGCGTAATGCAAATCTTCCCACATCGTAATTTAGATGTGGGGGGTGTTAGAACGAGCCGTTTTAGGTGGGCGTGGCAGAGTCTTAACTTTTATAAAAAGTATCTCTTTGGATTTGAGACTTTAGTCTTTGCAACGTCACAGATCTACTTTATGCACCAAGAGCTTCTTACACTCCAAATAGAAAGAAGACATTTAAATTGCATCATATGACCCCTTTAAATACCAAACCCCTGTGTACCTACCCAGTCTATTTAACTAATGTTTCAGAAGCAGTTTCACTTGAACCTAGGCCAGATTTTTCTCTCTTTCTCCTTCCACGAGTTCTTTGTGTTCATCGCCTTGTAGGGCGCTAAAGATACACTCACAAGTGTTTATTTGTGAACTCAAACCAAAATACATTTTCACACAGCACTGTTTCAAAGGAAATTGTGGGCAGAGTATAAGTACAGTTTAAGGGTCGTTTTCTGGTGGGTTTAGAGATGTATTTCATGAGCTGAATGTTCTCGCTGCTGTTTTGTTGTTGGGCCTGAAGCTATTATATGCTTTATGCGTGTTTGCTTAGGGTGGGCGGCTGGGGTTATGTTATCTCACTTTCAAAAGCTTTCAGATCATGCATTGTCTCTGAATTCCCGACCTCCTCCTCTGTTTTGACTGGTTGTCAAGGACGTGAAAAACTGCTTTATTAAAAATCCAGCGGGTTTGGTTTGCAGCAGTTTGGGTGAGATCACTGTGACGTCAATGCTGTGTTGTGATTGGCAGGTGATAGAGCAGCATGTGGATGGACGCTGGAAGGGCCACATTCATGACACCCAGAGGGGAACAGACCGAATTGGCTACTTCCCCCCCTCCATAGTTGAGGTCATCAACCGACGCTCAGGTACAATAATAACCTGAACTTTAGCAGGTTGACCAAATTTTTGAAGCTTCACTGGACGTGGTCTTTATATGTTTTCGTTTGATGGATCTTATTACAGCTATTTACCCTGCCAATAACATTGTTTTCTTTACTGAATCAGTAACATGCTGACAGATGTAACCTAGAAGTGTCTATTTCTTCCATCCCGCTGCTTCCCATGTAACAAATGTTCATCTCTAACCTCCATCCGCTTCCATTAACCCTCTGCTCCTGTCATATGTGTGTTGTCCTGTAGGGGGCACCCTGTCACGACACGCCTCTCTGCCCACCCATAGGCAGCAGCTGCCCTCCAGGTCCGCCCTCAGTCCCAGCTTCAATCTGAGCGGGGGCAGGACCTCTCAAACTGACGACTCCTACACTCTGTACACCACTAACCCACAACAGGTCCTCCCACACACCAACGGTCTGAGCACCAACCCAGGTATATACACTCGTCCCCCCTCTAAGGGTGCTTTCTCACCCATTTCTACCTGGTATTAAGATGTTTTCAGTGGTCCAATCACAAATGAGACTTGTACTGTTTGTGCTTGGAATTAAAATGCGTTTTAGATGCATCTCCTGTGAACTCATCTGTTTAGATTGTCTAGAGACACTCTCCTATTTTGTCACACTCTACATCACTTTTGCAGATATGCTGAATGCATTTTATGAATACAATTGACTGAATAATCTTATGTTACAAGCAATTGGGAAAGGAAGCAAATGGAAAGGATAAAGAAGCAGCTGCGATTTAGGCTGCGGTCTGTTCATTTTGGTATATTGCAGCAGAGTTTGAATCGATGTTTTTCTTACAACATATCACAATGTTAGATCAGTAGGCCATTCAAATGCATTCAACCATATGAGCTTCTACACTACAAAAGCAATCAGTTTAAATGCTTTTCTGACTACTTCTGGAAATGGCTGAATGTAGATAAGCTCAAAAATTTTAGACCCCATTTACACCTGAATTTAACATTGTCCAGTTGTGATTGGATCGATGAAAAACTCTTAATACCATGTGCTAACAAGGCCTAAAGCTACTGATGTGAGTTTGACATCAGAGATCAGTTGGTCTGAAATCACTTTTCTAAACTTTCTAGTGCACCAGTGAATGGGTACACGTGTGTCCTCGCTACATATGGTCTAGTTCATTTCACAATGGGTATGAATGCAATAGATATGCTCATAATGTACTGTAAATAAAAACTACTGTAGGCTTACCATTGTGAAACAGGATAAGACAAGAACCCGGTTTTGAACCGCTGAATTGCTATTTTATGCCATTTGTTAATTCTAAATCAAAATAATCTTTCGCAGAGCAGCTTTAAATACTTCCATATCAATAGATTCCTAAAAACAGTTCCATGGCTTTTAATAGAGGTAGGCAGTTTGACCAAAATCTTATATCAAGACAAATCTGTAATGATTTAGATCACAATTTTTTTTTTATTTTGCTTATACATTATACTCATAAAATGGTTTATATATTAACTAACCATGTGGTATTGCGTTTTTTAAATAAGTACATTTTATTGATGTAAACCAAAAGATTCATCATTATATCATTAGTCATTGGCAGTTGGGGCAAATGGTTGATTATGGACCCTGGGTGGGCTCATGGTTCTTCTGTACGACAGATACAATAGAAACATTGTCTTTGCATTTAAACACCATGCAGAGGCACACACTCATCTGAAGCCCCTGATTTGGGATGCACACACCCTTATTTCCCGCCCACAAGACTGAGGCCAGTGGCCCAAAAAGTGTTTGTGTCCGCTAGGTGGGCCTCCCAGCAGTCTGTCCCAGCACATGACCCCCAGCTTGGAGGACGTGTGGGTTTTGCGGAACTCCTGCGCTGGTAAGAACCGCTGCACTCCCCTCCTCTGAAACGCTCTTCCCCTGCGCCCCCTACTGGCTGTCACCCCCTCCCTGCTGCAGACAGACCCTCTGATTGGCTGGCCTGTCGGGACGCCACACAGACCCAGTTGGTGTGTCCGTCTCCAGTTGTTAGATTACTGTGAACCCTCTCACTCCAGTAGCAGAACGTACTGTAGGTTGTGTGCTGTCATCTGTAAACCCCATCACCACATGCCTGTGGCTTTGCCCTGCTACCCCCACCCCATCCTGCCTGCTGCTTAAGTAGAAATCCAGCCCCTTGGCACAGTGAGTACAGTGTCCTCACAGCTGTGGGGTGGCACACTGGCATGGCAGTGCAGACGGCTGCTGTGATGGCATAATCGCGGTCACATTATGATTGCGGTCACTCTCTGGACTAATGCCTCTGTCTCTCATGCAGCTGGGGACAGGAACAGTGTGGGCAGCACTGGCAGTGTTGGCAGCACACGCAGTGCAGGCAGTGGCCAGAGCACAGAAAGCAACAGCGCCCCCAACGGACTGCAGCAACACACCACCATCCCCGACACCAGCAAGGTAACCATTCACTCAGAGAGTGCTCTGATCAGTCACAGGCACGATGCTTTGAAAGAAACACGACTTTCAGAGTTCCCATTTAGAAATACCAGTGAAAAATGAGATTTCCAGATCAGTCTCTGTAGTAAATAAACATTTTCTAATTATGATGTTATTAATTATTTGAATCTTTGTGAAATATTGAGTTATGGTCTTGTCACAGGTGCTTTTAGAGGTAGAGAGTAATCATGAAATGTCTTAATTTGGATAAAGAGAAATTCAATTGAAATTAAATATTTGTTTAGAACATTATGGTGATCCTCTTGAAGTTCTAATGCTGCTATTTTAGCAGGTAAAATGTTTTGTTCCATGTATAAAGAATTTGTACATTTAAATAATGTTTGAATTGATTCCAAGGATGCATGCCTGATATGTAGAAGAAAAGTTGGCACATCACAGCTCCAAAAAAACATTGTTTGTTAAATTCCCACTTTGCAATGTTTAGAAGTCTACAAATCTTCATCAGACCTGGACCAGTGATGCCTGTCTTTTTAATTGAACGATTTTAGCTTCAGACATACATTTGTTGTTCCAATGGTAACTGGAGTTTTATTGCTATGGTTCCTTCTGACATTTCATCTTATTTTACACAGGCAACACCCTCGGTTGTGGATTTCCTACAGCCAGATGTTAACAAACACCCAGACACACCCACAGGTAATGTGTGCATCTGTATACAGCTTACAGTGATAGTATTTGGACATATAAAATTTATGAACATTACTGCATTAGATAAAATATCAAACCAAGTTCCTCTGATAGGACACCTGTGTGAGCTTGAGGATAACTGACTTCAACTTAAAAAATGGCAAAACACCAGCTGATTGAAAGACACTCATGCATATACATGTTGTTTTGAAGGAGTTCCTCGCAGACCTGTGCTGCCCACACAGAGGGCAGTGGAGCAGGGTTTCTCTCAACAGTTTGTGCGTCCTCAACAGCTGCTGGAGGGCAAGGTCAGAAAACACTATTTCACTTAAGACTAAGATAAACCTGATAATATTTTGATATGGCATATTAATTTTGTATTGTAAAAATATAAATCTGTTTTGCACACAGCAGGATGCAAAGTAAATTCAGATTTTGCCATAAAATACCTTAAAATGTCTATTAAAATAACCTGCATTCTGTTTGCTACCTGTCATGTCTCATGTCTTTTTCCATTGTCAGGATGCTGAGGCCATCTATCAGTGGCTGAGTGAGTTTCAATTGGAGCAGTACACTGTAAATTTCCTTAATGCTGGTTATGATGTACCTACCATCAGCAGAATGACCCCAGAGGTACGTTCAGAGAACGTTCAATGTTTGGTTTGAAGAGAAGTGCCTCTCATTCTTGTTGCTCCAGGTAGAGTTGATGTAGATTAAGTATTTTGCCATTTTTTCAGGATCTCACGGCTATTGGGGTGACTAAACCAGGTCACCGTAAGAAAATATCTATGGAGATTGGCAACCTCAGCATTCCAGAATGGCTCCCAGAGTACATACCAGTAAGTCAATATACGTGATAGTATGAATACATGTATCCATGGTGTTATCTTCAGTTCACTCACAGTTAAAACTTGTCTCTTAGCAGGATCTTGGGGAGTGGCTGAGCGCCATAGGTATGCCTCAGTATCATAAGAAACTCTCTGAGAATGGCTATGACTCGATAAACATTGTCCGAGATCTCACATGGGAAGACTTACAGGAGATTGGCATCATCAAACTAGGTGAGTTTAAACTAAACATAGTTGTAGTTTATATATAGGGTTACCAAAGCCAAAGAAGAGCTAGAAATAGCTGGAAATGTAAAAACTGTTTTTATTTTAACGGATTCCAGCTAGTAAGAGCTGGTAAACCTCCCTCCCCTGATCTCAAGAGGCACACTAGAGGCTGAACTCTTTAGGATTCTTCTTAACGTGTCTGACTCCCTTGCCGGAAATGCCAGCTTGAATCCTGCTTGGAGCAGGGCAAGTAGAACCAGAGGGGTTACATTACTTGAAAATTTTGGTTGGATAAATATTGGTCTTGTGCTTTCACACAAAAGCAAGCCAAACTAAAGCAAGCGTGATCTGTAAGAAAATTATTCTTTTGAATTGGTTCTTTTAAATGAATAGGTTGAACTTGTTCACACTGGTTCGGATGATTCATTATAAGAACAGAATTTGAATGATTGTTTAAAAACCCTTATCCAGTGGTCATTAACAATAGACAAAGCCACGAAAATTTGATGATACATGGGTCAAAAAGTGCGGAAACCCTGTATACACTTCACCCTCCATCCTTATACAAAATGAAGCATATGGATGGTAATTTAGCTGATGTTATGACCATCTGTTCAAAGCAAATGGACTTTGTGGGTTTAGTAAAAGTAGATCACCCTGCATAATCTCATATAACACTAGGGCTGAAATTATTAGTTGACAATAAAAAAAATTGTCAACAAATATTGTTTTTCTCATTTGACCTAATGTAAGGGCCTGCAATAACGTGGTTTGACCAGTTTGCCATTGTAGCACAAGACTGTAATTCAGCTCCCCCAGAAGCAATTTAAGAGAAGACGACACACGGCGCTTTGGAGTGCAAACGCAGTTGAACCAGAGGCTGCTGAGAGTGGCTTTTAGATGAATATGTAAACATGTGCTGTTGATATGTTTTAACCAGCTCTGCAAATCGGCACTCCAGTAAAGTCTTGTCACATTTACTTATATAACACTTTATACTGTATGATAGATTTAAAGCAAGCAGCTTTAGTATTTAACATGGAAAAAAAGTGTCAGTATCACTTTCAGTTAGAGTTACAACTTGATTTTCTGCTATAAAGCAGCTCTCAGTGTGGAGCTAGCTAATGATAGAATCTTTTTATTAGTGAATGCAATAACAACAATAATAATAATACTACCAGTGTGGAGTAGAGCATTGCGTTAACAGCGCAAAAGGTTGTGGGTTCAATTCCCAGGGAACACACATCCTGGAAAAAAAAAAAAAAAAAGTGTAGCCTTAATGCACTGTAAGTCGCTTTGGATAAAAGCATCTGCTAAATGCATAAATGTAAATGTTCCCACAAACTTTGTTTTCCCAAAACTGCGGCATTTCGCTTGGGGGAAATATATGTATATAATGTAAATATAAAACAATAGACCGGCTTATTGAAAGTGCAAATTTATTTTCTGCCAGCAGGAGGCACTTTTGGAGCGGCAAAAATAGTGGTTTTCCTGGTAACGGCTGTAAACAAAGCAGCGCTGTGCTCATGAACGCTACTTTATAAGGCATTATAGGAAAGATTAAATGAAAATGACATCTAAAAGATACATTTATATAAAATACCCGTGCCACGTTTTGATTTTGAAACATGCAGCATTCATGTTTATTCAACAAAGTCAAAACTTTTTGGAAAATCTCTTTGTGGCGGTCAGTGTTGATTTGTGGCGGGCCACCACAAATAAATAAATCAATGTATGGGAAACCCTGAATACATTAAAGTGATAGCTTTAATCTGTGTAAACTGAACTATAAGGTGTTTTAAGAGAGTTAGTCTTGTGAATAAAATAATTTATCCAAAAATAGTCTTATCACTTACCTTTATTTTGTTAGATTAGATTCATCGATTATCAAAAAAATAAAATAAATAAATGCAGCCCTATATAAAACCATGTCCCAACCAGTCATATATTGTGGGTAAATCAATGTCATGGTTCACTGCTGAATTTAGCTTCGATTTCACAAATCAAATCAACTTTGATATTGTGGTGTCATTTCAATGGCACCCACCCACATTTAAATCTGATTTGTCTTAAATCCTTTTCCAAAGGACTGTATATTCAGCATCAAATATGGCCTGAGACAAACGTTGGGGGGGGGGGGGGGTGGTGATGTCAAATTTTTACTTTGTTTATTGAGTTTTTCTTTTTCACCCAACGAACATAAGGATACTGATAAACGCAGGGCACAAGATTCTGGCTTTCCCCGTCTTCTTTGAAGCTCATATGAAATAACAAGAGAGAAAATACTGTCAAGTTCAGCAGTATGATGAATAAATATTACTGTTAACACTTTACAATAAGATGTCATTTGTTAACATTAATGTATTAACTAACGAATGAACAATGAACAATACATTTATTACACAATTTATTAATCTTTGTTAATGTTAATAAAAATAGTCATTCATTGTTCATGTTAGTTCACAGTGCATTAATGTTTACAAACACAACTTGTGATTTAATAATGCATTAGTAAATACTGAAATGGACATGAACTAAGAATAATAAATGCTGTGGAAATATTGTTCATTATTATTTATATATGTTAACTAATGAACCTTACTGAAGAATGACCACAGAGAGGCATTTAGTGCATGTCACTGCAACCAAGTTAACATTTCACAAGTTTAATGTAGCAATGTGGTTGCTCAAGTTTTTTAAGGTTTCCCATTCTATGACTAGTAAAATAATGGCAACTTACTCTGCCGAACACGGCTGTCCTCGGAATAGCTGCCAGCGCTGTGTCTTCTTGTATGACAGGTGTCAGCATTAAGGCACAATACTGCCACCTGGGAGCTCAACCAGGTACTGGCGCTGGAGTATTTACATGTGGTGTTATCATAAGAGAACTGTTCAATTTAAATATTGTGGTTAAAGCTTATACCAGTATATCTTTATACACTAAATTAACACAATATTGATAATTGTTGCTTTAAATATCACGGTTATCGTCAATACCAACGTATACTTTGAAGTATATCCTGTTGTGTTAAATTCATGTGTGACATGTACAGTAAGTGTTAAGTCAGTGAATGTATGTTTGTCTCTGACAGGCCATCAGAAGAAAATGATGCTTGCAGTGAAGAAGTTGTGTGATATTCATAAGGCTCTTCTGCAGGTGCAATCAGGGCAGGGCACACTGCGGCGCAAAACCCCCGCAGCCCTGGACCTGGTCACTATCGAGCCGCCTCCTGAGAGCGGCGACCTCCCCTCACCCCTCACACCCAAGATGATGACTTTCCAGGACAGTGAGCTGAGTACTGAGCTACAGAGCGCCATGTCCTCCCACTATAGTGGCTGTCAGGAAGGGCTGGCCATCAAGAATGCAGTAGGAATGTCTTCCAGTCAGGAGAGCATTGACACACGGTCTCGAGGCTCCGGGCGCTCTCAGGAGCCCCCCAGCACCCCGTCCTCCACTTCCACTGCGACCCCTTATAGCCGCTCCAGAGAGAGTTTAACGAGCCCAGACAGCAGTCCTGCTAAAGAGCGCAACATTCCAGAAGGCCGTGACCAGGTCCCACGTCCTCAGCTACCACAGCAGCTGCCATTCAGTGCATCTGCAGGCTTTAAATACCCCACGGTGCCTGCCAAACCGAAACTGAACTCTGTTCCTTCTCCACAAGGCTTTTCTGCTCACAAAACCCTTAATTATCCACGTTCACAATATAACAGTGCCACGCTTGACCGTCACTCTCCTAATGTGACTAAGAAGCGCACTCAGAGTCTGTCCCGGTATGCTTTGTCAGATGGTGAACCAGATGAAGATGATGATGATGAAGCAGCTCAGCTAGCCAGTATGCCTTCGTATGCCACACTGAGCCGCAAGGCTACCCGTGGCCAGCTGGCACGTCTTCAGTCTGCCTCCGAGCAGTCCGTCAGCCGAAGCCACTCTTTTGCCATTAGGACTCGACGTAAAGGGCCTCCTCCACCACCACCCAAACGCCTTAGCTCCGTCAGCGGCAGCAGCACTAGTGTTGAAACTGTCTCTGACACTCCGGCGTCACCTTCTGGAGGAGCTGAGAACGGCAGATCCGGGACTGTAAAGAGTATTGCAGCTGCATTAGAAACAGTCCTACCTGTGCCTACGGTGGAGCTCCTTCCGGAAACCACTACAGCTGTTTCCAGTACCAACGAAGGGTCCAGACGCAGACCTCTGAGTCAGAGTGAATCCAGCCCAGTATCCTCCAAAGCAGATACTGATAGAGCGACAAAGTCTGACTCGGAAGAGGAGGATGCAACAAAGGATTCAGGCCTGGAGAGCTCATCCTCGCCTCAGAACAGCTCTAGTGAGTGCATCCCTTTTGCAGAGGAAGGCAACCTCACTATCAAACAGAGGCCCAAAGTTGGCGGGCCTCTCAAGTCAGAGACGACTTCGGAGTTGCCAGAGAAAGACAAACCAGCCAAAACCCCTGAAGTTCCAGAGTTCAACCTTAAAGAATCAGACACGGTGAAGAGACGACAAAAGCCAAAAGAGAAAGAGCAGCCAAACCTAGCGTCAGACAGCAGTGCAGACGGCACATCAATTTCAGAGACTCAGGGCACGGTGAAGCTCCGCATCAGTGAAACCGATATGAGTCTGCCATGTGTGGAGCTTCCAGCCAAACCAGTGAAAGCACCTCCACCTCTTGCTCCCAAACCTCCCAGTCCCCTAAATCCAACACGGCACGCCTCTAAACCAGATCCTGCTCCTATAACAGGTACAGCCTACAGATACTAATAAAGCTTGTAAGCTTTGGTATAATTTGTTAGATTGTGCTTATTACATATAAGCTATGCGCAGCAACATTTTGCTAGTAAGTTTATGCAGAGGAGTGTAACTTTTACATTTATTCAAGATTCTTGTTCTGTCTGCAGCTGTCAGCTCTAGCGGGACACTGGGTGTTGTACAGAGTGTCGCCTTTACAGCACCTCATTCTCCAGTCCTATACTCCCCTTCGCCAGAGAACACGGTTCAGAGTGCGATATCAGGAAGACTCCAGGCTCTGATGGAAGGGGATCAAGGGTCAACACTGAAACATCAGAGGCTGGAGAAGACCAGCTCATCCCTGGAGGAAGCACTGAAGGCTGTAGAGAGAAAACTAACTCTGGAGAACAACAGCGTGGGGTGAGAGACACTCTCCACCAGATTTCACACTTACAGGAATAAATCTACAAAAAATATTTTAATTAGGGGATTATCGGAATTTTTCCTTTAAATGTCATGTTTTTAAATGTTTTTAAAATCACTCCTAATTAAACCCATTGTGTCTCTTTTAGCGTTTCTCACGCAACAAAGTCTGCAGGGAACATCCTGGACGACATCGGGAACATGTTTGATGACCTGGCTGATCAACTAGATGCTATGCTGGATTAAAAATTCTCATGGATGGAGCTTTTTATTTTTTTATGACACAGAAAACAGAGGGTGGAGATCTACAAATAGCAGCATGGTTTCTTATTATTCAGATGGAGAGCAGAGATGAACTCTTTAACACAAAAGTGGGAACCTCCACTGATCTTGATTTATATGGACCACACAGACATTTATGGACCAGTCTTCTGACTACTGTCAGTCTAGTTGTCATCTATATTTGTTTGCTTATTGTTATTCCAGAGTCTAATCAACCAGCATATTATATATATATACACACACATATATATATATATATATATATATATATATATATATAAAATTTTTTTTTTTTAGTCCTGTCATTGTTTTTTTGGGCTGAACTGTGACCCCAATATACTTTACATGATGGACCCAGATAAAAGAAATGCACTTAGGAGAATCATTCCTAAAGCAATATACATATCTAAACACTATACTGATTCAAAACATTTTCTAGAAAGACTAATAGGATAGTTCACCCAAAAAGTGACAATTGTGTCATTATTTACTCACTTTGCCTTGCTGTGAGACTTTTGACAAAATAACACATGATGACAATTTTAATTTTTTTAGTGAACTGTTCCTTCAACATAACTACTTTTCAAAGCATTTAAGCTCTAAAAAAGTAGCTTGTGACTAATCCATTTCAGCAGGTAAACAGCCTTTGGGAGGTTTGGTGTTAGTACCCTTTTTTTTTTTCTTAATGACTTTTCAAATTTGCAGGTTAAGATACATGATTTATTTTTGTATGAAAGTGTGGTTTTAAAGGGAACATGATGAAAAAAGTAACACTGCCTTAAGTAACTAGAGCAGCATCAGTGGACAGCATGCAATTCAGGTTTAAGTTACCACAAACTATTTTTGAAGTCTTTAAATTTATATTAGTCTAAATAGTATTTAAACTTTATCAAAATATGTATATTGTACACTAAAGGTATATTTGATCGGGAAGCAAACCTGTTTGTTGTACCAAAGTATATGTATATTTTTATTCAAATGTTGGATAATGTTAACACTATCAGACTTGTCTTGCAGCTGAACTAATGAAATTTAACCCAGTGGCATTTCCCCTTTGCACATAATTTGATATGGTGTATCTGATGTGGAATATTTCCACGCTGTTCTTGTGTGCCATACGTTTAAATAGATGTTTCATTCAGGTTCTGTCTCCCAATTTACTGAGATGTAATTAATGGCATTTGTGTAACTGAAGGCCGTTTAAACATTTAACCAGTTTTAGAACTGCAGTTGAGGCCCACTCACTCACTGTAAATAGTGATGTTCTTAATAAGGTAATATAACACACTGATATGATTGTTTAGTATCAAGCCCCTTTATGTTCTAATTTCTTAACATCTTCTATTAAATGAATTTAGCCATTTTTTCTTTATTACTGAGCCATGTCACGGTCATTTCAGCACTTACATTGCAAAACAGAAACCTCTTGTATCTAATTTGTCCAGACTAGGGTTGTACCAGACATTACTAAGTTCTCAAATTGGAATGTAAAGTCCACAAGTGTATATTTGTAATTATTTACTTAATTTTGTTGCACAATTTGTTCTTATGTCAGAACATAGCTAGTAGGTTGTAAGCTCTTCGAAAAGTAATCCATAGTTGCATAATATAATGTTAACCTTCAGTGATCCAACAGTAACCTTTAAATAATGTGCAACAGTCAGGTTCTGGAAGTAAAAACTCTGTTAACTTTTGAAAGATAACTTATAAACCCTTAAAGACAGACCTACTGTGAGCTATGAGGTTGTTAATCTATGCTGTATACTTGTTTTGAAGCCATCAACCAACATTAATTCATGAATTCCTTATATGTAGAACCTATTGCTTCAGTCATAACTAATGGGCCAAGTTCATCACCTTCCAAACTGCACAAGGGGATATAACAAGGGGAACCGCTATCTCCTTTCACTTTTGCTTCAGCCCTAGAGATGCATGCCTGTCATATTCGCTTTAGCCCAAATATACTGTACATCTGATAACTTGTCAAGGTACCCATCTCAAATGTTCTTATTATGCAAATGATGGGTTACTTTTCATCCTGAGGCTCGGTTATTAAATCTAATAAATGTGTCGGGCCCTTTTCAGGCTATGAGATAAATTAATGAATTAATGCCCCTGTCCCAGCAAGTATGCAAAGAGTTCCTAGACTCCACTCCTTTCGAAATACTTTCAGAAAGTAAACAGTCACCAACAAGTGGGAAACATCTCAGTAAAACCAGAATAGAAGGAGGATACTGCCTTCCTCAGTTTAAGCTGTAGCCTATTATTTAGTAGCTCACTCAAAAAAAAAAAAAAAAAATATTCTGGAGGAGTTGTTTCATGTCATGATATTCAAGATATGCCTGTCTGGCTTCAGACTGAACATTCTTTGTGTAAGCATACTTTACTTTCATCAATTCTCCATAGCCTGGTTAAAAAAATAAAGTATTATATAATTATAACCCAGTGATTCATAACTCTTTGAGAACATAGAGGCTGGTAAGGAATATAACTAACGCCCCAACACTGCATATAGATAGTCCAATTAGTTGGAACAATGCTTTTTAAACAGGTTTACAATAAAAAAAAAATTAAAACTGGAAGGAGATTGGTTTAGTCAGGGAGAAAGATTTATGTATTAATGATCAATTGGCATCCTTCCTACAGCTTCAACAAGCTTAATGTTGTTGTTTTTTTTCCCGTTATTTACAAATAAGACATTTTTTGAGAACACATATTTTACATTTTGAGCAGCAACTCCAGCATACAGCCTTGGATAGGTTGACAGGTAACACCACTGATTAAACAGTCCTGGGAAGAGGAATCATGCATTGACAATATTCAGAGTAGGTCAGTAAATGCTTGACTGGGTCTGATACAATTTAAAGTAGCTCACAGGCTTAATTTTCCCCAAAAGGAGTTTGTCTAAATTTTCTCCAGAGATGTCACTCTTATGTCCTAAGTGTTCAGCTGCAGAGGGGACACCTAACCATCATCCTCACACGTCACCTGCTAAACACCTTTAGGTTATATACTGTAACAGAGTTATAAAGGCAGATCCTATCATGGCATTGTTTGATGTGCACTGTAAGCCCTAACAGTTCTATTAACTTATAAACAACTTCAATATAGTACTTAAAACTTGGCATTTAGTTAACAGCAATAAACTTTTGTGTAAAGAGGCTTTAATTTAATTGGAATATAATTATTTGAGTAAACATTGGCTGTTAAATAATGATTTATGAGTATCCAGTCATACGTAGTGTCTGATGTCATCAGTGTAGTTGCAGGCTTTCAAAAAAATCAGCAGGCATGAGAGATTCGTGTGCAAAACGGATATTCAATGGAGTGGAAGTGCAGATTGTGTTCCGCATCCTTAGAAACCCGGGCAAAATTATTTAGGCACTATCGATTACAGCACAGTCATTATTCCAGAATTAGCCCTCTGCCATGTCTCTATGACAATTGTATTTGTACTTCTCCGTCATTTAATGCACTGAAAACTCATTTGTCACAATGTCATAGAGATGCAAGCAGATCAGATAGAAGTAGACACCCATGTACATGTGTTGCTGCCGGAAGGAACGATGGGGACATACGTAAGCGAAATAGTCTTTAATAAATCCACAATACTGTATAAATCCACACCAGGAAGGAAGAATGACACAAGAACACAACTTGTAGACCCAACTGAAGAGGAATACACAGACAGTAACTTAAATACATGACATAAGGTAATTAGGAGGAATGCAGGGGCACTGAATGACTAATTAAACTAAACGAGGACAGAAACATGACCAAACAAGGGGAAATAGGAACAGAAACATGACTAAACAGGTTCATGATCCTGACAATATGTGCAACTTTAAGCACACCTTTCCTGAGGCAACACTGTTTAGACATTTGAGAAGCCATTTAAGAAAACATGAGATGGTAGTATGCCCGTTTAAAAACTGTAACTACTGCACAAATGTATATTCATCCTTTAACGCACACAAAAGCAGAGTCCATGGAGGTAGTTCGAATTTTGATGACAATATGATGTCTTTAGAGAGTGATAGGACTCTAGTAACATCCTGTGCTGACTCATGTGAGACTACAGATGACATTGACCATGCTGAGGTTGACAGTCACTGTGATACAGATGCTTTGAGAGCCCAGTTGCACCATAATTTAGCATCATTCATTTTAAAGATGCAGACTGTTCTCCATGTAGCTGACATGGCAACTCGGGAAATTGTAGAGCATTTGACAAGTATTTTCCTATTCCCAGCCGCTCATCAAGAAAACCATACGAGAGGTCTTAAAGAGTCATGCCATTGTTACTGAAACATCTCTAGATGAGATCGTCTGTGCTGTTATGGACAGTAACATTTTTGTTAGAGCAACAGCTAAAGGTGAGGCATTATCTACGACTAAGAAACTGAAAACTTTACAAATAAATAAATAAATACCCTGTAGCAAGGCCTATACATGCATGCATTATGAGCTAGAACCAGGACACGCCACAGTGCACATTTCTATTCTTGAGATGACATCCTGATATTCTTGAAAAAATGAAAGAAACAAAAACAGCACATAAAGGTCTGTACATGAGTCATAGAGATGGGTCATATTTCAAAGATAATGAACTACCGTCCTCAGAAGACCTGACACTACCTTCTTTTGTACACGGATGATCTTGAAATAGCCAATCCATTTGGCACATCAAGGAAAATACATAAGCTGTGTGCAGTTTACTGGGTATTTGGTGATATTCCTAGAAAGTATAGGTCTAACCTGCATGCGATTCAGCTAGCTGCATTGTGTAAACTTTCAGACATTCAGAGATTTGGCTATGAAAGAACACTTGGTCCTCTGTTAGGAGAACTTTGTACTCTTGAAAAATACGATGTATTCATTAAATCCATTGGCAAGGTAGTTAGGGGGTACTGTCATGCGCATAGCTTCTGACAGTCTTGCAGCCCTTGTATTGGCAGGCTTCATGAAGTCTTTCAGAGCAAAATATTTTTGCAGATTCTGTATAGCTACCATCGATCAAATTCAGTCTCATGAAGTTGGTGGTGGGGAGTTACATCTGAGGACAAAAGCCAGCCATGACTGTGACTTGGGGAGAATCAGGACGAGTTTGGGGTTCAAGGAGACTGTGTACTTAACCAGAGGTTAGAGTATTTTCATACCATCACTGGTTTCCCACCTGATGTCCTTCATGATCTTTTTAAAGGAATTGTGCCTGTAGAGCTAGCCCTGTGTATTTGGGGAGATGATTTGTTCCAAACATTTCACTTTTGAGTATTTAAACAAAAGAACTGTATAATTTCCATACCAGCACACATAAGGTTGTCAAACCCCACCCTATCCCAAAGACATTTGCTGGAAAAAACACAATTGGTGGCAACTGTCATGAAAATGCTACATAGCTTAGACTGCTGCCTTTGATTATTGGTGATAGAATTCCTGAAGGAGATGGGGCATGGATCGTACTTATGGACTTGAAAGTGGTAGTTGAGTTGATGCTGTCCCCAAAATTTACAGAGGAAGCAATCTTGTATTTACAGACAAAGATTCAAGACCATAGACAAATTTTAAGGGAAGTTTTTCTCATTACTATTTACACAAACATATCCTTTGTTTGATTAGTTTCTTGTACTGACTGCAGAGAACAATTGTCAAAATATGTCTACAATAATTATTACTTTTGATTTGTTAATCCAGGAGGAACATGATGTAAACATGATTAAGGTACAGCTAGAGCTGCAAAAAGAGACACTGGGTGCCAAGGAGCAAAAAAGCTGAAAAGGGACACTTTGTCCTGTCGTGCACTTCCTGTGTACCTACGCGAGGATGATATGGAGTTCTTCAAGACCCTTTTAATATCAAATAATACAAATGTATGAACAAACCTGAATGAGTGCACATTTATGGGTTATTAGTGGTTGTAATCATTTGTTCCTTTTGATGAATGGAAACCACCTATGAAGGGGACAAATTCACAGCGCTGTTAGGATTTCTAAGGATAGAAGTCATCCATGAACTGTTGCAGCCTCATGATACTGTAGCTTTAACAGAATTTAAATGTTAAGTGAATTTTACATTTGAAAAGATTTATGTCACAGCCAGTATTGATAGGAAAAGAGATTACTACCACCTACGTACCTTAATTACCTAACCTTCAATATACTGTACATAGTCATGTGAGTGATGCAGAAAAACAGAAGGGAGCAACGATGAGCATACAGTATGTAAATGTCTTATAAATCGCATTCATTTTCTCCTACACAGTTTATAACATATATAACATTTTATATTTATATGTTAAGACATTATAATTCTACAGTGTCACTTTGTCTGTTCCGCTTTTATTTTGAAAAGCGCCGTTTTTCTTCGGATGTTTTTTTTTTTTGTGACGCTAGACTTCCGCTACTCTCTCTTCACAATGTGGTGTTCACGTATCGTCGGAAGAACGAGCTCCGAACTGTGAGGGTGTGTCGAGCTAGAGAGCATGGTAGCTGATGGCAGAAACTCTTTGATTAGCGCCCTTGGAGAAGTGGAATGAGTTTTCACGGTGTTCATGGTGCTCGTTGAGAGGAAGAAATAAATTGACACCCGTTTGAAACTCTCTGCGTATTGATCAATATATCCGAGGGGCCGCTACAGTGAAAACTCATCGCTGCACCAGCCCTGCCATCCCTGGTGAGAAGCTGATGCCATCACATCTGAAGTCCAACCACCAACCTAATACCGTCCAGTTTACTTCACTTGCATCCAACTCCTGCACACAGGCAAGACTTAAAATGGACAGCATGCTTAAGGTACAGCTAGAGCTGCAAAAAGAGACACTGGGTGCCAAGGAGCAAAAAAGCTGAAAAGGGACAATCTTTTACACACGCTTGCAGCATAACTGAAGTGACTCAAATAATAATATGGTATTATAAGGTCAAAATATCTTGCAAGCTAATTCTCAGTTCCTAACGCTTCTAAAACTGGTGACTATTTCAAGAAACTATGCGCTTGGGTCATGTCTGTTTATGAAAAGGTTAAAAGGGTTATTTTGTTGTTACTGTTTTAAGCTAAAAATCCTTTTAGATGTCCATAATCTGTTAATGCGTGGCATAAATATTACTCTGTGGTAAAGGATAACTACAGCTTATAAATGTAAATTCAGGCGTTGGACAATCGAAGGCTACACTCGACTTAAAGCAGCAGCACAAACAAACAAGATGTCACTTAAAGACAACCCATGCAGGTCCAGCTCACGTGAAAGAAAGCTAACAGAGAAAGGCCAAGAAATGCATGACCAAGACACCAGAAAACGTGAGAAAGCATTTAACAAGACCTATGACGCTTGGAAGCTGGTAGCAAGGGAGACTAGGACAAAATTAAAAACCCTCTGTTCATCAGAAGACCTTATTGAATTACAGCAAGACATTCAAGCAAAGCATGATGGCGTGTGCCAGCAGTATGAACCTCTACTTCGTAACAGTAACACCACACCAGAGATTGTAAAGAAAATGGATGCCTGTGTTACGCTAACAAAAGACATTCGTGACCTTATTAGTAACCATCTAGAGACTATTAATCAAGATTATAATGATCAACTTGAGAAGGAAAGGGTAAGAGAAACATTAAACAAAGATGAATATGGGTCTGTCTTTGGCCACACTAAAACTGAAACGGTAAGCTCAGCGGAGTCACCGGAGAGATTGAGCAACCACTCCAGCTCAACCAGTACCCACAGCAGTAGAGTAGATGCACAAGCAGAGCTTGCGGCTAAGCTGGAACAATCAAAAGCCATGAAAGAAATCCAAGCACAGCAAGCACATCTACACAAGTTAGAAGGTGAATGGAAACTTAAAGAGGCAAAAATGTTAGTAGAAATGAAACAAAAAGAGTTGGAAATGCAACAACAGTTGGAACAAGAGAGAACCAAATTGCAGCAGTTACAAGCAGCAAAAGACGTTGCCATAGCAGCAGCTCGTGTGAGAGCATATGACAATTTTGAAGGGTTTGAGAACCATGATGAGGAGATTAATGACCAAACTAACTCTGCTTGCTACAGAAAGCAAAATGAACCTCGATTAAATCCTGATGCTGCATCATTCCATCCACACCAAGCTGCTCCTGAGGTGACAATGACCCAGGAGTCTGTCAGTCTAGCCCAGGTAATCGCCAGCTCATTAAGCATGAACCGCTTGCCGGTCCCTGAACCAACCATGTTCCGTGGTGACCCTTTACAGTTTACAGATTGGAGGATGACATTCATAGCTCTTATTGATAGAAACCCCCTCCCACCAAGTGAGAAGATGTTTTTATCTAAAAAAATTATCTTGCTGGAGAGGCGCGCAAAGCGGTAGAAGGTTTCTTTTATCGAGATTCAGAAAGTGCATACAATGGAGCATGGAAAGTCTTACAAGACAGATATGGGAACCCGTTCATCATACAAAAGGCTTTCAGAGATAAGCTCATGAGATGGCCAAAGATCAACACAAACGATCCACTAGCACTACAAGAGTTCGCTGACTTCCTCCAAGGCTGCACTGAGGCGATGCCCCACGTCAAAGGACTAGCTATCCTTAACGATTGTGAGGAAAACCACAAGTTGCTCAAAAAATTACCAGAATGGATTGTGCGCAAGTGGAGTCGAATTGTTGTAGAGGAACTTGACACATCCGGAAGCTATCCAGATCTTGCATGCTTCACAAACTTCCTGAGCAAAGAGGCACGGATAGCCTGTAACCCTATTGCTTCTCCATTGTTGATGAACCTTAGGGCCACAAATAAAAGATCACCAAAGAGAGCCAAAGCTCTCAACACAAATACACAAACAAAGAGTTTCACTCAGGAGAAACAAGAAACAAACGGCAGTAAACCAAAATCACCTTGCTTCATCTGTAAAAGTGAAGTTCATAACATCACCAAGTGCCCCACCTTCGCAGCAAAGAGTAGTGAAGACAAAAAAGCATTCATCTGTGAAAATCGGCTCTGCTTTGGGTGCTTGAGGAAGGGTCACATGACCAAAGATTGTAAGAGACGACACACATGCAGCATATGCAGCCGTCGTCACCCAACCTGCTTGCACGATGACAGGAAACAAAGACCTGTGGAAGCAACAACGAATAGCTCCACTTCCACAGAAAACCATGCAAGCTTGGAAACGCACAATGTCGTATCCCATGCATCAACACAGCGTGCTTCCGCTACTTCAAGTATCGTCCCAGTCCTTGTGTCTTCAATACAAGAGCCACACAGAGAAGTACTTACATACGCAATACTGGACACACAGAGTGACTCAACATTTGTCTTAGAAGATATACTTTACAAACTTAATGTTGATGCCCAACCAGTAAAATTAAAATTGAGTACTATGACGGCTATTGACACAATCATATCTAGCAAGAACGTCCGTGGTCTACAAGTTCGAGGACTGCACTCTAAGAACCACATCCAATTACAGCAGGCCTACAGCCGTGACTTTATCCCGGTGGACAAGTCTTACGTTCCAACGAAGGAAACAGCCTTACTCTGGCCTCATCTCAGACATTTGGCAGATAAGCTTGCACCCCTTCAAGACTGTGATGTAGGGCTCTTGATTGGATATGACTGTCCAGCAGCACTAACTCCTCTTGAGGTTATCATTGGGGACAAAAATCAACCGTTTGCACAGAGATCAAATCTAGGATGGAGTATCATAGGCTCATCAAATCCTCACCTAGACAGACAAGGAAGTCAGAGCTTTGTGCATCGGCTCACAGTAAAAGAACTGCCAATTCCATCGACGACAGATGTTCTAAAAGCCCTAGAATCAGATTTCACAGAGAGAACTTATGAAGATAAATATGTGTCCCAGAACAATGTTCATTTCATACAGTTCCTCAGTGACAACATCACGCAGAAGAAAGATGGACATTATGAGATGCCCCTCCCTTTCAAGGGCAACAGTCCACCCAACCTACCAAACAACAAGAGGCTAGCCACAGTTCGCCTGCAGTGCCTTAAGAAGAAGTTAAAGACCAACAAACAATATTATGATCAATACAAAACATTCATGGAAGAAACAATTAACAAGGGTGATGCAGAGCCTGCCCCTACAACATTTACAGGAGAGACTGAGTGGTACCTTCCGCATCACGGCATATATCACCCCAGAAAACCAGACAAGCTGAGAGTCATATTCGACTGTTCAGCCAAATTCCATGGTGTTTCTCTAAACGACACTCTACTAACTGGGCCTGATCTTATCAATCCTCTGGTAGGAGTTCTCTGCCGCTTCAGGAAGGATGCTGTAGCGATCATTTGTGATATCGAAAGAATGTTTTATCAGTTCTCTGTCACTCCTGAATCCCGGAATTATCTGAAATTCCTCTGGTGGAAAGATGGAGATTTGGAGAAGGAACCACAGGAATACAGAATGGCGGTTCATCTCTTCGGAGCTGCCTCGTCTCCAGGATGTGCCAACTTTGGCTTGAAACATCTGGCACGGCAACACAAAGCTACCTATCCACTAGCATCAACATTTGTAGAGAAAAATTTTTATGTTGATGACGGGCTAGTCAGTGTTCCATCGGTCGAGGAAGCCAAGAAACTGATCACTGAGTCACAGGAGTTGTGCAAAAGAGGAGGCCTACGCCTCCATAAATTCAACTCTAATGAGGAAGCAGCCCTCGCCTGCTTAGATCCCTCAGAAAGAGCAGCAACCATTGAACCTCTAGGACTGGAACCAACCCTATCAGAGCGTGCACTTGGCATTCAATGGTCGATTAAAACTGACACTTTCAGTTTTAACAGCAGCTTGAAAGATCAGCCTTCAACCCGGCGTGGTTGCCTTTCTGTCATTGCCTCTCTTTATGATCCACTTGGATTCATCGCTCCATTCAGCCTAACTGGAAAGCGTATACTTCAAGAGCTGTGTCACAGAGGCATCGGATGGGATGATCCACTCCCAGAAGATATAAGGCCACGGTGGGAGGAGTGGATAAATGGGCTTCAGAGGTTGAAAGAGGTTTCAATTCCGAGATGTTACCACCCATATGACTTCCATAACATTGTCAGAGTAGAGCTGCACCATTTTTCGGACGCCAGCTGCGTGGGATACGGTGCATGTTCTTACCTCAGGTTTAAAAATAACAAGGATGAAGTCCATTGCAGTCTCGTGCTGGCGAAAGCAAGGGTTTGCACCCTCAAAGGTCAAAAGTATCCCGAGACTAGAACTCGCGGCAGCTGTGGTTTCTACGAAAGTCAGTGTCATGTTAAAAGGTGAACTTGACATAGCGATTGATGAAGAGGTTTTCTGGACAGATTCAAAAGTTGTGCTTGGGTATATTAACAATGATGCCCGTAGATTCCACATATTTGTTGCAAACCGTGTTCAGCTGATAAGGGATAACAGTGATCCCAGTCAGTGGCACTATGTGGACACCGCAGAAAACCCGGCAGATCATGCTTCCCGAGGTCTTCGTGCTCCAGACATTCATTCAACAAACTGGCTGCGAGGACCGAAGTTTCTCTGGGAGAGTAAATTACTTCTAACACCCAGCGCTCCATCAGAATTACTTGTTGGTGATCCTGAAGTCAAGACAATTCAGGTGTTTGCAACAGAAGTCAAAAACTACAATGACATCCTCAGGCGTCTGTGTCAGTTTTCCTCCTGGACAACAGTTCTTAAGGTGGTGTCTGGGAACGGCAGATCAGAACTGTTAGAAATGTGCTGAATGCCGCCTTTGCACAGTGCCCAGGTCGACTTGATGATGCCTCCCTCAGAACACTGCTATATGAGACCATGGCTATCGTTAACAGCCGCCCGTTAACAGTGGATGGAATCAATGATCCACAGGCACTGGAGCCTATAACACCAAATCATCTCATTATGATGAAATCTAAAGTTGCTCTTTCTCCTCCTGGAGTATTTGTCAGGGAGGACCTGTATGCGACAAAAAGGTGGAGAAGAGTTCAGTATCTCATCGAACAGTTTTGGAGCCGCTGGAAAAAGGAGTATCTGCTGAACATATCATTGAGACAAAAATGGCACTCACCTCAGCGCAACCTCAAAGTGAATGACATTGTCATTATTAAAGACGACAACCTCCCAAGAAATCAGTGGCAACTTGGACGGGTGATTGAGACTGTTCAAAGTAGTGATGGCTTGGTTCGTCGAGTTAAAGTGCAAGTTGGTGAGAGGAAACCTCATAAAAAACAAGATCCACCCTCCAAGCCCTCAGTTATTGAGAGACCAATCAAAAAATTGGTGCTCCTCCTAGAGAACTGATTAAAAAAAAAAAAAAGCGATTGACAACACTGCACAAACTGCTTTATTATGCATAATGCCATATAGTTACGCCTCTGATAGCTTAACTTCAGGCTATTCATTTCTTAGAGTCAAGAAATCCTGCACAATTCACTTACTCTTTGTATATTTGTTTATTCATTGTACTATTATTTTGAAAAACTGTAAATGTCTTATAAATCGCATTCATTTTCTCCTACACAGTTTATAACATATATAACATTTTATATTTATATGTTAAGACATTATAATTCTACAGTGTCACTTTGTCTGTACCGCTTTTATTTTGAAAAGCGCCGTTTTTCTTCGGATGTTTTTTTTTTTGTGACGCTAGACTTCCGCTACTCTCTCTTCACAATGTGGTGTTCACGTATCGTCGGAAGAACGAGCTCCGAACTGTGAGGGAGTGTCGAGCTAGAGAGCATGGTAGCTGATGGCAGAAACTCTTTGATTAGCGCCCTTGGAGAAGCAGAATGAGTTTTCACGGTGTTCATGGTGCATGGTGCTCGTTGAGAGGAAGAAATAAATTGACACCCGTTTGAAACTCTCTGCGTCTTGATCAATATATCCGAGGGGCCGCTACACAGTATATGACTTGTGACACTGGTTCTGAAACTCTCCCGATAATTGCATTGATTACATTTTGCAGCAAGAAGAGGAGCCAGATATCTGCGACACTACTGCTGCTCTCCTGACATCTGGGACAGACCCCTTCAGTGCTGAGAAAGTCTTTGTTGTACTTGAGGGGAACATTGTTTTGAGGGATCTTCCCAGGTTGGCTGAGGCATTTGTATTGTTATTTGGCCTTATCTATGCTTTCAAGTATCCAAAGAAACTCATCCACATATTCACATTCATTCAGAAAATGCTGGTGTGTTTAAATAGGGCCCTATGATTTCCGCTTACTACACACATTCTGAAACGCGCGTGACGCTCGCGGTGATTTCAGCCTCTGTCATCTCACTAAATAAGGACATAAATACATGAACAACATCTCCAAAACTGTTCTGAGAGTCACTTCACGAGCATTTTACCGTTTGAGTAAAATTAGCGTCATATCATATACACACAGAACTGTAAAGGTATTCATGCAACACACCAAAATAAAAGTCCGGTTTAATTTGAAGACATTTGTACCAGAAATATATTACTAATGTCCAGTAGATTATGCATGGACTACTACTACTACTACTAGAATGAAACAAACATTCATTTTAATTGTAAATCCCCTTTGTTTGCCAAAAAATAAAGTTAGCTTCATTTCCAATAATTAAAAGATAAATGAAATTAATGTTAAATGCCTTCATTTGATAACCAGAAAAATTTAAATACACACTAATAATAATAATAAAGGGATAAAAAACATTTCATAAGGCTATTTTGAGAATAACATGCATTTAAATAATTAGACATTCAAAAAAAAAACAGAACTAATCACAGAAATGGCTTTACTGACTAAATGCGCATAACAATCGCGATTAATCGTGTTCGATTAATCGTGCAGCCCTACACTTGGTTGGGTTAAATCAGTATTTTTATATTTCTTGTTTTAACTCAGCTGTGTTATGGTTTAGCCTTCGTGCTAATAGATGTCCATAGTGTTCATTTTAAGGTGTTTGTTTCAATCTGCACAGCAGTCCTGTCTGGTACTTTTTCCGCAGTGAACTTTGGTGAAAAATGACCAATTTGTGAGTGCAGGTTTATGGCTGTATAAATCAAACTAAATTACGTACAAATAGAATAGCTGAATAAGTCAAGACGACTATAACTTAGGATATTTACATGACTAAATTTCTTCATCTTAATTATGCATAGAACACTGCTTTGGATTTCCTTACCAACGGGTATGTATAAAAGTTTGATATTTAAGTTACAGCACTACATTCAGCAGTTCTTCAGCTACTGAGTTTTAGAGAGAAATTAATTTACTTACCTGTCCAACAAGAAGCAACCTGGGCATTTTCTCTTTTCGGCCCATTTTCTCAATCCGCCATCAGAGCTTCACACTTTGTGCATACCCAGTAATTACGCTCGTTTTATCTGTCAATCCTTCTTTTTCCTGTATTAAGACATAATCTACTTCTCATCCGAACATGTGCTGATTATGTTGTCCCCGCTGGTAGAGGATGAAAAACTGGTAAAGCATAACGCGCTGTTAAAGTGCGTTTGTTGACTAATTTTCGCGCCTCGCCAAACAACACTAAGCTACTGCCGTATCTACAGAGGCGTCAGCCAATGAGCGTGAGGATTGTCTCTGACGTTTATCACGTCGTTTCAACATGGCGAAATACAATTAAAACACGTTTTATAAAACTTCTCATATAAACTATTATGATCACAGTCTTAATGTCACGTGAGTGTACAGCATTCATAAAAAAACTATTTCTTTTTTTAACTATGAAAATTAGTAACAAACTAAGGAGTGCACATTTAAAACCCCAGGATTACTGAATTAAAATGTTGCATTTTCCTTTTCACATAAGGAGCAAATGAGCAACTTGGAATCATTTGTGACCCAACAACTGAGTAATTTCCCAAAATATATTTTCTGAACAAAATGTATTGTTGCATGTAGAAATAACATTCACATGTGGACATATGTAGGACAAGAAGTGCAGATTATGTAATGACATGCCAACACTGTACTACATAGAGAGAGACAGAGAGAGAGAAAACAGAAACAAACAGCAGGTGTCTCAGAAAGCCTTACCCAGTGGGCTCCAAACATCTCAATCCCTTTTCTATTTAATGTTGTATTTAATACAAAATGCTTAATTGCAGATTATAGCCTATTTCAGTGTCTTTTGGGCATCACTGTATCTGTTCATAATAGAAAGCCGTATTACTATACATATTCAGTCATTCAAAATCATCAAACACACTCATTGGCTGATAGTCAGGAGTTTAGGATTCACTTCTCTTCACTCTTCATTCGGTCCTTCATTATAAAACAATGAAATGCATCTCAGCAGAATTGGAAGAGAAATGAAACTGAGAGTGGCTATAAAAAAATCAGTCAGAAACACACATGGCAGAATCACATCTGCTCAATGTCAAACATGCTGGATTTGGAACAATGGCTCTGTTCAGAATAGCATACTAACATAATATTATCTTCTGTGTGATGTATTGTGTGCACAGTTGCTGAAATATCCCACAATGCAATGCGACTTGGCTTTCCATTGCCAATGAACTTGGAAGTTTTATCTATTGTTTGATCAAATTTTAAAAGTCATTTTCACACAACATTGAATTAATACAAAATAAACTTTATTTTCAAGATGATAACTGGATGCTGCTCATTAAATTAAACATGCAATGTAGTGGTTGTGTGACAAAAGTCTACAATACCACGGTATGCATTACAGCATAACACTACTACTACTGTTTTACTATAGTCTAAAACAGTACACACTTCAGTTTTCAGTGAGCAGTCATATTATAAGTTAGTACTTCTTTCTGAACACAGCCAATGATTGTAATACATCACAGTTGTACAATGTTACATTCCATTTCCCCTGTAGCTGATGTAATCTAATATAATCTGTTAGTAATTAATATACATAATTCTGAATACATATAAATCTGTGTGTACATATACACACTGTAGATACATCATATTGAGCCTACTCTCTGTTTCATCAAGTCTTGAACAAAGCTGATGGAGGGATACATGGGTGGACGGACGACCAGAGGTCTATAGGTTACTGAAGAGTTCATTTTTCTTGCTCCAGTCCATGGGTGGAGCTCTCTTATTGGAGCGTTTCTGGTGAGCGCGCTCTTTCACCTGCTGGAGGGACAGACTGAGTTCTGGGATCGCATCTTTGATGGATGGCTCCACAGCCTGAGAGGAGGAGAAACAAACATAAACCCATGAAATAACCTAAAATGGTGACTTTCAGAGTGTGTTACGAGCATGTGCTCAAGTGACAGTGGAGTTTTTTGAAACGATTTAAAATATATTCCTAATGGTTGAAGGTTGATGTGCTTTAAGGTACTTATGTTATGTTATGTTTGAAATGGAATACCAGCTGCTTACCACACAATACTTACATACTTTATATGGCTTACTATTTTTAAAAATAGTTTGTGAAAGAGTATGCGATGATAAATGTCAAAGAGTAGTATGCTAGATTCGTCACACAACCTCGTTATGTTTACTCCTGCAAAAAATGTTTAATTAAGTGTACTTGCAGCATAAAAACTATTAAACTAAGTATGCTTCAGTACTTTCATAAACTAAAAAGTGAACTAGAATCATATAGTTCACAGTATAGTTGCACATGTAAACATGTAAATATACATTTAAGCTAAAATTATACATTTATAAACTAAAAAATGGGCCAATTTAGTCCCCAAAAATATTGAAATAGTAGACTTACAAGTATACTATTAGTACACTGATATTAGTATACTTATTACATTAAGTACATTTGGAAAATATCCTTGAACTCACATGTACTTTAAGCATGCTTATTTTGTGAGTATAATACATTATACATGTTTGATTTTGTGGCACATCTTTAAAATTAGAATATTTTTGCATTTTTTATTTATTTTTGTGTAAAAAAATATCTTAACCCTATATGTCAAACAAAAGTCATTAAAAATCATGGCTGATATTACTTCTACTTCATTCGTCACATAGGAAATGAAAAAAACCCTGAAAAGTTCATGTTGAGCACATTGCATTGTGGGATTGAGTACCCAGTGTGCAGTGTGCTCTGTAGTATACTGCATATTTTGGCAACTGTAGTACTAGGTCACCTGGGTATTCTGTTTATGTAGGAAATTCTAAACATCATAGGTCAGTCTCACCTCAGGGGGTGGAGTCCCAGTGGGCGGAGTCGTGAGGGAGGCATTGGAGGATGCATTGGATAGGGACGGACTGATTGATAACTTTGAGTCCTTCAGCTCCACGTCTTTGGCCACATTTCCATTAACCTGAACAGCAGACGGTAACATGTCAGATCACCATAGTATGACTCTCCTAAGGCTCAGTGCTTGGCTTTGTGCACTAGGGGTCAGACTTGAGCCAGTAAAGTGCTGCATGGCAGCTGCAGTGTGTGGGCCTCAGGCTGCTGGAGACAGAGCTTCATTAACTGTAGGATTGGGCAGCATGAGCCAGGCATCACTACTGCTCCTCTGACAGGTGACAGCGCCCTCTTATTACCTCCTGCCAAGTCAACCATTAGCCAGAGCCTCAAGAATCCCTCTTACCTTCCCCAACAACCCTCTTTATAGAAACCGTCCTCAGCGTCTCTCTCTTCCGGAGACACAGGCTCTGAACTTATCTGTACCTGATCTGTCCATAAATATACATAAATAACACAAATGACCCATGAGCTCCAAGCACCAGTTAAATGAAACCAGTTCAATTAACAACAAAGGCCTTTTTGAATAAGCCTGACTGAAAACGTTAAAACCTGATAGAGATTAATCCTGTCAAATTCTGAAAAGAGATTGATCTTCAACCTCTAATGGGCTTCTTTCATGCAGTGACTTTAATCATTGTCACAATCAGAAATGAGTGTGTAATACAGACACAGACTTCCCTTCATATTTGTCTAGAGGGCTGACTTCACTAAACACAACGATATGCTAATATTTCAGTAATAGTCTAATATCAAAACATGCAAAGGTTTCCAATGACCTCTGAGAAACTTGCTTTAGTGTTTGTTCCTGCTGTGAGAACCCAAGTTCAGGAACAGGTCAACATAAACAACTCAAGTTGCTGTATTTATTTGGGAACGAGTACATTGAAAAACAAATTAAACCCAAACTGGAAAGTGCACATGGCTGAAAACTGAGAAAAAAAATTGATCTCGATATCCATGTACTCTATTTGTTCTAAAACAGCTTCGAATTGTGATTTTTGTTTTGTTTGACATTTCATTTGTAGCCAGATTGATTCAAAATATCAAATTCCAGAACTTTGTTTTTTACTAAATGAAAACTAACATTATTTAATGAACCCGATTTTGACAATGATGCTCAATGTTATTAAAGCAACGAGCCTCAAGATACCATGAATAACGACATGAATAACGTTTTTGGATGAACTATCCCTTGAATATGGCCTGCTAGTATTCTGTATTCATCTGATCTGTTGTCTTACCGTGTCCTCCATGTCTCCGTTGACCACAGGTTCAGGCAGCGGTCCTGCGGGCAGAGAGAAGCAGAACGGGTCAGTCACAGATCAAACCTAGTACATCTGCATCCTTCAGATGGGACTCTAACGCTCCTCATCAGAGACAGCGAGGAAGCACAGATAAAACAAGACACTTCCAGACCCCTAGAGAATAGCTAGTATGACATTCACTCCTTCTCGTGTTGCAGTGAGCAGATGTCGACTCTGTTACATACAGTACCACAGGTATGTGCTTCATTTATTATTCAGATGACCATCATCACCCTGGTGAGAGCCATGGTACCTGGATGCCTGCCGACCCCCGCAATTCTATATGGAACAAAGTCTAGAGGCCGTCATAGTGGATTACACATTACCAAATGAACTGACATGAGAGACGAAAGACGTATGTGGAGATCTGCCAAGACTTGCTTGTGAAAAAAAATGCACACATACTTTTAAAAAAGAGCACTTATTAGGGAAATAATACATTTTAAAGAATAAACTTAAGTGCAAACTTAATTAAATGTTTTCGGGCACTTAATTGTAAGTTATTTAAGTGAAAATTACAATAGTAGCTGTTTACAGTTAGGTGAAAATTTTTATTAAATGGAATTAGCTGAACATTAGAGTGCTTTTTGACCCACTTTAGTACATCTTAAGTGCATCTTTATATTCCTATTGTCTTTGAAATATGTTTTAAGTGTACTGCCAAATGTACTGAAAAACATTTATGGTAAACTAAACAATACTTGAATATAATTTCTGTTGAAACTTGGGTAACGCTTTAGTTTAGGGACCAATTCTCACTATTAATTTGTTGCTTATTAGCATGCATTTTACTAGCATATTGGCTGTTTATTAGTATTTATAAAGCAAACCACCATATTCTACATCCCTAATCCTACCCCATACCTAAACTAACAACTACCTTACTAACTATTAATAAGCAGCAATTACAGTAGGAGTTTATTGAGGCAAAAGTTGTAGTTAATAGTGAGATTAATTTTGAAGGGTCATAACAAAGCACCAGTGACCGGTGGAGATGCAGTGTAACTGTAGGTTGCTTATGGTTACCAAGAAACACTACAACTTTCTGCATTAACATTCAATTGTAATCGACTAGATTATGAAAAACTATGCATTACTTCATGCTTACATAATATTAAATATTTCAGAACTATACTAATGTTCCTACCACCAGATGGCTACAAGGTTTTTAGGAAGAACAGCAAACTAGTAAGGCAGATAAGAGAATTGAAAAATAATCCCAACACCCTTACCGTCTTCTTGTGTCAGAATTTCTATCTTTCTACCGACGTCTGAACACTACATGAGTGGTAGAAAACTGCAGGGAAGATACGATAACACTCAGCCCTGCTCAGATCCATCTGGCCCCCAATCGGCCCAAAACACACACATCACTGGCTGTTTGGAC
Organism: Cyprinus carpio; assembly: GCF_018340385.1. Lineage (NCBI taxonomy): Eukaryota > Metazoa > Chordata > Actinopteri > Cypriniformes > Cyprinidae > Cyprinus > Cyprinus carpio. Next base: position 32,500,269 of record NC_056574.1, read on the forward strand.
ACTTCTGACGCCCTTCAGTCCCAATACGGCAATCTGAGAGCCACTCCAGACCGGCACCTTGGAAACCACACAAATGCTGCTTCCAAATTTGGGTGACAGGCAGCAGAGAGAGACAGAGAGAGTGAGTATGAAGTGTGTGTGTGAGAGAGAAGAGAAAACCGCTGAATGTACGGCTGTGTAGAAAATAGAATCCTACTGTATCTCACTACTTACTATTGAATACTGCACAGTATACACGGTATATATATATATATACAGTATATTGCCTGCACATTTGGAAAAAAGTAGCAATAGAAATAATAACTATTCTACAAAAAAAAAAAAAAAAACAGCAAATCGTTGTCATATGACTTGGCATCCATAATTAAATTTTGTATAAGCATATTTAGGCATTTGTTTCAAATAGATGTTAAAAAAGATGGCTGACATGAATTCTATTTGTTTCATTTGTCACACTGGAAATGGAAAATCACGTGGAGCGCATTACAAATTATGGCAAATGTAGCAGGTCAACTATATACTGTATACTGCAGAGACAGTAGGAGTAGTAACAAAAAGTAGCAATTTTCACAAAAATATGAAGCAGCACAACTGTTTTCCACATTGATTAAGAAATGTTTCTTGAGCAAATCAGCATATTAGAATGATTTGACACTTATATGACACTGAAGAATGTAGTAATGATGCTGAAAATTCAGCTTTGAATCACAGGAATAAATTACATTTAACATAATACAAATTAAAAAAAACACTAATTTTAAACTGTAATGATATTTCACAATATTACTGTTTTACTGTATTTTAATTAAATAAATGCAGCCTTACTTCTTTATCTTACTCACACCATGAGGCAGAAAGAGGGACACGCCCCCCCCCCTTTAAAAATTATTATTATTATTTTTTTTTTTGTAGTTTTACTACTATTTTTTTTTTTACTACTTTCAGTGCTGAGAAGTAAGTGTATTAGGTTGGAAAGTGCATGATAGTCCAGGGTCTGTCCATGGAAGCATGTTGTATGACTGCTGCTTATTCAGTGTATCAGTGAAACTGCAGTAAGGTTGCATAAATACAATACAAACATTAAGACTGAATAATACTTTTAAAGGAGTACTATTATATCCTTTTTACAAGAAGTCTTAGGTGTCTCCAAAATGTGTCTGGGAAGTTTCAGCTCAAAATACACCACAGATCATTTATTATGCTGTAAAAGCCCCCTTTTGGGTGGAAACAAAAATGAACTGTTTTCATGTGTCTCTCTTTAAATGCAAATAACTGCTGCTCCCCACCCTCTTTCCAGAAGAGAAGATGTTTTTCCTGTCCGCAGGTTGGAGTGACCCCTGGAATGTGAATTGTACCAGGGGAACCCTGCCAAAAACTTGTATTTTACCCTCCAGAACACGATTGGGCTAGTTTTGGGTAGCAACTGGGTGGGTATTGTTGTGAAAGCCTGGCAACCCTGGCCTTGCCTACTACCGTAACAACAAACAAAACCAGTGTTTCTTTTGATTATCATCTCTATCGCAGGTGAAGTTGCAGTTCCTCATCATTATTAAAAGTTTATTATTTGTATGAGTTTAAAAAGCCTTGTTAGTATAAATTTCTGATATTCGTATGTTTTATTTAATATTGTGACATACATTCCCAAAAGAAAACTCAAGACTGCATGTTGAGTTGTTTGAAGGAGTTCAGAAACAGTGCTTACTGATATAGACATTGCCTCCCTCTGGAGTGACTTTGTGCTTTGGTAACTTTGCAGATCTTTTTCATGCACAAACAACATTACGCACCAAAGACAGTTGAAAAGGAAAAAAGCATAATAGGACCCCTTTAAACATTTGTAAATGTTGGCTTGTGCAAATTCCTGCATATGCTAATTTATTTTTAAACAAAATGAATAATTCAGTAAGATGATGCAGCATTTTTTAAGAACAAATATGAACTAAGTAAATGATGACAAACATTCATTTTTGAACCCTTTTACTCCTACATATCCTCACACTCAGCTATAGGCTGCCATCCATTCAATCAGATGTGCCATTATTACCAGTGTTGTGGGTAATGCATTACAAGTAACGCAAATTACTTAATCAGATTTTATTTATCAAGTAGCAAGTAAAGTAACTCATTACTTTTTAATTTACAATGAAATATCTGAGTTACTTTACTTGTTTTCCCATTTATTGACTGACAGCTCTCCTGTCCTCATGCTGAGAGAAACCGGGGAGTAAGTGCAGCGGCGTTGTGTGTGCTGTGTGAACATGATGTTACTGTAGTTCTGGACTGAATGTGAACTTGATGTTACTGTAGTTCTGGACTAAATGTGAACGTGATGTTACTGTAGTTCTGGACTAAATGTGAACGTGATGCTTACTGTAGTTCTGGACTAAATGTCAACGTGATGTTACTGTAGCTCTGGACTAAATGTGAACGTGATGTTACTGTAGCTCTGGACTAAATGTGAACATGATGTTACTGTAGCTCTGGACTAAATGTGAACGTGATGTTACTGTAGCTCTGGACTAAATGTGAACGTGATGTTACTGTAGCTCTGGACTAAATGTGAACGTGATGTTACTGTAGCTCTGGACTAAATGTGAACTTGATGTTACTGTAGCTCTGGACTAACAGTGAATGTGATGTTACTGTAGTTCTGGACTAACAGTGAACGTGATGTTACTGTAGTTCTGGACTAAATGTGAACTTGATGTTACTGTAGCTCTGGACTAAATGTGAACGTGATGTTACTGTAGCTCTGGACTAAATGTGAACGTGATGTTACTGTAGCTCTGGACTAACAGTGAACGTGATGTTACTGTAGTTCTGGACTAACAGTGAACGTGATGTTACTGTAGTTCTGGACTAACAGTGAACGTGATGTTACTGTAGTTCTGGACTAAATGTGAACTTGATGTTACTGTAGTTCTGGACTGAATGTGAACGTGATGTTACTGTAGTTCTGGACTGAATGTGAACGTGATGTTACTGTAGTTCTGGATTGAATGTGAACGTGATGTTACTGTAGTTCTGGACTAAATGTGAACGTGATGTTACTGTAGTTCTGGACTAAATGTCAACCTGATGTTACTGTAGTTCTGGACTAAATGTGAACGTGATGTTACTGTAGTTCTGGACTAAATGTGAACGTGAAGTTACAGTAGTTCTGGACTAAATGTCAACATGATGCTTACTGTAGTTCTGGACTAAATGTGAACGTGATGTTACTGTAGTTCTGGACTAAATGTGAACATGATGTTACTGTAGTTCTGGACTAAATGTGAACATGATGCTTATTGGAGTTCTGGACTAAATGTGAACATGATGTTACTGTGGTTCTGGACTAAATGTGAACATGATGCTTACTGTAGTTCTGGACTAAATGTGAACATGATGCTTATTGTAGTTCTGGACTAAATGTGAACGTGAAGTTACTGTAGCTCTGGACTAAATGTGAACGTGATGTTACTGTAGTTCTGGACTAAATGTCAACGTGATGCTTACTGTAGTTCTGGACTAAATGTGAACGTGATGTTACTGTAGTTCTAGACTAAATGTCAACATGATGCTTACTGTAGCTCTGGACTAAATGTCAACGTGATGTTACTGTAGTTCTGGACTGAATGTCAACATGATGCTTACTGTAGTTCTGGACTAAATGTGAACATGATGCTTATTGTAGTTCTGGACTAAATGTGAACGTGAAGTTACTGTACTTCTGGACTAAATGTCAACATGATGCTTACTGTAGTTCTGGACTAAATGTGAACATGATGCTTATTGTAGTTCTGGACTAAATGTGAACATGATGCTTATTGTAGTTCTGGACTATATGTGAACATGATGTTACTGTGGTTCTGGACTAAATGTGAACATGATGCTTACTGTAGTTCTGGACTAAATGTGAACATGATGTTACTGTGGTTCTGGACTAAATGTGAACATGATGCTTATTGTAGTTCTGGACTAAATGTGAACTTGATGTTACTGTGGTTCTGGACTAAATGTGAACATGATGCTTATTGTAGTTCTGGACTAAATGTGAACATGCATTTACTCATATCTCAGTCGCACAAAAAACAGATTCAGTATTCCTCAAAATTAATAAAAACAGTGAAATGCAAACTCAGAATATGATGCAAACCTGTAATAATTAAATGTTAAAATAACACAAATATCCTTTATGTATTTAATCCTATTCTAATAACTAATGTCTTTGCTGCTGACCTTCGATGATCCAATTCAACCACACTAAAAAGGCAAAAATTATTTTAGATAAACACATTTGTGTTTCATTTTTTTTAATTGCTGAAGAGTGTTGAACTTTCTTCTCCTGTGTCTTATTCTTAATCCAGAATAGCAGCACAGCTGAAAGGTTTCTTTGAGCTGCGCCCTCTACTGTTCAGATGTGAATTTACATTTCCTTCAGCCTGAGGCTTGTTCATTTCACTTTTGGTGTGAAAAGACTTTTACAAAACTTTATATATTAAAAACAAACAAGTAAGCCCAGCCCAGATGAGAAAAAGTAATGCAAAAATAACGTAACACATTACTTTCCATAAAAAGTAACTAGAAAATGCAATTAGTTACATTTTTAGGGAGTAACGCAATATTGTAATGCATTACTTTTAAAAGTAACTTTCCTGTTATGGAAATGCAACACTGCCCTAGTGGGCCCCTCGTCACAGGTCCTGGGACAGTGTTCCCAGTTTTCGGCTAGTCTAATGTAGAGTGTGACAGCTAATCCCACGGCCTGACTGTGAACTGAAAAGAACTATTCACATCGAATCACAGATAAAGAGTGTGATTCTGGCAGAAAACAGACTTGTCATGAGTATAAAATGATCCTCGGTGAGAACAGCAATACCTGAGACATCTAAAACATTCGACTGCTCAGTCCTCCCATTTTCACTCAGTCTCTACGATTGAACTGATTAAATGTGATATTAGCGATAGCAGCTAATGCAAGTTTCCACTAGTGCTGACGCCAAACGCTTGCTCTGTAAATAAAATGAGTAAACATTGTCTCCACTCACTCATGGCTAATCTTGTGTCAAACATAAACACACACACACACACACACACACAAACTTTTGGTTTCCATGACTGCCGTTGGCACTGCACTTTCACTGGAGATCCTTGGCACTGAGTGATACAACGAGACAAACTAAATTGCTTAATAGGAAACCCAAAACCAGTGCAGTGTGAGAGACCAGAGAAAAAGCAGTTACGCATGTCTGAGTGACCCCTGCCAGACAATGACTCTGTGTCAGACGCCACCTAGAGGCAGCGTGACACTTACAGCTGCTGGAAACCTGTCGAAATCTTCTTTCACAAAACAGTTTTACTTTATATCTTGTGTCAGGTGAGAGTTTTGTACCTGTGAGGTGTTCTGCAGTGGGCGTCACTCGACACTTCTTGAAGAAAGCATCTGTGTCTGGATCTACGACGAAGAGTGTCGTGCTGTCACCTCCGGCTTTAATAGCAGCCACCACCTCAGCATGCTGCTTCCCCTCCATCAAAACCCCATTGACCTGAGAACAAACAATGACACATCTGAAGACACACACAGGACTAACTGACTCACACATAAAGGCATAGTTCACCCAAAAAATACAATTCAGTCATCATTTACTCCCCCTCATGTCGTTCCAAACCCAGTTTCAAGACTTTTCATGAAACCTGAGAGATTTCTGTCCCTCCTTTGAATTCCACCAAAATGTTGACGCATTTAAAATAAATGAACGACGTTTCAAAGTCTTATGGGTTTGGAATGACATGAAAGTAAATGCTAAAAGAATTGAGATTTTCTGGTTGAACTATGCCTTTAAGTGTTAAAAAAAAGAGACTGGGTATACTAAGTATATAGTATGCAGTGAAATTTATTTCAAGTAGTAGTATACCATCCACCTTATATTTGAAAGTGGAAGTAAGCTGTTTTCTGTGAATGTGCAAGAATTACGATTCATTGTATTCCATGTATATAGACCATTATATACTATGCACAGTATACAACATGCTGTAGAAATAGCAGGAATATGTAGTATGAGTAGTATGCAACTCAGTCAGCAATTGAGATTTCCTTATTTTAATTAACTGAAGATCAGCCAGGATAACTGCTTCTCATTGTCAAATGAAGAAAAACGGTCACTTTTTAGCACTGCACTGACATCTTTTTTTAGATGCATTATTCACATCTGCATTGTTCCAACAAAGAAAGTGTTTATCAAAGCAAGGATTCATTTTTCAATATTATCAGTCTGCTTTCCTGCTGTCCGAGGAAAGGACATCCTGTGCCTTTAATTCACAAACACTGAAGCATTGCATGTTTGCCGTGATTGCTATGCTGTCATTCCTTACTCACTCTTCAGCTTTTCTAACCTCATATTTTCTTTCCTCTTTGAAACAACAAAAAGTAGAAGGTGATTCATGCTGCATAACTTCAAGAATGACAAGCCAGAGTGTAAATATACAGGAGCTCTGGGAACAGCTCTCTCCGTCTCTCTCTGTGGGTCTATATGTGGAATGAGGGTGTGTCTGTTAGTGGAGCCCAGGCTCCGAGAGGAAACGGACAATGTGCGCTCAGCAGGAACAATAGCTGCCTGTCCAACACAAAGAGCCCGGCCCGCAGTAAGAGGCCCCCTCTGGGACAACAAAGACCCCTCCATCTCTCTCCTCCCTCTGCTTCCTTCCCTCCCTTCACTTGTGGCCTTTCTGTGGCTCTCGCTCCGGATGAAGCGGCTAAACTCAAGAATTACAACAGGACAGAGAAAACCTCACAGAAAAAAACACCTACTTGTGCTTTATTTTCAGTATTATTTACATTGTCTACAAAATGATTACGTATTCGAATCCGTTCAGGAACAAAACACCATTGTGTGTTGATCAGAGATGCACAACAGTTCTTGAAATAGAGCAAAAAAAATAGAGCACGATTGACAATGTTGTGTCTAAAATGCAAATCACTGGATATTAATTTCTTTTTAAGCCCAAAGCCGAATTCTATACAAATTTGAAATAGGTCATGTCACGTCACATCATGCTTTGAAACTGATGGGTAGTGTAACTCTTTACTAGGAAGTGCAAATGAACAATCTGAAGTGCACTTATTTTGATGTGCTGACTAACATACTAAAGCATATGTAAAGTACTTCATTATGATTTTACTCTAGTGTGTTATTCAACATTAGTTAATTATTTTAAATGTAATACATGACATAAAACTTTCAATAGAAATTACAGCAGTACACTTTAACCATATTTCAAAGACAATAGAAGTATTTATGAAATTATACATAAAGATGTACTTAAGTCTTCCTTAAGGGGGTCAAAAAAGCACTCTAAAGTGCTCAAATGTAAACTATAATTCATTTCATAGCAGTTATAGTTTGCTAAAGCGTGCTGCGTGTTCCTAAGTGTGTCTGTGTTTGGTTAGGAACACGTCTAATGTGTCTCTGTACCTGTATTAAGCGGTCTTTGGGCCTCAGGCCAGACCTCTGTGCTGGCGAGTCGTCATCTATAGCTCTGATGAACTGGCCGGGTCTGGACTTCTCGCTGTGCAGGTTAAAGCCGAAGCCACTGGGACCTTTCTTAATGACACATAGCCGGGGTCTGAGCTGGGTCTTCAAGTCTTCAGGACAGACACAACACAACATCAGCACAATGAAACACAAGCACGTGCCACAGCAATGCAGGAAGTTTGGCATCTCATTGACAGTGCCTTTCATCTTATAGGTTATCGTCTTGTATAGTATCTTAAAGTGCATAAGTCCTTAACCTCAGACTCCAAGAAGGCCTCACTAAATCCTGAGGCTGGTTACTGCTTAGTCTAGTCTTCCAAGTTAATCATCTAATTATTTTTTTCCATCATTTACATAAATAGGTAGACTGGTCTATTTGAATCTGAAAAGTAAGACTCTTACTCATTGACAAGTGCTAGCTGGTCAGACTAGCTCTTAAGACACAGTCTAAGCATATTGTCTGTGTTTATGTTTTTGGCCCTTGACCAAATCCAAATCACTGTATAAGGCACAAAAAAGAGCACTTAATGCCTAAACTTAAATGTGGATTTAATCTAATGTTTTCTTGTAATGTTTATACAAATAAAAATAACATGTATTAATGTTAAAATTTATATTAAATATATATTTTGTGTGTATTTATTTGTTTTTTGAGCAACACTAAGTAGGACCAAGGACACATCTTCATATTACTTCTACTGTCTTATGGTGATTAAATATACTGTTGAATGTACTAACAAGCATATAATTTCTATTATATATAAACTTGCATAACATATTTATTTATATTTGTATTTTTTTATTATATTTACATATATTTGTAATTACATATTTGTAATCATCAAGATGCAATTTAGTACATTTAAAATACACTATATTAACTGCAAATGTAATATCAAATAACAAATGAAATTTAACAAAATTATAATCAGGTACTTTACACATGCTTTAGTATGTCCGTCAACACATTAAACTAAGTGTATGTGTACGTCTTTATAACATCACAAAAGGTCATTAAAACATAATTTAAAATCTACTTTAAAGTAAACCTTTTAATTCGACATTTTTACAAAGGGCAGTTTTTAAAAGTGTACTTAAGTCATGAAAGTACACTTAAGTGCCTTTTTCTCCATTATTTTTATATTACAGTACCTGCAAGTACGGTTTACTTAATATTTTTAATCACATTTTTTATTATTATTTCATGGTCTTTTAAACATACGGAACAACATAGACAAACAAAAAGCTATACAACAGTAAATGGAAGAAAAAACAACAACAGCAAAAATAAATAAAACTGTAGACTTGTAGAGCACATTCAACACAATTAAGTGCACTTAATTTTCATAAGGGTTTTATTACGGGCTCCAGTCCTGTCCTGCTGGACTGAGGAATAGACCCAGACAGAAGGATGTTTTCCCTTTGTCCTGAATGTGATGGAAGTGGACAGCATGCAGGATGAGGTCACCTGATTATGAGCCGCCCCTCACTGTTCTCACACAGCACACGTACAGCGCATTGTCATCCAGGAAAATAACACCCTTCCGCTCCAAGTTGGGTCTTTTTATAGTTTTTTTTGGACAGAGATTCAAACTACTATTTGTGTTTAATGCACCATTGATTATATTTAGCCAAATGAAAAAAAAGAAAAAAAAAAACAGATTTCAACACTGGTAGGTTTGTAATTACACCCTTTATTGTAAGGGGAAACAATTTCACTTTCCTGGTAGGTACAATAAACCTAAGTCAGGGTAGGTGGCATATTTAGTTTAACACAAACAAAAACGAGGCTGTCAGGGACTGTCCATACAATATCACACTTTTCTGATCCAAAGTTTAATACGTCAGCAATTTGTTCATATGACTGCAAATATAAGCAAAAATATAAAAACAGGATGAACAAAAACGTCCTCCAGCATTCTCACTCTTTCACACAGCACTACGCCAGCATTTCCTCTCTGTTAGGCTCAAGCGCAGGAAAAGCTGGACTTCCTGTGGACCACACCTGCTTTCCACTGTCAGAAACAATGCGGAACACCACCCGCCTTCATCCACCCTGAACCACAGCACAACTCACACGCTCCATCACAGAGCCGTCAGCCTGGCGCTCTGCCCTGAGGATGGGTGGACATCGTGATCAGTATGAGGGGTGTAACCTGCGCTGATGAATAGTTCTGCTGCTTTTTAGACACATTTTAACCTCCACTCTGAAATCTTTAAATAAATCACAACATGATCTGGGCTGAGTTTCCCAAAAGCTTCGTAAGCCTAAGAAGTTCGTAAAAACGATGGTACGACTGATCTTAATATTACGGTCTGTTTCCCAAAAGCATCGTAACTTAAGTAGCTCTTGAAAATCATCGTAGATCTACGAGTGCTCTGGAGTAATAGTAAAGCCCTAAGTGCATCGTAAGAAGACGGATTTATGCGGTCACCTGCAGGACAATCGGCAGATTACACCTTTAACTTGATTCAAGTGCAATGTGATTATAATATAAGGATTTGATTGTGCTTTATTGTACACTTTATGACTTGTTTTCTTAAATTTTTTTATTAATTTATAAATGAAATAATTAAAAGGGGCAAAAAAAAATTAAATACACATCTAAATTAAATGACTGAACAAAATAAAAAAAGAAAAAAAACAAAAACGAATAAAAGAAGTAAAGTAGGAAATGCTTCAAAGACTGGGGGAAAAAAATGTCAATGACTTGCTGAAGTGCACGAAAACCAGCTATGTATTAGACCCGGAAATAACGTCTCTCTCTCTGTACTGTATATAAAGTATATTATATATTATTATGTAAATATATTAATATTATACACTATAATATAAGATAATATTTGTATTGTATTATAGTTATTATATCAGAGTTGTCTGGCTGGAAAGCAGCATTATGTTAACGTCAATAAACGATGGTGTACTACAATTATGAGCCATTCTAGAAGGTGACATTTCAGCACTTGATAAACGGATAGCGACTCCTAAGAAGCACTTAAAACACAGCTACGTGGGATTGCTTTACGTGCATTTTTGGGAAACGCACGTGAAACAATAACGAATGATCGTAAAATTACTCGTAGAAAACGCTCTTAAGCTCTAAGATTAATCGTTATCGGGAAACCCGGCCCTGATCATTCTGCCCACTTGAATAAATCAATCAGACTTTTTACAGTGGATTATGTAAATGTGGATCAAATGCTTTGAAATAACATTTGGTTACGTAGAAGACAGATTTTTAATATATTTTGTTTTTCTGCGATACATATTTTGAATTTTTCACCAGTTGACTTGAATATATGGAGCCCCGCACATGGCATGCAGGAAAAAATAGTAGGCTAAATCGTGCACACGATTTACTTTTTTGTTGCCTCGATTTATAAATTGTGTGCACGATTTACTAATTCGTTCCCCTGATTTGCTAAATCGTGCACACAATTTTTATAACGACATAATGAATTAGTAAATTGTGCGCACAATTTAGCAAATCGAGGGAACAAATTAGCAAATTGAGGGAATGGATTAGTAAATCGTGTGCACGATTTTATTTATTTTTTCTTGCATGTCATGTGCGGGGCTCCGTACGAATATGTCTGTTTTAAAAAAATTAAGTCCTGTTCACGCCAAGGATGATAACATTAACTATAATGTTTTTAGAATGGTTCTAATAACAAAACAGAGGAACTATATTGTTGGAATCACTTTCAGGATGCATTTTCCAGCTAATGAATGGAATCAGAAATCCACACAGCTTTAAAGCGGCAGACATCAACACTGCACACTTATAATATACAGGACTTTATCACCTATTGGGCCACCCATTCATTTATTGAACTGATGAATGGAACAGATGGACGATGACTTTTAGGGAGCCATTCTTTTAGGGCAGAATGATTTGGTGTGATTTTTCTGATAAAATTTTTTAACTGTGATTTGGCAAATATTTACCATGCCATATTGCTGATGCCTAGACATGCACACTTTACAAAAACTAAACCTCTGTCAGTAACCATAAAGTGAACAGTTAAAATCTTTCCACTTGAGTTATCATAGGCCACATTCCCACTGATTTTGACACATTCATTATGACTATAAAATAATAATGATCATTATTACAAGCAAAATTATACTGTTGTAATAAAACTATCAACTTATTTAACAAAACATTTATTTACTAAAAATAATTGTATTGTTCAGAACAATAGTACAATACTAACATTTATGCCTTTCTTTAAAAAAAAAAATGTGTATTTTCAAATTTGTTAAAGCTTTTATTTTGCATAGAAATGAGTTCATGTGGAGCAGCATTTACTGTGAACCGAGCCCCTCTGAGATGCTGAAACACCGGATCATCAGCTGCTCGTGTGTAAATGAACACCATGCCACGCTTATATTTAAATTGCAGTGATTTCATAAGCCATATCACAATTTTGATTAATCGCCTGAACAAAATTAAATGTCTGATCCCATTTGTTTTGTTTTTTTTTTTGTTGCTCAGCCTCAACAGTAAATGCTCTGCTGCCATGCTGGGCCACGGGCCACGGGCCACATCATCAGTTCAACAGAGAATGTGTTGTGCATCTCATGCGGAGGAATCTCAGAGAGGGCATGGAATCTGAGGAATCTGCTGCAATCACAAAAGCCTGTCCATCTTGTGAGGAGGAAACATTGAAATGAAAATGGGAGGAACCAAGGTTTGGCTTCCACAGAACATCCTGTGTACACAACCCCAGCCTTGACCTGAGATCAGCACTGCCAACCCGAAACAATCACTGCAACTGCCAACACCAAAAGCTCTTCCAAACTCTGAAACATGGAGGGAGTTGGTATATATTTTGGGTTGCTTTACTACTTGGAGTTTAATGGGGGACCAATGAATAGTGTTAATGAAACACTGCTGAGGTTAAATCAGTCAAAATCCAAGAAAATATGCATATTACAAAAGTAAATCTCTGTTCAGGCCCAACAGAGAAAATTACACATACTGTATCACAACGTCCAAATCCTCCAATGCACAGACATGATGTACTGTTATCTGAAACAGGCTGTTCAAGTAAGAAAAGCAATGGAAAAATATCAGAAGAAGCCATCTGGAAAAATTAATCACAATACTTTTTCATTTTCATTTCATCTTATTGTCATACACTCCAAATGCACATTAGACAGACCATCCAGAATTTTTTTTTTTTTGATACATTAGAATTAAAGAACTAAAATTTATCAGATCTTTTATTTATCAGAACCTACTGTATCTATTACATAACATTTGATGCAGACAAAGAGCAGATCATTTTTTATGCAGCCATACAAGCAATTTCTTCAGTCTCCAAAGTGTCCATGAAAATTTTCTCACAGCTGAAAATTTCATGACACAGCAAGATCATATTTAGTAAACTGTGTCAGCTGATTTGATGTTAAAGGAGAAGCTGAACTGAAATCTTGTTGACTGCTGATTCAGTGATAAAGGATTGCCCAGAAAATTACATACCATACACAGTGAATCATAAAGCCCAAAAACCAGCCATAATTATTAGCTTTGCTTATTTAAATGACTGTACCCAATACTATGCAAGCATTTAGCTTTGACTAGGCACACATTTAGCAAAGGAGCGCTAGTATGTAGCTGCCTGTTCAGACTGTGACAAGCTTATCAACCATTTACAATTCTACAATCATGCCATCAATGTCTCTTCAGTCACCACTGTATTTCTTACATACTTGAAAATACAGTCCTGGTGGAGTGAGCCCTGTCTTAGCCAGGAGGTTGTTCTACATTCAGTTTGCATGTTCTCCCCATATTGGCATGGGTTTCTCCCACAATCCAGAATATAAGTTTGTGAGTGTGTATATTAGCCCTTTTATTGACTTGCCATCCATCCCACCCTGGAGTGTCCAATACCGCTCCTGGAGTGCCAATTTCCTGCATAATTCAGCTCCAACCTCCCCAAACACACCTGCCTGGAGTTTCTGGTAATCCTGAAGACCTTGATTAGCTGGTTTAGGTGTGTTTAATTAGGATTAGAACTAAACTCTGCAGGACAGTGGCCCTCCCACCTCGGTTCAGGGTGTTTCACAGTGTCAACCAGACTTGGACTTGAGATGGACTTGAGTCTGAGTCTGGTATTGTCTGGAGTACTACAACACTATTTATTCCCTGTCTACAGCCCGTGATACTGGGATAGACACTAGCATCATCAAGACCCTACATAGGACAAGCGGTTTGGAAAATGAATGGATAGATTTGTGGTGGTTTATACCAGTGTTTCTTAACTCTGTTCTTTGTGGCACACAAACAGGCACAACATCCTATTTTCAAGCTCTGTCTAACACCTGATTCAACTCAGCTTGCTAGCAGAGACTCCAAGACTTGAAATGGATGAGCCAGATAAGGGAGACATCCAAAACGTTGGTGTCTATACACCATCTCTAAACAGGGTTGAATAACACCGTATAATCTACTGTAGACACATACTGTATGGTAGATGGGTTGTGGCAACTATATTCTGTAGGTTTTCTAATACAACAATCTTGACCAACAGTTTATTAGGATACACTGAAAAGTAAACCATCGGACAACAAATATTTACACATTGCCCTAATATATAAATAATTCCCTAGTAAACTTCCTGTAGATGAACTGCACGTATTACAGTGGACTGATCTCCACATGGTCACTGTATAACACAAGTTACATCTGTGCTAAGATATAAAGGCTTGATGAGACAAATTAAAGCTTCCACAAGTATTAAAGATGTTTCTCAACAAGGTGAAAAATATTTCCATTCACACAGCTTCATTTCGCCCTGTTGGGTCCAAAGTTCACCCATATTAGACTAAATGGTCTGCAAATGATCAACCTCACTGTCAAGCTAACCCAGCTCTAGGCTACAAGACTACAGCTGATGTAAAACAAAAACAAACAGTGTGTGTTCATGAGTCAATAATGAACTTGTACTCTTGTTCTGCTAACAGGTGGTGTATTACTGTACTCTCCCGGAATGGTATCAGAGCTATTAAATATACAAACATATCCCACAACTGAGCCCTATTATGTCTTTAACTAAACTCCAGAGAGAACAGAGACTATTCCTCATCTCTGGGAGCAAATCTATCACTCTCCATCCACTCAACTGGTCTGATTCCCAACTTATGGGCATATCCTTTGTGGTATCCTGTAAGGGAGGAGTGTCTAAGGACACATTTACACTAGTGTTATTGAGTCATTTCAGTAAAACTAGAATTGTCTCCTAATAAGTCTGGCTCATGACAGTATTCGTGTTGATGACGCAACCATAAGGTTCTGACCCTAAAATACAAACAGTAAGAAAACATCCTAAATTACATCAGAAACCCACTCGGGGTACCTCAGGGTTCGATACATGGCCCCTTCCACATTTTGATGTACATACACTCTGTTGGACCAATTATTTAGTTAATTATCTCCTCTGTCTCAACACATTGTAATGCATGTATTCATGAACTGGTCTACACAAGCTCTTTACATGCTTCTGTGCTTGTAGCAGTGTGATTGGCCATAGTGAGGATACTAATCTATTTTAGATTAATAAAGTTTGCCATTTCAAGTCAGACTTTCTTCAATAAAAGTTTTAGCTTATTTCCAGAGTAGATTCCATCCACAAACCCCAAGAGGAAAAAACACTCTTCACCTGCCCTTCCTCTGACCAGCCATCCAAAACCACTGACCTGTCTATGAGTGTGAGGTGGGTTTGGCCTGTTCTCACAACAAAAAGATCAGATCTCCTCCCTTGGACACTAGACAGAGAACACACACACACAAGCAATCCCGAATACCTTCAGAGGAACCTGCACCCACCCACCTCCATCTATACAGTCTGTGTTTACATGCTAACAATAATCCGTTTCAGGTCATTCCACACAGAGACTGGTGTTTGTTTATTAAAGGTACAGTGCAATTTGATCTCTAAATCCTTGGCTTTCAAACTGACAACAATGTAGCAGGTCAAAAAGCTACAGATCTAGGACAGAACGTTACCAGATGCTGGTAAATCAAACTGA
Organism: Cyprinus carpio; assembly: GCF_018340385.1. NCBI lineage: Eukaryota > Metazoa > Chordata > Actinopteri > Cypriniformes > Cyprinidae > Cyprinus > Cyprinus carpio. Next base: position 32,515,821 of record NC_056574.1, read on the forward strand.
CATGGATCAATGAGAATAAAAAAAAACTGGTTATTTTGATGGTTAAAATTATTTTGACCTGAGTTTCACCTAGTTTCAGTTCACTGGTGCACACCAGCTTTTGCAAAACTGGTTTCATGCCAACCAAACAAAACATTTGCTGATGTCAAACAGACCAAAAGCTCTATTGTGAAAGTGCCGGACTAAACAATCATCAAAAGTGAGAAGAGTTTGTTGCATAAAGTTCTCAAAGAAAAGCCATTTACATGAAAAGAAAAGCTTTGCTGACCACACTACAACTACAAATACTTCTGAATATTTACTGAGACAAACTAAATTTTAAGTGGATCCAACCACAAGACCAAAAGTATTTCCTTTGGACCCTCTCTGGACCCTGAACTTCTTGGCAATTAATAAAGACAGATCCCCAGTCAGATGTTCTTCTTGTTTCTTAGATTAAGAGTGGGAGCACTGCTCCTAGATCAGTGCTTAAAGACAGGGGAAGTGTGATATCTGCACATCCATGAAAACAATCAGAGGAAACCGTTCACAGCTTTCTGGAGTGCCTGCTCTGCCAGCGGCTCCAAGAACAGATTCCCACAGACTGACTACAGCCTCTTTGAAGATCTGCTTTCAAAAACACCCCGATCACATGTTCTTGTCTCTCCATGAGTGTTTTCAGTATAAATGTGATTATATTTAAAAGCTCAAAATCAAAATGTACTGAATTTCATGCAAAAAAAAAAAAAAAAATGGAACAATATAATTAATCTAATCTTAATCTGTTCTTAGTTCTAGGTTCTTACATTAAACATTTTGAATCAATGTTTGTTGATGGCTCCTCTGAAAAATACCCAGGATTTAGCCCAGCCCAGCCTCCAGCATGTTTACACAAGAAATGGCCATTTGATCATGATGGCTCAAGGACTCCAAGTCCTTTTTGTGCCAGCTTGCTTTTACATCAAGTTAATATGAAGTAGATCAGGGATTTCGCCCGGTCACTGAGATTCCAGAGTAAATGTGCCCGGCCACAGGATGACGTACCCTAGTTCTTCCTGACAGAGGAGTTACGCAAGAAACAGCAGTTGACCTGGAGAGTCACAGTCAATTTAACCCAACACAAAAGCACTTCCACGCAAGTAATTGCCTCAGAGAAAAAGGCTTATGTAAGACCAGTCATCTGAACATGATCGAAAAACAGCCCTGCTATCCTCACAGATTTCATTCTGACTTCCCCTCGGAGGAGTACAGGAAAGCAACAGGCTCTTAACATGGAAAACTATGGGAAGAGTCATGTGGTGGTCATGAAAACATCAGAACACAGCCCGGGTTTTCTCAGTTTCTCATTCAAATGCTCCTGTTGTAATACCAAAGAGAATTACAACTCTTGTGCGATCACAAAAGCAAAAAGATAGAACTTGCAACATCAGCAGGTTTTAAAGAGTAGTTCTTTAACCGAGGATAAACTCCGATCTAAGTGGAGTCCTGTGTAGCATGTGATGTATTTTTGCCTATTTTGCCACTTTATAGTTGACCAGGAATGATTTGGAGAAGTAGGGGGAACAGTACTGGGACTTAATATGTAGTAGGACATGCACTAACTACTAGGCCACTAATGTGACTCCTTTTAAATCTTTTTAACTAAGGAGAAAATATGTAAATTTACATTTGTCTCACAAGTACTCACAAATACTAAACTACAACAAGACAAACTTATTGTTGGCTTGACAAAAGGCTAGTTTGAAGAAAAAGAAGTATGCTTAATTGTATTGAATGTGCACTTCAAACCATAAAAGTATGTTTTTTTGTTTGTTTTTCAACTGTATTTGCAGATAATATAATATTAATGAAATAAGAGGCCACTTAAGTGCACTTAAAGATTTCACTTTCAGACTACTGTGTTAACACAATTAAGTCAAAGTGCACTTTTTTAAATAATGTAAAATAAAAGGTTATAAATAAGTATGTTATTAATCTTTTGTCATGCTTTAAGAATTACAATTATTTTGATGTGTTGACCAACATACTAAAGCACATGTAAAGCACTTGATTATAATTTGAACTCTAGTGTGTTATTTGATATAATAGTTAATATATTTTAAAAACTACCTCATTACAAATGTATGACAAATAAGTTTCAATAGAAAGAGTTTATCATAAATGTTTGTCAGTACATTCAGCAGTACACTTTAACCATATTTCAAAGACACCAGAAGTAATTATGAAATTACATATAAAGATGTACTTAAGTCCTATTTAAGAGGGTCAGAAGGTTCAACTAACTGCATGTAATATCAATTTAAACTATAATAGATTGTAATTTAAATGCAATTAAGGGCCCAAAAACATTACATTCAGTTCACACTTGAGTATATTCTGTTAAAGTATATTATTTTCATAACGAGTAGGTCTTTTAGTCTATAGCGTTACTATTAAATTCTCAGAAAAAAGGTACAAACGCTGTCTCCGAGGTTAACCTTTTCAAGAGCTTCCAAAATGTACAATTTAGGTACTAACATGTACACTTTAGGTAATAATATGTACTGTACTTTTAAGGTACTAATATTTACTATTTATGGGTAAATATGGTGCACCTTATTGAAAGATACAACCCTCAATGTACCTTTTTTCTCTCCGAGTGTATAGGCGATTGCTTAAATGTTGGATTTGATGGACAAAAGCTCTAGGGAAGCTCTAGGAGGAGTAACAGTCACTTGTTTTTTAAAGAAACTATATGGAATATTTTTGATCCTCAGCTATGGGTATATATACCCATATAGTACAAAAAGTCCAGTTTGTCAATAAAATTAACCAACATAACTAAACTGGAGGCTTATATTGTTTAAAATATAGTTTAACATATTGTCTCTGACGTATCAGAATCTTGCTTTTCTTTCAGCCTGAACTCAAAATTGTCAATGTGACCCTCAGAGAAGACTTTCTCTCGTGGCATCCCTCATACATACCTGCCCTCATCCGATCAGACTGTTTAGACTAGTGCATCACTACATTACACAGAAGATCACTACAGGTGCAGAACGCATCCACACACTGAGAGCATAATGCCAGAAGGGCATTGAGGGTAATGTGGTTATGCAGATGAAATGGGAATGAAAAGGGGGTTTAGGCGGTCAACAGGACTGTCACCATGGGGAGCCCAGCTGTTGTGGAGTCTGGCCTTTTTCCTCCTTGAGTAATGTGCAAATCATTATCATGAGAGCAGTACACACACACACACACACACACACACACACACACACACACACACACACACACACACACACACACAAGATAGCAGAAAACAGAGCCATGCGTGAGAAAAACACAACAAGAGCTTTCTCAGACAGCTGCACTTCATCTGAGCAAAATATAATCCTTCATCCCTGAAACACAGAGATGATCTGTTCATCAGGTGAGCAGCTTTAAATGATGGAGTTCCAGGTAACAGTGTTCTCAAGACATCCTGGAACTGTGTGATGTGGTGTGAAATTGTGTTTACTCTGGACCGAAGCTGAATGGAGTTGTTTGTCTTCTGTGAGAACACTAACTGTGTTCCTGTGGAGGACGTTCTCCTCAAACACGCCAGCCACCCACAGTCAGTGACTGAAGCACTAGGTATGTGATCTGCCAAGTGCACTACAGTGTGTAGGTGTGTATTTCACAGTTGTCATAGCACACTGTTATAATTGCTTAAAGCAATTTTTCAACTGCACATATGGACAAAAAATCAATCCGATTGATATTTCTGTGATGTGGTTAGGGTTAGGATTAGAGTTTAGGGTTAAGTTTAACCTTTACTTAAAGTACTGTGGCAGTACCATGTTAAAGTGATTACTTTGATAAACAAGTACCATATTCATTCACAATGTACTGTATTTGCATGGTACTTTAGTACTTTCTTAGTGGGTTATACGAGACAACTAGATATTTTAGTATAAACTTGCATGAATGTGCTAGTATATTTACAAAAATTTAATATCAATGTACTTTGATATATTAGGGGTGTTACAATGCCACAGATGTGGCCCGATATTCAGATTAGTGCTCAACCAGTACTTTTTCTTCAGTGGTGGATTCTTATTACATAACTTCCCTTGTGAAAAAAAGAAGTACACTTTTAACATAGTTACAAATATGAAAAAGAATATACATAAGCGTGAACTGAATGTAATGTAAGTAAATGAAAATGTTTAGTTTCAATTTATTTTAAACACAATTAGCTTAACTTTAGAAGTTCAGAGTGCTTTTCGACCCACTTACTGTAAGCAGCACTTAAGTACATCTTAGTATATAGTTTCATTGTGGTAAAATATACTTTAATGTCATTTCTATTGAAACTTGTATGTCCTATATTTAAATATATTTTTGGTATTACCAATTTATAATGCTTAATTTGCAATTATTTACTTTTAAAAAGTTACTTTCTTTAGTATGCAAGTCAACACATCAAAATAAGTGCTCTTAGTAAACTTAGTAAATCTTCTGCTTTGACTTTTTAAAAGTGTACTTAACTGAATTAAGAAAGTAATTAAAGTGTCTCTGCTATAAAAAATATATATACTTTTAAGATTTGAAGTCCACTACAAGTGTTAAAAGTATACAGTTAAGCATACTTCTTTACCTTTATCCTTTATGTGCATTATACCATGATAAATGATTATCATAATCGCGTTTGCATGATGCATTAAAGTATACAGAAAAGAGCTAAAAACTTCATAAGTACCATATTTTTTCTGTCAGACAAACTTACAATAGGAGTATGCAATCTATAAGTGTATAAAACACAACAACCTGCTTATTAATATTTTACTTCTAAAATTAGCACGGTACTTCTGAATCAGAGCGCTCTCCTCGTCTCTCACCGTTTCTGAGCTCACGGATGTTCTGGGTTTCTCCACCGCGGGAAGGTGAACGGGAATGATTTCTCCGTTCCTCTTCGGCACCGGCGGCGGCGGCGTGTCCTCTCGTATCATCTCGTCGCTGATCTCGGCCTCATCATCACACTCGGGCACCGGGACGCCCTCCGTGACAAACTCCTTCAAACACTTCAGCTCGTGTTTCTTCAGCAGCTGGTCGGTGTCCACGTCCACCACTATAAGCTCCAGGTTCCCGGCGCTCGCGCGTATCCTCGCCACGACCTGCTGGTGGCTGTCGCTCTCCACGCGCTCTCCGTTCACGAACACCAACCTGTCGCCGGCGCGCAGACCCGACACCTCTGCGGGGGAGTCGGGCTCCACCAGGCGGATGAACTGGCCGCTTTTGCCCTTCTCTCCGTGCATATGGAAGCCGTATCCGTTCTCGCCCTTCTCCAGGACGCAGAGACGCGGGCGCAGAGTCTGGCTGGGCATCACGCGAGTCACCTGTTGATTTAATCTGACAAATAAATAGAAATGAAGGATAAATGAGAGTCCTGCGCTCAGATGCTCACGGATGAAGCATGTTAACACGCTCGGCCTCAGTAAATGAAGGGATTTGTTGTTGATAAAGTATGAGGGGAAAGTTCTAGTGTTCGAGTGTTTGATCGGCAGCACACCAGCATCCAAATCCAGCCCATGGAGGAGTGACTCCTCCTTCTCCTCCTCCTCCTCCTCTAATGGCTCTCCGCACTCAAAGAGAAAGCAGGGTGAACTCGGGTTAAAGCTGGGACTTGTTTTTTGCACTTTCGACTTATGTTATTTACTGTAATGCCATCATGATCACAAGTCACAAATGACATCTCTCTTGGGAATTGCCAGTTTTGGAAGCTTGCTTTGACAAAGGAAATAGATTATCATACATAAAATACGATTTTAAAAAGATATTGAAATGATGAATGCCATGTTAAATGATATAAATAAATGCTGCAGCAACTGCAGTTATGGTTTCAATTCCTCTTGCCAAAGCCAACAATGGTTTCAAAATTTCACATCAGTGTCAGTGAAGATCTTATAAGGCGTGTGATAAATAGAAGACAAAGCAAAACCAAGGTAAACAACACTTCTAAGCAGAACATTTTCCAATCAAATATCGTCCAATGGAATTTGAAAAAATGTAGTTTGACTATTCAAATCAATATTTTGTTGCATTTTTATTTATGAAGGCTACTCGTGCCAGATTTTTGGGTTTCTTGCCCTCTGAAGGAGCAAATGCAGGCTACTCATCAGACTGTAGTAATACACATTACCAAATGATCCATGTTATTCATATACAGGTGCTGGTCATATAATTAGAATAGCATCAAAAAGTTGATTTATTTCACTAATTCCATTCAAAAAGTGAAACTTGTATATTATATTCATTCATTACACACAGACTGATATATTTCAAATGTTTATTTGTTTTCATTTTGATGATTATAACTGACAACTAAGGAAAAAAAAAACAAATTCAGTATCTCAGAAAATTAGAATATTACTTAAGACCAATACAAAGAAAGGATTTTTAGAAATCTTGGCCAACTGAAAAGTATGAACATGTACAGCACTCAATACTTAGTTGGGGCTCTTTTTGCCTGAATTACTGCAGCAATGCGGCGTGGCATGGAGTCGATCAGTCTGTGGCACTGCTCAGGTGTTATGAGAGCCCAGGTTGCTCTGATAGTGGCCTTCAGCTCTTCTGCATTCTTGGGTCTGGCATATCGCATCTTCCTCTTCATAATACCCCATAGATTTTCTATGGTGTTAAGGTCAGGCGAGTTTGCTGGCCAATTAAGAACAGGGATACCATGGTCCTTAAACCAGGTACTGGAAGCTTTGGCACTGTGTGCAGGTGCCAAGTGAAGTCCTGTTGGAAAATGAAATCTGCATCTCCATAAAGTTGGTCAGCAGCAGGAAGCATGAAGTGCTCTAAAACTTCCTGGTATATGGCTGCATTGACCTTGGACCTCAGAAAACACAGTGGGACCAACACCAGCAGATGACATGGCACCCCAAACCATCAGTGACTGTGGAAACTTTACACTGGACCTCAAGCAACGTAGATGGTGTGCCTCTCCTCTCTTCCTCCAGACTCTGGGACGCTGATTTCCAAAGGAAATGCAAAATTTACTTTCATCAGAGAACATAACTTTGACCACTCAGCAGCAGTCCAGTCCTTTTTTTCTTTAGCCCAGGCGAGACGCTTCTGACGCTGTCTGTTGTTCAAGAGTGGCTTGACACAAGGAATGCGACAGCTGAAACCCATGTCTTGCATACGTCTGTGTGTAGTGGTTCTTGAAGCACTGACTCCAGCTGCAGTCCACTCTTTGTGAATCTCCCCCCACATTTTTGAATGGGTTTTGTTTTCACAATCCTCTTCAGGGTGCGGTTATCTCTATTGCTTGTACACACTTTTTTTCTACCACATCTTTTCCTTCCCTTCACCTCTCTATTAATGTGCTTGGATACAGACTCTGTGAACAGCCAGCCTCTTTTGCAATGACCTTTTGTGTCTTGCCCTCCTTGTGCAAGGTGTCAATGGTTGTCTTTTGGACAACTGTCAAGCCAGCAGTCTTCACCATGATTGTGTAGCCTACAGAACTAGACTGAGAGACCATTTAAAGGCCTTTGCAGGTGTTTTGAGTTAATTAGTTGATTAGAGTGTGGCACCAGGTGTCTTCAATATTGAACCTTTTCACAATATTCTAATTTTCTGAGATACTGAATTTGTTTTTTTTTCTTAGTTGTCAGTTATAATCATCAAAATTAAAAGAAATAAACATTAGAAATATATCAGTCTGCGTGTAATGAATGAATATAATATACAAGTTTCACTTTTTGAATGGAATTAGTGAAATAAATCAACTTTTTGATGATATTCTAATTATATGACCAGCACCTGTATATCCTGATCGCCTGTGTGAACATGCCATAGTTCTGCTGCAGGAGGCACAAGGACTGCAGATGTGGCCAGAGCAATAAACTGCAATGCAATTTAAGACACTTAAGACAGTGCTACTTGGAGACTGGACATACAGCTTATAGTCACTGCAGTGGCAAACCACAAGTGACCATATGTACTCCCAGATGTCTTGCAAGTGAGATCTTGAAAGTGCCCTGGTGGAAGAGTGGAGTAACATCTCACAGCAAGATCCGTGTGTGTGTGTGTGTGTGTGTGTATATATATATATATATATGTATACTTTTAGGATAATTTGCATTTGTGACATTCTTTTTATGACAATTAAGCACATTTCCTCCACCATTTTCATTATCATAATGCACAGTAAGATCCCTTTCTGGCTCATCAAGTCGAGAAGAAAAAATATGACGCCCTTTCTAACTCACTCTTTGCCATGAGCCAAATATTTAGCAAACAGGTGCAGCGTGAGGTCACATGACTTATGATGTCACCAAACACACACACGACCAATAGCAGCCTTCAGACCAATGTCTCGCCAAGATCAAATAACATTTACATTTATTAATTTGGCAGGTGATTTTATGCAAAACAACTTACAAGAAATAATACAACACAAGCATTTACTCATTCAACTAAAGTTTGTTCGTCGTCTCTTGTCCCAAACCGAGACCATTAACCTGATGTTCACGTAATTCACTTTATTATTTAAAAGTACAGGACACATATTTGAAATTTCAAAGGTAAGGCAATTCAATCATTAAGCTCGTTATTATTGATTAGCAATTCTCAATGTGTAATACCGCCCCCCTGTGGCTTTAAATATTAAATAAATCAAACGATGGAAAACACCAGAAGCACAAAAAACCCTTTTACAAAACACAAATGTGGTTACATTGGACTTTCTCATGGCACTTTGTGATCACTATGAAAAATGTAAAGCATACAGATGAGACAAGTCAAAATATTGTAGGATACAACCCAGATTCACATTTCAGATCAATCTCTAAGTCATACAGTGAGTGTGACAGGTATGAAAGTGTGACATGCTTGTACGCGGAGCAAAAAGAAACCTATATTACGTCAGAATCAGGCCTGACTTGGTCAAGCTGTGCTATGATTGTTTTTAAGTCGTCAATATATACTGATTGTAAACATAATAATCTGATATTCTGACTCTGCAAGACACTCAAATGTACAGTAAAGAATTTTATATATATATACAGTATATATATATATAAACCCACTACAGACACAAGCTCACCGCTCCGATTCGAGCACATCTGCGTGGCATATAATGTAATACAATACTAATATATCTTATGCTGTGTGTAGATAGAGGCTATAACCATCAGAGAAGAAACCCGGAAACCACGTTACACTAGCAAACGTACCTGGAATAATCAGACACATCTGGATACTGTACACACCTGGATTAATACAGTTTGTAAAGCAGAAACGTATTACTCTGATGCACCTCAGCAGTATTTGGCTGTATATTCCTGACTATAAAGCGGACAGGGGTCTGGGGGATCGGACACATCAAAACAAAGCACGTTTCATTCACACACGTCTTGGTGTATGAATATCTGGAGCTGGTCACATGATGCCGCCGCAGCAGTTGGACTTCTGCTTCTCTGACTCGATGTAATCATGGATCTTGAACTTGGGCTCGTGGGGCTGCTGGATGTTTCTGTGCTTGAGTTCTCTGAATGAGAAAACATATTCATCAATGTAATAACTAGAAATGGAAAAAGTTCAAGGCAAGCTTTGAACGCTGGTTTGACAAAGACTTAAAAAACCTTGAAGCACTTACATTTGAATAAACTTGTGAAAAACGAACTGTGCTTAATTGTACTGGATGTGCACTTGTAGTGTACTTGAGATTTTAAAAAGTATAAACTACTCGCAGACTAAAAAATTAATGAAATTAAAGAGAGTGTATTCAAAGTGAGACACTTTCATGGCTGTGCAATTTATTACAAGTGCAGTTTTTAAAAGTGTCCTTATGACAAATAAAAAGTTTTACTTTTTTAAGTTTTTTAGTTTTAAGTCCAGATACTTCAATGCAATGTAAAGTGTGTTATTCAAAATTACATTTAAAGTTAATACATTTTAAATATGTACTAAAGTGCAACTTCACAACAAATGTGTAATTACAAACATATTTCACTAAATGACATGCAGGTTTCAAATAGAAATTGCATTAAATTACATCCGAGTTTACCGTAAATGCTTGCCAGTACATTTGGCAATGCACTTTAACCATATTTTACAGGCAATAGAAGTTTTTTTTTTATACTTTATATGTAATAATTACATATAATGATGTAATTATGTCCTACTGTACATAGTACAAGTGGGTCAAAAACACTCATAAGTTAATTTAACTGCATTTAATATAAATTTAAACTATAACACAATCATTTAATCTCTATTATATTAATATCAAATTAATATGCAATTTACATTATATTTAGGTATATTTACATAAGTAGTCTTTAATAAAAAGTATGTTGACACTAAGTCTTTTGCATTAGTTTTACAAAGTTGTTGCTAAATTGTTCTGAGTGGTTGTTGGCAAACTATAGGGTGAAAAAAATTGAAATTTTACAAATAATCACCAAGAAATGGCAAGTAACACAAGTATAAAAACTGAAAGAGCATTTTATTGTAAAACGCACTCTAATAATCCGTTTTGTTTACAACTTCAAAATATCATTTAAAACGGTGTATGTGGTTGCTAATTTGTTTGTTTGGTTGCCAGGGCATTTCTAGGCAGTTACTAGGGTACTCAGACTAAGCAGTTGCTTACTCGTCAAAAGACCCTAGTGATTATTTAAAAAAATAATTAAATAAAAAAACCTAAAAGGAGTCTCATGCTGATGTTTAAGACTTGTATCAATCTGCATACAAGCAATAGTAATAGTGACAATTGTTTAAAATTATATTTAGAAAATCTCAAACCTTGCTATGGCATGGAAAGCCAGTTCCACATTGACGCCGGTCTTGGCACTTGTCTCCATGAAAGGGACTCCGTATTCCTTCAGTAAAGAAAAAAGCAGAGCATTGCAGTTAAATAAATGGCGATGTTTACTGATGATTTCTAACAGCAGTTATCAGTACCCTCCTACCTTAGCCAGCTTCTCCCCTTCTTCATGTGTGATCACCCTCTCAGCAGCCATGTCTGACTGTACAAACACAATTACACATTAATATTACATAGTAATGCATTTGTGTTTTGAAAGACGTTTTCTTAATAAAGTGAGACTACCCTCAAATACATGACATGTCCTTGTTGTCCTTACAGAATCAAATCAAAATAGTTTTAATCAAAAAAGTTTTAATCAGCTATTAGGATTTTATTAAACACTCTGGGTTAACCCTGTGAAGCCTGACGTACGATATGATAGTCTGAAAAATTACATGTTTTTTAATGGAACAATTTATTTAGCATTTAGAGAAAAGTTTGCACTTGTGTTTCATGTTTTATGGCTCATATAATATGATATAGGAGAATATGGAGCTCAAACAGAATCTAATTTCATTCAGAGGCCCAAATTGAGAAAAAGTATGCAATTTGCTGCACCAAGAAAACTGAAATTCTGACAGCTTGTGATGTAAATCAAAGAGAACGCTCTATCTTGGAATGCTGGCCTAGTTTACTCTGACTGTAAATGCATTACTGTAAACACTCAGAGAAGAGCTGAAATGTTGCTCTGTGGTCACTGCATAATGACGCAGCAGCTCATCCCAATAAAGCCTACTGCATCATATTTGATACGCAAATGTCTAAGGGCTCTAAATTAACAACATCCTGAACAGATATCATTTAACATTTCTCATACGTCAGGCTTTAGAGTAGTTTTTAGAGAGAATGTTCTGTGTAACCCAGGAACTTTCCTTTAATATCAGACAAGGCTTTCTGGCTCCATTAGGGGGCGTTATTTAATCCAGTGCAAAACCAGTTAGAGCAGTTAAACCAGAACACACCCTAACCACACACCACAAGGTAAAAGACAACCAAAGGTGGCAAAAATGCTGGTCTAAAATGAATTACACATAAAAGGCAGAGAAACATAAATGACATAAATAAATAAATAAAACACTGATTTGCAGCTCTCTCTCTCTCTCCCTCTCCCTCTCTCTCTCTCTCTCTCTCTCTCTCTCTGTGTGTGTGCATTAAACATTATTTGCACATTTAAAGAGGGGCTGCTTATTTCTGTTCACTCCTTTCAGGAAGTCCCACTTACCTTGTTGCCAAGCAACATGATGACCACATCCTTCTGTGCATACTCATAGATTTCAGTCAGCCAGGCCTGCGTAGTGATAGATATGCAAAAAAGAGAGAAAAAAAAAACACTCTGAAGGACAAGAAACACATCTGCAGTAGAAATGAATGTCATCTCACAACCCACGCTAACAACAGCAAGAAAATGAGAACATCAAATAAACGCGCATCTCAAGACGTCTGGAAATGTTTGTTTGTCTTACTCTGATGTTGTCGAAGGAGGACTTTCTCGTGATGTCATACAGCAGCAGCAGAGCTGTAATGGAAAGCACAGCGTGTTCAAGTCACACCGTACTGTGTGGTCCAGAGCTGAGCTGTACAGTAATTAAACACAGACTCAAAAGTCTGCCGTGTTCTTCTGTACACATTTCACTGCAGTGATCTCCCACACAGACGGAAACTAAACCAAATAATCTACTTTCTACACTACGTTAAGCAAGGATGATATATATATAAATGTGTGTGTTGCCGTCTGGAATTAGAGAAGTAAATGCATAAGATTTAATGATTGGCTCATTATTGCATTGATTAATATATTTCTGGCATGTTTTATGACATCAAACAACAAACAACCGTGTTGTAAGACACCATGCACGTACTTAAGGTTGACAATTACAAGATTCATCAAGCCACCACAGAGTCCTGACCTTAACCCCACTGAAAGTTATTGGGACGTGCTACATGACTTACTGCTTTAAAAAAGCTATGGCACCAGAAATGAAGTCTGTTCGAAGATAAGTGCAAACGTCTCAGTGAAGATGGCATATTTACCCTGAGCATCTCTGTAGTATGCGTGAGTAACACTGCGAAACCTCTCCTGACCGGCCGTGTCCCACATCTGCAGAAGAGGAGCGGTAACAGGTGAAGCTTCATTCGTGTGTCAAATAGGGGTGAATTCAGTTAAACTGGGACACTTGACTTGGGATAAAAAAGTCTTAGATATCATGAATTCACCATATGCATCAACTACATCTAAAATGTGTCCTTTTTTCCAAATCCATTTTACGAAGAGGGAAACCTGAAACCATTACGAATAATTTGTTTCGCGATTTCTGTCCTGATGTAGTAAACCTGATCTTAAAACAAGCAGGAGGCCAACCAAATTGAGTTTTGTGAAGAAAATGTGAGTGGTGCAAAACACACATGAAGTCTGGCTGGTTGCTAGGGCATTTCTAAGTGGTTGCTAGGGTGTTATTGGTACTTGCTATGTGATTCCTTACTGATCCAAGTCAAGAGTTCACTCCCTGGTCTTTATGACATTCTGGTCTAGATACAGCTCGGCTCTCTTTAGTGCCCATATTATTAGTACAGGACAGGAGTTCAATACAGTACTCAAATCAGTGAAATTAAGAGTGATGCTTGTCTTGTTTGCTTACCTGGAGTTTGACTTTCATGTTATCCACAGTCACCACCTTATTTTATTATTACGCAACAGAAAGAAGAAGAAACAGCCATTAAAACACAGTACTCAGAACACCACAATACACTGTTTCTTTATCACAAATGTTCTGAAAGGCAAAATAATGAGCAGTAAATAGTTTGTTATTCAAGGAGATCACGCATAACCAAACAGGAAAACAATTTTGCTAGTACTTAAGTGAGATCTCTAACTGTGCTGTTTTGCTTTTGTGTGGCCAGGCTCTGCACATAGACTTAATTATATAGCGTGTAGATGAAATAACAGACCAGCTCCCTGCATAATTTCCTGTTGACGTCAGCCGTTACTTCCTTTGTGAGCTAAATGTTTTAAAATCGCACCTTCTGCACTGAGAGGACCAGACTTATCAGATGCTTTCGTGCACCAAATGGCAGTGCAATCAGAGACGTCAGTCACACAAATGGAAGTGAGATTTTCATAGATGAGTAATTATCATCCACATACAGGCACCCGATCATTCAATCCTGAATATCCACTGTACACAGCGACTATAGTTAATGCTGACAAATCAAAAAATGTAGGTGTTTAAAGCTGAAGCATGTAAGTTTTTTTTTTTTTTCGCTACTTTCTCCTTTCTCAGCTTAACATGGAGATTCACAAAAGAAAACAAATCACAGATTTGGAGCAACAGGAGAGTAAATGATGACTAAACTGTTTTTGTGGTTGGCTATAGAGTAATAGTAATCACAAATGCATGCTTTGGCTGTTTACTCCTTCCAGGAAGTTCTGAATAAAACATGAAATCAGAGCGGAGTACAAAGCAATTCGAGGAGAACATTAACCGGTTCAATAAGAACGCAGGTATGTCTCTATTGTTCCTTCAATCAGCATTGCATATCTGACTTGAATGAAAACACAATTCTTCTTTTTGACAGAAGTGCACTCAGCAGAGAACAAAACAAAACAAACAAAAAAAATGTAAAGACAACAAAAAATAAAACAAAACAAAACAAACAAAAAAACTGTAGTGATGATGGGTTGAGAATCGAGAATTGCTTCTTTTTCAGAACTGTTTATTTTCATTTATTTTATTTTTTTTAATACGGGAACATTCCTTTAATGGTTCTTGAGCATGTTCGCTTCCACTCTTCACATTGAAAATGCATATATCTATATTTTTCTAAATACTCAATGAATTCAATAAATAAATCTTCAGTAAATATTGATATTTTTGCATTTGCTCTTTAAAAAAAAAAAAAAAAAAAAAAAAAATCTCTAAAAGGTCTTTTTTTTTTTGTTCCAGATAGAAAAGCTATGCACCCTTTTTACATTTCCGGGTTCTCAGAAGTGTAAGTCGTCATAGTTAGGTGAACTTTTATGGAAACTACAACAAATATCATTTTTGTCATTCCCTCTAACTACAAAAGAGGATTATGTTGGCCAATAGAGAGGAAGATGTCAAATCTGCGGTCACTCACTATGTAATTCAATCCCCAGGTAAGAAAACACAAGGTACAGTGTTATAAATGTACATTATATATATAAAAAATAATAAAATCTAAAAGATGTGTGGTGTTAATAACTGTGGAAATGTGTCATCACAGTCTGTGAAAAAGGTCAACTGTTAAAATGTACATACAAATTGTTTACTGCAAAATTATCTTGTTACAAAGCATAATAATAAAGAAGCTGTCAATCACTTCAGCAAATGTTTACTGAGCTCTGCCCTCTTGCGAAAACATCTGCTATGATCAAAATTGTCTAAACTGCAAAATGAAACTCTTATGTACATCACACTTCTGCTTTGTTGGTTATAAAGAAAGGATTTACGAGCATGTAGAACACAAGTGAGTGATCTGAATGAAATGGCAGGGTCTTGAGCTGTACTGAGTGACTGCGAGCTTAAACACCTCTGATTGGTCATTACGTTCGGCACTCGTGTCTGTGATTGGCTACAATACGCAACACTGCAAAAACACTGTTAATAGAAACCTTTGACGCTTTTCACAGAGTGTTCACACACATACACTAGAGAACATTTCAAAACAGTGTCTATCATAGTCGTAAGAGGTCAGTCAAACTGTCTTACAGACTTTAACATTATTGCAATATTTCCTGTCAACAAAGACAGATTATTATGCCAATATTGCTCTCAGTCCTACTTATGAGTTATTGATTTATGTTTGAAACTAAAACTTACAGTGCAAAACTAAATATTCTCAAAACTAAATCACAAACTCATTTCGTTCCAAACCTGACTCGCTATCTTCCACAAAACACACAGTCGCATTAATATTTGTGCTTTTTTTATGGTAGATTTCTGAAGCATGAGCATCACTTTGGGCACCATTCACTTCCACTGGTTTGGAACAACATGAAGGTGAGATGACAATTTTTGGTCTCTCCCTTTACATTAGTGTCAGTCGTAAACAAATATTGACGGGCACTTCCTCGAAAGTACTAAAAGAATCAATAATGTAAAAGTAAAAGACCGGAATCAAAGCCAGAATCATTAAATTCCTTACAATCTCCATTCCTACAGTGGCGATGATATATGATTACAGGATATTCATCTATGAGTTGCTCTAGGAATCCGCTTGATCTCTTTGAGTCTCAACCTATTATTTGAGAAATGGAAACCCGACCTTGGGTCAGTTACAAGACCCTTTTGACACCGGAAAGGATATCGATTTATGAAAAACATACATCTTTCAAGGCCTCTGCCTATCCAGCATAGCCATCAATTTGTTGTAATGGCTTTCCATTTCTCTGGCATAAGACTCGCTCTGCTCTGGCTCCCACACATCCTCATGCTGAGCAAGTGCTACAAGGAAGAGCCCAAAATAGACACAGGCTATAGTGCTGCTGCTGTGCCATTCAAAAAAATACCAGCACAGAAACGCTTCACTGTTTCTCTGAGCTGCGGCAGATAAGATGCTTCATTTCAGACTAATTTTAGACGTTGTTGGCAGGCGATCAAAGAATGAGGGTTTAAAGAGGTTTTTGAACTTCCTAAAGACACCTTCTGTCTCCAAGCATGGCACTTTCTACTCGAATCCGACGTTCGAAACCGGTCCACATCACACGCCAAGCTAACCTTCACTTCCTTGCAAAAACGCATACTGTGAAACCAAATCGACTGTCTTGGCTTGAGGGCAAAAATCTATTTGTGGAGCATGACAAACTTTATTTTCTTCCAACAAAAAACAAGCCCTTAACGCCAACTGACAACAGCCTCTCACATTAGCATGTTGGTGCATTAACCGTCATGAGGCCAAAAAAAACAAAACCATGACAGTTTGAGAAAACAAACCAATCTTGCATTTAGGAGCATATACCAATTTTTGTCCAATCATATGCTCTCTACAGTGACAATGTTGGTAGTAATTGTAATTAACAAATGAAGGTTCCTGGCTGTGATGGAAACAAAGGCCGATGAGCTCTTTAATCTAACTCAATCTTCCTGTTTTAATAGGATATGCACCATTTCATTGGGTCTTTAAAGTGAAACTGAAGTGGCAACAGATCTTTTCTTCTGTATTGCAACAAAATGTGACAGATTATTGTAAAAGGAAAAGTAATGTGGACTTGGTTCTATCCATCCTGGATTTTGAGATGTGGCCGCTGCACTAAAAACCAAATGCCAGCTTGTAGTCAATTGTGGAGAAAACAGGGTTTAAATTACTGGAAGACCAGCATACGTCAGATTGCAAGGTCAAATTTAAAATATAAATATGCATGGATGAATCATACACAACAACATTTGGAAAATAGAGTGAATTTTCATCTCACACCAACATTCAAAAGTAACGTTCCAATAATGTTTGCAAAATCATCAAATTGAATGATAAAACATTGAGAGCCACCCGACATAAAAGAGCTTGAGCATTTAAAGCGGCAGGCGACAACACTTTTAGTTCTGAAACTTACAACACACTTATTTCAGTTCAGCAAGAAATAGATTTATCATGGTATGGCCCCCATCAGTAGATATACACGTTTGCAAAAAGAGAAGCAAACCAGCTTCGTCCACTGCAGGCTCACCCTAAAGTCTATCCCCACTGTGGCAATGAAGTTGCCTCCCAGAAAGGCACCATCTTTAAAGCGCACCAGGATGCAGGTCTTCCCCACTGCCGAGTCTCCCAGCAGCATCACCTAAAGGCATCAGGGTCAGAGAGAGCTGTTAGGCCTACAACCACTTTATTACGCACATCCCGGCTTCATTTAATGAGCTCTAACTCTTTACCAACTCTATGTTAAAGTCAACATGGAATGACATTCCCAACCCACCTTACTTCATTAATTTGACATTTCCGAGTGGAACAAGACAAAACTGTCAGGTAAGAATCGGTTCTATCCGTCGAAAATGACTGGAGTGTGAAAAGTGAGACAAGAGAAAGGGTTGGAAAACAAGAGCAAATTAAATGATTGAGAATAACATACAGCAGCAAATCATGCGCAATAAAACAGGAACATATATTAGTCATTTTTGCTTCCATGTTGACTTTAACACCAAGACGCATTGTAATGAACAGGAAAGTCAAATTGTGAAATGCGCGTTTACCCAATTGTGTTTTACTGGTATTGCATAATATTATTTGCAGAAACAACTGTTGCGCAATTACAACATTGCACATTATCATTTTAAATCTATGCATTTCCCACACTACAAATAAGACGGAGGCAAAAATAGCTCCTCGTATTGGACCAAAAAAATAATAATTCTCAAGAAATCATTCTGGAGACTTGATGTTTTACATCAACTGTGTTTCTTCAGGGTATATACACAGGTTTTTAGATGCATAAATGACTCCCTCCCTGAGTCAATATTTATCCACCAGTGAGGAAACGTCAAACTACTATCACTTTACTTAAATATTAGAGGAAATGCATCAAATAAAATAATAATAAAATAAAAATATGGGTGTTATACTGTAGTCTATATAGCAGTAGTTCTGAACTGGTGGTTTGTGACACAAAACAGGTTGTGGGCAGCAAGGGAGAAAAAACAATGTTAGATAAGGCCAATGCAAATAATAAAACACGACTGACTAACACTGTAGAATTAAGATTTAACTTTATTCTACAAAAATAGTGTTATATTAATAATTTTGCTAAGTTGATTGCAATTTTAAATAACTATTTTCACCATTGGTCGGAACCCAAAACCTCTGCTACACTGTTAGACACTGTGCTACTATTAAATTTGCATATTAAAAAGACATGTTTGCAGCCATTTAAAGTGAATTCTGACAGTTGCATGGCTGTGAACATGCCTTTGCATTCTTAAAAAGTGATTTCCGAGTAGAAGACGCACGCGCGCGCGCGCCACAGGTGCCAACTAATACTGAGCAAATGTTTCAGACACAACAACACAAATCATGACACCAGCAATAAACTAAACAATAAAATGTAACTCACACCTTGAAAGCAATATCAAAATACTCATTGACCGAGGCGCATCGCTCCAGCACATTCCTCGATGTTCCGTTTTTAACCCCATTCTCCGTCAATGTGGCTTTTCTCATTGACATCGCGGAAACAAATAACGAGGACCTTGCTTTCTGTGTTCTTCTCAAGACGCGCCGGTGACTAGATCATAAATGCATCACATAGTGCATCTAAAACGCGTCCAAACTTCATCAGATGCTGGAGGAGGATGAGGACAGATCAGTGGACATCAAGAAACACACACACACGCACAAAATGTATCTATCCGAAAAGCGTCCTCTTTATCATCATTAACGCGCAAAGCCGCAAAACATGATCGTTATCGTGCAGTCGCGCGCATAGTCAAAGCAGCTGATCGCTCCACAACACACACGAGCAACAGGCTCCCGTGGGTCGCGCGCACACAGGTGCCAGATCAAATCTGATCACACTGACTGAGAGGAGGAGAGCGACCAACGACACCCAGCACGCGACGCGACGCGACGCGACCAACACAATCAGCGAACTCTCGGTACCGCGAGCGCGCTGCTTCGGTGATTACAATAGGAGCGCTGTGGGTTTGTCGCGTCGCGTCTGCTGAGCGGCAAATGCTGCCCAATATGTTTTTTTTTTAATTTTTTAATGTGACATAAACCTGTTTTCTGCAGGGGGCGCTTCAAGGCTCAGAAAGCCCATCCTCCGTTCAGCCGCATTCAAATCTTAGGATGTATTTTTTTTTATTTATTAGAGACATTTGTACACCAGAACGTTTAATCGTTCAAATGTATTCGGACACCTGAAATACAAATAAAAACCCGAGCCAGCAATCTCTAATAATTACGTGGAAAGAGATTGCATCGCAAACGACTGTGATTGGTCCGTTCTAAACACTGCGGTGAATAGTAACACGTACCACGTGACAACACTGTCTTTTTTTGTGTGGCGCTTCAGAAGCGGACATTAAAGTCTTGAATTTTTTATGACTGAGTAATGATGCTAAGAAACTTTTAAAATATCTGTGAAATGAAAATACAAATTCATTCAACATAATAAATATATTTTTTATAAATTCCTTCTTTCAAGCCCCGCCCATTCCGTCTTTCTGTTTCAGATTGAGAGTCATTCTGCAGCTCGTTCAGTTTCTGTCAGAGTTTGGCTGAATTTTGTGGTTTGTCGCGACGCTTGCGGGCAATGCAGATGAGGCCTGACAAAATGCAGCCCATTGTAATGTCAAATCCGTAAAGATTTAGTTGTTTTAAAAAAAAGGACACTTCATTTTTCATAATTTACCTGAAATATGAACTCCTCTTAAACACCTCTTGCTGTTTCATCAGTGTTCAGTGAATTGTCCTGCATGTGTCCGTATGATAACATGTCTTTAAATCCATCACGGAAATATAAAATGTAACAATTCTTACGGAATGCTTTACAACTTTCACAACTTAGTGTTACAAATTAATCGAGCTTTAATTGCTGTTGTAAAAGCGTGTGTATTGTGCGCCCCCTACTGACCAATGAGCGGAACACCCACCATCATCCATTCAGTGTATGTGTATTTCATATAATAACATAAAATATAAAAAGAACAGTCTTATAATAAACACTCAGCATCTGCTTTAATAATCATTTATATTTAACAGTATATTTTTTTCTCGTTCTGATCTGCAGGAATATAATGCCTGTATCCTGCAGGACGGCTGAGTATTCATGCATGTCTTCTTTAAGCTCACTCTACCTAAATAGGTATTTAATTGTGCACTGAAAAATCATATTTCCAGAGTAAACTCTGCTCATATTCTGCACACATATTAAACACCACGTTTCACACACAAAAACACTGAGACTAATTACAAAATATGAAAAAACACGTGGAAAACAACAAACAGTGATGATCCAACCGAGTCCAGACAGATCCCTCTGTAATTATAATCAGAGCCTGCAGTCAAATGATCATTATCATATTATTGTAATCAGACGCTCTGTGTTGAGAAAGCCCAGCGGCTCTCTGCAGGGAGTTATGACAGCAGAAAGAAGAGCGAATGCAGCAGGCAGAGCTGACCCGGACGCCACTGATAAATGTGTGTCACTCAACATTTTCAAAGAGAAGAGGGAACACACACCTGATGTGTTTAATATTAACAGTAACATATTTAGATATAAGGTTGGCATGTAGAGGATGATAGGGTTTGAAATCATCTGAAACATTCGCTAATGTACCCCATATTTTACAGCATATTGTTTTTCCCTGCAAATTCCTAAAAAACTGCATAAAATGCTAAATTTAAATGAAACAATATAATATTATATACACACACACACACACACACACACACACACACACACATATATATATATCTAAAATTTATAAATCATCATTTCATTATATATAATTTTATTTTATTATTTTGCAGTGTATGTGGTCCTGTGCGTTGTATTTTCTCCCCATAGAAAACTCATGTCACCTGTGTGTCCTGAGAAAGCAGTATCTGTGTCCTTCTGCAGAGAGACTCACCGTGAAGCCGATGCCCACAGTAGCAGAGAAGGATCCTGGGATGAATTTTCCCTGGTCAAACTGCACTAACAGAGATGTCTTCCCCACTCCACTGTCTCCGACTAGTATGGTCTGCAACGGACAGACACGAACAGATGCACAAACAGGTGGAGGGTCAAATGAAGATAGAGGTACTGTGACACTACTGTGCTTGTCAGGTGTTAGTAGATCATAGTTAATGTGATTCTCTGTTCCTGTGACTCCTCTGTGAGGATGGCTGTATGAACCTGAGGAGTACTAACTATACATCCACCAAAACACCAGCTGATTAAAAGACACTGAGCAAAAATGATAGTGAAGATAGTGAAGAGAGAACATCCTGCAGCATTTGAGCATGGATGCCACTTAGTTTGCTATTATGTTGTCTAGGCTAAATTTACATTGCCACAACAAACTCAAACAAACTGGATCAGTGTGTTGGTAACTGTATGAATTTCTTTCTGCTGAACACAAAAGAAGATATTTATAAGAACCATTGTAACAAAAAAATCACAGCCACAAATTAACAACCATATAACTATTATTTTACCACCATACACCAAAAAATCACCTCTACCAGCAACTATTTGGTTACCAGCATTCTTCAAAATATCTTCTTTTGTGTTCAACCGAAAAAAGAAACTCATACAGATTTGGAAACTCATATAGATCTGGAACAACTTGAGGGTGAGTAAATGACATAATATAAATTTTTGGGTGAACTCTCTTTAATATTAGATACAGTCTGTGATTAGATAAAAAAAAAATACAATTAAAAACACAGTTTAATATAGAATACAACAAAGATTTTTCTCAATGCATGTGCATGTGCATAACATGAGCAAATGTTCAGACAAGTGACAAACCCGGGGAATAATTACACGTCTTAATTTCCCCTTCGCTGAATTCTCTACACAGTGTGGTTTCTGTCACACAGCTGAAATGTGATGAATAAATGAGCTTGAGCTTTAGTACGGGAGAGATGACCATAGCTAGAGTTGTAAAGACAGATTAGTCACTTTCATGTCAACACCTGCTACTGGCCTCAACAAGAATTAGTTTGGTGGGGACAGAAAGCAGCTCTGCACACTCATATTAGGGGTTTTGACTGCAGCTTGTTGGTCAGACTGAAGGCGGGATGATAATAAAACGGGTGAAAAAAGTCCCATAGATTTCTAATTAGGACCTTGTCATATTTACAGACCAGAATCTCATAGTGAAAGTGACTTTAGCGTGGGCTCTTTTGACTTGGGACTGTTAGCAATCACCAAGCAACAACCTAGAATAACACCTAGAAATGGAATATGCTAAAAACAGTTCTTAGACATTATAAACTGTGCAGCAACATCCTGGGAATTCCCAGAAAACTACTGCGACCACTTACAGTAGAGATGCCCGAGAAACAACCCAAACATGCTAGAAACAGTGTAGAAACATGGCAACAAGACACTGTACATCTTAGGAAGTTCACGAACAGCCAACCAGAATACACCAGCAACAGCAAATCAACATGATACACTCTTCTCAGCTTAGTAACCACATAGCAACACCCTAGAAACCATCTAGAAAATAGCAACAATTAACCCTAGCAACATTTAGAACATCTGCATAGCAGATCCCTGGCATCCACCCAGCACACAAGAGAAATGTTCAAGCAACCAACCCAACACCTTACAAACTACTTAGAAATTACCTTAAATCCACCTGGAACCTAGCAACCTTCCCTCGATTTATAATTGTGCGCACGATTTACTATTTCGTTCACTCGATTTATAAATTGTGCGCACTATTTGCCTATTTGTTCCCTCGATTTATAAACTGTGTGCATGATTTACTATTTCGTTCCATCAATTTGCTAAATCATGCACACGATTTATAAATCGAGAGAATGAATTAGGAAATTGTGCACACGATTTAGCAAATTGAGGGAACTAATTAATAACCGTGTGCATGTTTTATTACATCGAGGGAAAAAAATTAGTAAATCGTGCACACAATTTATTAATTTTTTCTTGCATGTCATGTGCGGGGCTCTGTATGTGCATATACTGTACGTCAGTGTTGCAAGAACAGGTGGACGATTTCCAGCTCAAATGCTAACCAAAACCCGCCCAGTCCAACAAAATCCGTGCCAAAACTTTAACTGTCAAAAAAGGTTGATAAGCCATTTTTTACTCATTAAAACAAAATAAAGATGACAAAATAATATAAAAATTATAATTTTCACAGGAAAACAGATCAAATCAGTGCAAATATATTTGAGAGAATTACCAAATAGAAATGTCCAGGTAGACACCAACCTATGTCAAAATGGCAATCATGAAATTGACCGATACCCTCTGAAAAACACATGCATCATTTCAGTGTCAACAGTCAGAATAAGCCAATTTAAGTGATCAGAAGCAACGTAATAAGCAGTTATTTCACACTTGTTCATGCACACACCATGTCAGTCAAAACTGTGGCATTAATTGATACTGTCCAATAATCCGATAACAAAAAATGAACAACAATAAAGCGCTTTGTTGTACTTTAACTTCAGACAGAACTAGAAGTCTTTTGTGAAGTACTGTACATTGTAGAACATAATACAGAACTTTGCAGTCCAAACTAATCAAGTCCACCAGCTTTCTGATGCAGGACAGAATGGTTTATCTTGCAGACATAGGCCTACGTGTGCGATCTGGGATACAAGATCCAAGTGTGGAACATAATGTTGTAATTGTAATTGGCACCACAATCAGATGTAGTGTTATTGGGAAATTATGTATGATTTAAGGAAAAAAATTGTTTTTAGAGCTCTTATGAGTAAAAAGAGTGTTTCAGTTTCACACTGAGTGTGTGAAAGCCTGCCTCAGGCAGTTCAGAGGGATGCAACACCATGCTGTGTGTTTGCATTGAATAGTAAATATGACATGCTCATTAAAACCATCATTAACTTTTCCAATGCGCCACAAGATATAACAAGATTCAGAACAGAGAACTTCAACTCTACTCCGCCAATCTGGTATGACTTTGTAAACTCATGAATGTTATTGATGTACTTTTTGATGTGCATCACTTTCTAGAAAATTTTCCAAAACAACGGTAAATTCTTTAATCATACCCTGTCCACTGTCCTGTACCTCATAGAGAACCTAAGTGACCTGTGACACTTTTGTGGTGAGGCAGAGACATTTGGCGACTCTGTGGATGTTCTTTTTGTAACTATGATGTTTAGTTGTGTGTAGCATAATATTAATAATGAATGGTCCAGCAGAAATGCTCACAATATTGTTTTTATTGTTACTTTTTACACATTTTCTGTGATGGCTGTGGCAGTGGTTCCAGTTCGGGTGTGTTTCGACAGTCCGTCTACAGAGGATGACTACACAAGTGCTATTCTTGTAATAAATCACACTTAATTATGAAGCCTTTGTTTCTGGAGAGTTTTTTCCCCCTTAAATTTTACTTTTATTGTTACATTTCTCAAAACAAGCATTTTGTCTTTTTCTTTCATAACATGTAAAATATGATATTAAAAACACACCTGTGACAATAATTGTGATCCTGCGCTATCCGATATCCGTAATATCAGAATCAGAAAGAACGTTATTGCAAAGTGTGCACATACAATGATTTTTTTTCTTTTAAGCTTCCAGTGCGCATATATAAATACGTAGCAACAGTAACTAAGGGGGGTGGGTCTTTGCGAAGGGTCAATTGCACCATTACAATGACTATAAAACCACTATCAACAACCTAGCAACACGTTGGAAAATCCCTAGCAACCTTCAAGAACACTCTAATAGCCACCTAGAAATGACCTAGCAACATCCGGAACAACATCTGCATAGCAATGCCCTGGCAACCACCAAGCACATTATAGCAAACACCTAGAATTGCTTTAGCGACCACCCCAAACCCCCAGAGAATATGAAACGCTATAACATCCATCCAGAACACCCTAGGAACCATTGAGATCTCTTACCAACCAGTGAAATGCTCTAACATTCATCATCATCAAAAAAAGTCAGGTCACCTTAACATCTGCAACTAACCCAAACTCATACAGACTACATAGAAACATCCTAGCAACCAACCAGAACATCCTAGCAACCATCGACGAGAACTGTTAGTAACCACCAAGGCAACCTCCCGCTCTCTCGTGAAGCCAACAAGGAAGTGACTTAAACTGTAATTCGTCAACTGGCCGCTAGAGGCTGGCTGCAAAAGGGAGTCAGTCCCATAGACTCCCCATGTTAAAATGCCCAACTTTACAGCAGAAAAAAATACATGTTTACAGCCTGGTTCAAAAAATGATTTTGGTCTATATAGCTAATTTTTCCCTTCATGACAACTGTGAGGGGGGATGAATTTTTTTTTATAACTCATCAGTTTAAATTATATTAAGCCTTAAACTTCTGCAAAAATAAGGGCGTGGCCACCTGAGTGACAGGTCGATTGCCACTGCCGTCGCGCTAGGTGGGCGTGGCCTCAGCAACCAGCTCCCGCCTTTTTGCCCATTTTCGATTATCCGGGAGTGACGTGTGTTGACGCGCTGCCAAGATGGCGATGGCCCGCTCTGCACACTTTGAGCTTAAAAAAATGCTCTTCAGGAATCTGCAGGTGACATCAAGGACACTATGTCCATGTTTTTATACAGTCTATGGTAACCACCAAGAAATGCTCTAACAATTATCAAAAAAAGAAACCCTTCCAACACATTTAGAGCACCTTAACATCGGCATAGAAACACCCTAGCAACCACCCAGAACATCCTAGCAACCATCGACGAGAACTGTTAGTTATCACCAAGAAATGCTCTAACAACTATCAAAAACAGAAACCCTTCCACACATTTAGAGCACCTTAACATCTGCATAGAAAAACTCTAGCAACCACCCAGAACATCCTAGCAACCATCGAGGAGAACTGTTAGTAACCACCAAGAAATGCTCTAACAACAATCAAAAACAGAAACCCTTCCACACATTTAGAGCACCTTAACATCTGCATAGAAACACCCTAGCAACCACCCAGAACATCCTAGCAACCATCGACGAGAACTGTTAGTTACCACCAAGAAATGCTCTAACAACTATCAAAAACAGAAACCCTTCCACACATTTAGAGCATCTTAACATCTGCATAGAAACACCCTAGCAACCACCCAGAACATCCTAGCAACCATTGACGAGAACTGTTAGTAACCACCAAGAAATGCTCTAACAACTATCAAAAACAGAAACCCTTCCACACATTTAGAGCACCTTAACATCTGCATAGAAACACCCTAGCAACCACCCAGAACATCCTAGCAACCATCGACGAGAACTGTTAGTAACAACCAAGAAATGCTCTAACAACTATCAAAAACAGAAACCCTTCCACACATTTAGAGCACCTTAACATCTGCATAGAAACACCCTAGCAACCACCCAGAACATCCTAGCAACCATCGACGAGAACTGTTAGGTAACCACCAAGAAATGCTCTAACAACTATCAAAAAAAAGAAACCCTTCCAACACATTTAGAGCATTTCATGGTGGTTACTAACAGTTCTCGTCGATGGTTGCTAGGATGTTCTGGGTAGTTGACTAGGGTGTTTTACTACCAGAACATTAAGGTGCAAAATGTGTGGAAGGGTTTCTGTTTTTGATAGTTGTTAGAGCATTTCTTGTGGTTACTAACAGAACTCGTCGATGGTTGCTAACATGTTCTGGGTGGTTGAAAGGGTGTTCCAATGCACATTTAGGTGCTCTAAATGTGTGGAAGGGTTTCTGTTTTTGATAGTTGTTAGAGCATTTCTTGGTGGTTAACAAGTTAGCAATGGTTGAGGATGAACTGTGGTGGTGCTAGGGTGTTTCTATGCAGATGTTAAGGTGCTCTCTAAATATGTGTGGACAGAAACCCTTCCACACATTTAGAGCACCTTAACATCTGCATAGAAACACCCTAGAACACCCAGAACATCCTGCAACCATCGACGAGAACTGTTAGTAACCACAGAGAAATGCTCTAACAACTATCAAAAACAGAAACCCTTCCACACATTTAGAGCACCTTAACATCTGCCTAGCAACCACCTAGCAACCACCCAGAACACCCTAGCAACCATCGACGAGAACTGTTAGTTACCACCAAGAAATGCTCTAACAACTAAAAGAAACAGAAACCCTTTCCAACACATTTAGAGCACCTTAACATCTGCATAGAAACACCCTAGCAGCCACCCAGAACATCCTAGCAACCATCGACGAGAACTGTTAGTAACCACCAAGAAATGCTCTAACAACTATCAAAAACAGAAACCCTTCCACACATTTAGAGCACCTTAACATCTGCATAGAAAAACTCTAGCAACCACCCAGAACATCCTAGCAACCATCGACGAGAACTGTTAGTTACCACCAAGAAATGCTCTAAGAACTATCAAAAACAGAAACCCTTCCACACATTTAGAGCACCTTAACATCTGCATAGAAACAACCTAACAACCACCCAGAACATCCTAGCAACCATCGACGAGAACTGTTAATAACCACCAAGAAATGCTCTAACAACTATCAAAAACAGAAACCCTTCCAACACATTCAGAGCACCTTAACATCTGCATAGAAAAACTCTAGCAACCACCCAGAACATCCTAGCAACCATCGACGAGAACTGTTAGTAACCACCAAGAAATGCTCTAACAACTATCAAAAACAGAAACCCTTCCAACACATTTAGAGCACCTTAACATCTGCATAGAAACACCCTAGCAACCACCCAGAACATCCTAGCAACCATCGACGAGAACTGTTAATAACCACCAAGAAATGCTCTAACAACTATCAAAAAAAAAGAAACCCTCCCAACACATTCAGAGCACCTTAACATCTGCATAGAAACACCCTAACAACCACCCAGAACATCCTAGCAACCATCGACGAGAACTGTTAATAACCACCAAGAAATGCTCTAACAACTATCAAAAACAGAAACCCTTCCACACATTCAGAGCACCTTAACATCTGCATAGAAACACCCTAGCAACCACCCAGAACATCCTAGCAACCATCGACGAGAACTGTTAGTTACCACCAAGAAATGCTCTAACAAATATCAAAAACAGAAACCCTTCCACACATTTAGAGCACCTTAACATCTGCATAGAAACACCCTAGCAACCACCCAGAACATCCTAGCAACCATCGACGAGAACTGTTAGTTACCACCAAGAAATGCTCTAACAACTATCAAAAACAGAAACCCTTCCACACATTTAGAGCACCTTAAAATCTGCATAGAAACACCCTAGCAACCACCCAGAACATCCTAGCAACCATCGACGAGAACTGTTAGTTACCACCAAGAAATGCTCTAACAACTATCAAAAAAAAAGAAACCCTTCCAACACATTTAGAGCACCTTAACATCTGCATAGAAACATAGAAACACCCTAGCAACCACCCAGAACATCCTAGCAACCATCGACGAGAACTGTTAGTTATCCACCAAGAAATGCTCTAACAACAATCAAAAACAGAAACCCTTCCACACATTTAGAGCACCTTAACATCTGCATAGAAACACCCTAGCAACCACCCAGAACATCCTAGCAACCATCGACGAGAAGTGTTAGTTACCACCAAGAAATGCTCTAACAACTATCAAAAACAGAAACCCTTCCAACACATTTAGAGCACCTTAACATCTGCATAGAAACACCCTAGCAACCACCCAGAACATCCTAGCAACCATCGACGAGAACTGTTAGTTACCACCAAGAAATGCTCTAACAACTATCAAAAACAGAAACCCTTCCACACATTTAGAGCACCTTAACATCTGCATAGAAACACCCTAGCAGCCACCCAGAACATCCTAGCAACCATCGACGAGAACCTGTTAGTTACCACCAAGAAATGCTCTAACAACTATCAAAAACAGAAACCCTTCCACACATTTAGAGCACCTTAACATCTGCATAGAAACACCCTAGCAACCACCCAGAACATCCTAGCAACCATCGACGAGAACTGTTAGTTACCACCAAGAAATACTCTAAGAACTATCAAAAACAGAAACCCTTCCAACACATTTAGAGCACCTTAACATCTGCATAGAAACACCCTAACAACCACCCAGAACATCCTAGCAACCATCGACGAGAACTGTTAATAACCACCAAGAAATGCTCTAACAACTATCAAAAACAGAAACCCTTCCAACACATTTAGAGCACCTTAACATCTGCATAGAAACACCCTAGCAACCACCCAGAACATCCTAGCAACCATCGACGAGAACTGTTAGTTACCACCAAGAAATGCTCTAACAACTATCAAAAACAGAAACCCTTCCACACATTTAGAGCAATCCTAACATCCGCATAGAAACCCCCTAGCAACCCCCCAGAACATCCTAGCAACCATCGACGAGAACTGTTAGTTACCACCAAGAAATGCTCTAACAACTATCAAAAAAAAAGAAACCCTTCCAACACATTTAGAGCACCTTAACATCTGCATAGAAACACCCTAGCAGCCACCCAGAACATCCTAGCAACCATCGACGAGAACTGTTAATAACCACCAAGAAATGCTCTAACAACTATCAAAAAAAGAAACCCTTCCAGCACATTTAGAGCACCTTAACATCTGCATAGAAACACCCTAACAACCACCCAGAACATCCTAGCAACCATCGACGAGAACTGTTAATAACCACCAAGAAATGCTCTAACAACTATCAAAAACAGAAACCCTTCCACACATTTAGAGCACCTTAACATCTGCATAGAAACACCCTAGCAACCACCCAGAACACTCTAGCATGGTTGTGAGTTTTCACATTGTCTTCAGAAGTAACGTTCACAAAGAAACATGCTAAAAAACACTCAGACGACCTTTAAAATTGCATTGCAATGACAACAGAACCACTCTGAATAACCTAGTGACCCCTTAGAAACCACCTAGCATTATGGTTATGAGCTTTCACATTGTCTTGAAAAGTAACGCTCCTCATTAGCTTTGAACAGAGTACTGAGTTTGCGGGGACTGAGAGGACGTGGGCATCATCCAGCTCTGGTTGCCATGGTTATCACATCCAGCCGAGCATCTGGCCAGAGGCTGCAAAAGCACACGCGGTTTGTTCATGACATTAATCAGCTGGAGGGCAGATGGGTGGTTGTGCTCCGTTCGGTTCATAGTGTCTCACTATGTCGCCCTGCGTTTTAATGAAATCCAGCACTCCTCCAGTCCCTGCAGTGAGGACGTGTCTCGGGTTCAGTCTAGTACGCTCCTGAGAGGATGTGATATTGCATTTGGTGACTCCTCCTGTGTTGGTATTTGATGATCGTTTGAGATTGTTTAGATGGTGATATGAATGTAGGCTTAATTCTTCAGAGTTCTAGAAATAATCAAATGCATTGAGTCACATAGCAATGTTTTGCACCGCTAAACAAACAAATACCTGTGGGATGATTTTAGGAGCTGAACACAGAGCCCACAGGCAATCAAACTCGATTACTATTTCATACAGATCTCATCCATCTTTGATATTCCATAAATCCCTCATCACTTATTCAGCAATGAAACGCTTGATTAAGGAAGAACACAATGGAGCAAACCGCATGAGGCACGTGACGGGGACACGGAATGCCATTACCATGGCAACACATGCATTTCCGCAGCCAAAGCACTAGAGTCTCTCCATCCGTAGATAGTGTTGAGATACTTTATTAATACAATCTGACACGGCCTAAAAGCTTGAAATATGAGCGTACCCTCAGGACTTTTCAAAAGCATCGCATAAACATTTCCTATTATAACGTAAAACACAATTGCTTTAACCAGGACATGTTCTCAACCGGTTTTATGAGATTCACTCAACTATTAACCTCAGTTTGTCAGGGATTGTATCAAAACACCTCATTTGATATTAATTTTTGCTTATCAAAATACTAGTTAATGAAAATGCATGTCTTTAATATCTTTATTATGTTGTAACTGTTTAAAATGTTTCAATATTATTAATATTATATAAAAATAAAATATAAATAAATAATAAAATTAAATAATCAAGGCATCTCACACTGTTCCACTAAATGAATAGGGAATATTAATGGGTTTTTATCAGTATAATACATAGAAATAAACAACGATATTTACCTAAATCTAAGTTTTCTAAAACATTTTAAAATATAAAGCACTTATAAACTGTAAATATCCAGCTAAAAGGTTGTTGTTGCAGCGTGTTTGTTATATTTGAATTGATGTTTAAATGAATAAATAAGCAAAAACCTTTTCTAAGCAGAACAGTCACATTTGACTAGACAGTACCTAATTGGGCTTAATGAGAAAGTTTTGCTATGTAGCATTTTAATAATTGAAAACAACAACAGAGAAACAGAGACGCGCCTTCACTCAGAGGAACTGATGTGCTTCACATCTCATGTTTCTTTAATAAACTCATTTCCTGTCATCCTTCCTCACCACATCCACTTACTTTTTGAAAAATACTTAAAAAAATTTAAATGACAATGATTGAAATCAGCGTGATTCTGTGTTTTTGCCTATATTAAAAGCCTTTGTAAAAAAGAAAACACATAGAAATCAACCCCTATGATATTCTGGTCTTTAGATATGGCTCGGATCCCTCCTGTGGTATTCTGTGTCTGTTTTATCACGACTATTGAAAATTATGTCTGTTTGCAAACAAAAGTAATAACACACCTCTCATAAACATGCCAAATGATTTGAAAAACGATTCACATCTGTTGCACAATCAGTGTGGGATACTTCTCTGAAGTTACACTCTTAACTATAAAGTGTAGCTACAATCATTTTCCTTCTGGATAACTAGTTAAGCTAGTTAAGATGGTTTACTATTTTTTCTAGCTTCACAGCCAGGTCAGGGTGGTCTACTGGCTGTGTTAAGAAGTTTTTTATTTTATTTTTTATTTTTCTCAAAACATCTACAAATTGCATAGTTGCAGCAAACACTATAGTGCTTACACTGCACTAAGTTCAGAAATAGTAGCCCAGTGAGAGAACATTATTTAAAATAAAGGTTATTAATTAGATGTTTACAGTACTGTAAGTACAGTAAAGAAACTTTCCTTTAGGCCTGGTTTGTGATCTCATTGTGAACATATAAACAATCCCACCCCCCCACCCCCCATCACAAACAAAACCCACACATACACTTAAATCACCTTTTTTCAAGCATGAGTCAACACCACCTCAACTACCCCTCTGAATGAATACAGCACCTCCACCTCCATGGACCAAAGGTGGGTGTGTAATTGATGCAGCCGTGTACAACATTGTATTAGTTTATCTCTACAGCTCTCTGGCACTGACTGTGAGAACGGTGGGTGTGTGACTTCCTCCACAGGAGCCATAATCACAGCTGATGAGGTTTTAGAAAACAGAAACTAGAAACTAGCAGAAGAGACACAAAAAGACATACAGAGAGACAAATAGATAGACGGATGGATGGACAGATAGATAGATAAATAGATAGATGGACAGACAGATGAATAGATAGATGATAGACGGACGGACGGACAGACAGATAGATAGATGGATGGACGGGGGACAGACAGACAGATGGAAGGATGGACAGACAGATAGATAGATAGATGATAGATGGACGGACGGTAGGACAGATAGATAGATGGATGGACAGGGGACCAGACAGACAGATGGAAGGACAGACAGATAGATAGATGATAGATGGACGGACAGTAGGACAGACAGATAAATAGATGGATGGACAGGGGGACAGATAGACAGATGAAAGGATGGACAGACAGATAGATAGATGATAGATGGACGGATGGTAGGACAGATAGATAGATAGATGGATGGACAGGGGGACAGATAGATAGATAGATAGACAGTTAGACGGACAGACAGATAGATAGATAGATAGATAGATAGATAGATAGATAGATAGATAGATAGATAGATAGATAGATAGATAGATGGACAGATGGACGGACGGACGGATGGACGGACGGACAGACAGATAAATTGATGGACGGGGGAGAGACAGACAGATGGAAGGACTTACAGATAGATAGATGATAGAGGGATGGACGGTAGGACAGAAAGATAGATAGATGGATGGACGGGGGACAGACAGATAGATGGAAGGATAGATAGATATATACATAGATAGATGAAGGATGGATGGAGAGACAGATATAGATAGATAGATAGATAGATAGATAGATAGTTGGACAGATGGAAAGATTGATATATAGATAGATGGATGGATGGACAGGGGGATAGACAGACCGATGGATGGATAGATAGATGAAGGATGGATGGACAGATAGACAGACAGATAAATTGATGGTCAGGTGGACAGACAGACAGACAGAAGGAAGGACTTACAGATAGATAGATGATAGACAGACGGATGTTAGGACATATAGATAGATGATGGACGGGGGACAGACAGACAGATAGATAGATAGATAGATAGATAGATAGATAGATAGATAGATAGATAGATAGATAGATGGATGTACGGACGGTTGGACAGATGGACAGATATATAAATGGATGGATGGACAGGGTGATAGACAGATGGACGGATAGATAGATAGATAGATGAAGGATGGACAGACAGACAGATAGACAGACAGACATGAGGATAGCTGTGGTCACCTTATGCATGAGCTCCTCATTGTATGTGAGGATGAGAGTGCTGCTGGACAGTGTGATTCCGTCCTCTGTGTCTGTGTCCACCGGAGAGGAGCCGTATGCGCTGTCAGGATAAGCGGCCTCTCCCTGCTCCACCGGCTCCAGGTCTGAAGTGTCCTCCATCATCAGCTCCATGTGTGAGGTGCTTCTCAACAGCAGATCTTTGATAGTCATCGAGACTTTTCCTCTCTCACTCATCTCAGAGATGTCACAGCGTCTTTTACCTTGTCTTGTCTCTGATGTGCAACGGTGACTCATCCCAGCGAGTCTTATAACCTGATGAAGTTTAAGCTGTTAAATATTTAACAGCAGTGCTTCCTGTGGCGTGCAGTTCGGGACATGTTCATGAAGATTGTGCTGTACACAACTGTGCTCACTGTGACTAAATGTTTTGGGTCATTCCTGCTCTGTTGAAGCTTATGAACTCTAAAGCTTTTAAAAATGAATACACTTTTGTTATAGTGTAGGATGCTTTGCTGAAACTCAGATTTGCACTTTATTCAATATAACCTTATTATTTACATAATGGAAATGAAGGTTAGCCATTACTAAGTGGGGGACTGACAGTTAACTTGCATGAGAGCTAAATTTAAGATATAATCATACAGATTTCTGTAGTTAAATCAAGCAGGATGAAGGTTTATAGTGCCACAAAACAAAACTACAAAACAACCCAGAACTTTGTTGCTAACATTTGTGCAGTTTTCTTACTAAATCATCTTAGATGCATATACATAGATGCCTCTTTAGTGGCTTGTTTCAATGGACCGCCATATGTAAACCATCCGCCATATTGGAAGTTTGTAACGGTAACAGTCACACCTGGTCTGTAAACACTCAAGAGCAAGCTGACTGCGCATCTGCAACTGTAGTTTTTATAGGTATGCGTGAATATCTGTATCTGCAATAGATTTAAGCAGATGATCTCACTAAACTAGCACAATACAAGACAAAGGTATTAACTAATACAACATTAAAAAGTCAACAGTTTAAAAACCTGAAATATTGTTAATACATATAAAAGACACAAACTAACTTATAATATAAATGATTTATTATAATATAATAAATAAAACATGACAACACGACTTGATTTCACATCTTTATTGTGCTATCATGTGTCATCTGTTGCTGCCCGTCGGCCCTACAAAAGGCTCTGGTTCAATGTGTCTCCAACTTTTTGATTAAGATTGGTGTTTACGGCCCACAGAGACCCGGTGAGACTGATGATGAACATAAAACAAAAGCTGAAGCAGCATTCTCAAGTTCACACCGACAGGTTAAAATAGGAATTTAAATACAAAAATAGCATTCAATCATTCAATCCATCCTAATTTCACTTGTTTCTTTTGTTTGTCACCGAAGCATGTACATGAAGAGAAAAAGGACACTTTAAATCTAAAACACAAAACAACTGTTTTACTGATCAGAAGGTTTTCTGATCAGTAAATCAAAACCTGAAACATCCCCTTTGAATCTACCATAAAAGAAGAATTGTATTTGCAAAATAAAAGCAGCATGTTGCACAAGACACATTTGTTTGAACTTATGTTTCTTAGTGTCTTCACTGGAAGGCAAGAAAGCAAAACAGCACACATAAATGGACAAATGTGGGTGGTTAAAAACAGTAACGACCAGCTATGACACATTAAAATGGAGACCTTTTCCAACCTGAACTGCACTTTGAATTTAAAGGGACAGTTCACTCAAAAAAAATTTAAAAATAAACATATAAAGGAAATTCTGTCATTTACTCAACCTCATGTTCCAAACACAAATAGTTTTTTTTTTTTTCAGTTGAACACAAAAATGAAGCAGACTGTATAAGCTGAGGTTTAAAATCCTGAGGCTGTCAGGCTCTAAAAAGCATAAAAATACCTCAAATCTATATGAATCATGCACTATATTTTAAATCTCCCGAAGCAATATGATAGCTTTGTGTGAGGAACAGACTGAAGCTCAATTAAAACTGAAAATTCACTTACGTCATTCCACATTTGTACGACTTTCTTTCTTTGAAAGACAAATGAAAATATTTTTAATGAAACCTCCATTGAATTCTATTCGACCAACACTTTCAAGCTTCAAAAGGGTAATTAACTCTTTCCCCGTCAGCATTTTTGAAAAAAGTTGCCAGCCACCGCCAGCGATTTTGATGATTTTCACTAAAATTTGATGGCCTACAGTATATTTTGCTGTATGAATATTTGAATATGCAATACACCAAAATAAAGATCAAAGCCTCTACTTTTAAACAAACAAACAAAATATAAATCTTAAAGCATTCCTTTTTTTTTAAATCAACACTTGAATATAGGTAGGTTTCATAAAAATTTATAATTTTGAGCAAAAAGGTGAGAAAATCAAATTTTTTATCAAAAACTACATCTGGATAATATTCAGTATGATTATCAAAGCATAAATCCAGTAAATCGCTTCCATAAACACCTCCACAGCTTGCACAGACATATACCACTTCCTGGATCATCATTTTACTTCGTAACATTACGCAGTTTTCATTGATATGCTGTCTATTGCAGATGATCGCATTATTTATCATATGAATCTGTTTACATAAGAGATCGCTAGTTTCTCAGTCCTGTTCATGTGTGTTTTTGTTCGGGAGGTTTTGTACTCGTTCAGAAGATGTGTAATAGCGCCCCCAAGTGAATAACAGTGAAAACACGAAAATCCGTAAAAAATTGTCAATGGCGGGGAAGCGCTGTCTTCTAAATGACGAGATAACTCGTCAGTGGCGGGGAAAGAGTTAAAGGCATCATAAACGTGACTGCAGTGGTTTTCATTTTTGGTTGAACCAAGTTACCGACTGAAAATCTTCCCCTCCATCCTAACTCTGAAATCTTGGATTTATGCACCAATATGCAATGTGTCCATTGGCTGTTGGGTTTCTATCCAACTATTTAAATACAAATTTCGCAAACCTCAGTGATAACGCGTGATATGTGCATAAACTCAATGCCGATGGAAGCATGTGATTTTTAGAAATGTGCATTAAAAAAATAAATAACCGAAGCCACTGGTTCTTCCTTGTCTCGTAACTTAACTTAAAAAATGTAGCTTTCAACAGATAATCGTAAATGTGATTTTGTAGACACGGAGGGAGGGGTAGATTTTCTGAGAATAACTGTTTCTCAAGACTTAATACAGCACATAAGTAAGTTTCATTCATTCAATGATGTGACCATTCCTTGTAAGGTCTTTTTTGTTCCACAGAAGACAGTCATATTGATATACATAATTATGGGAACATACTGTAGGAGCAGCTACAATAACTCAAGTCTTCAGCTCTTCAACAAAGAGTGTAAAACTTATTCGTAGTTAAAAACCAAACTAGTGGAAGACCCGAATTAAGCGTGACATACCGTTACGCGGTAGATGTATGAGCTACAGATCACGGACTGATCTTCAGCAGGGTC
Organism: Cyprinus carpio; assembly: GCF_018340385.1. Classification (NCBI taxonomy): domain Eukaryota; kingdom Metazoa; phylum Chordata; class Actinopteri; order Cypriniformes; family Cyprinidae; genus Cyprinus; species Cyprinus carpio. Next base: position 32,553,369 of record NC_056574.1, read on the forward strand.
AGATCTTCAGGCAGTCTCAAAGATTTCAATCCACTTCCTCGTACTTTGCGGCTTAGAAAACTTTGCAGGAACGGACGAAAGAAGGTCCTCGAGATGAGGTGTTTTTCAACTCAAAGGACATTCATCATGAAGACAAAAAGTTTTTACAAAACTTAGATTCTTGTTTCCTGACAGACGGCTTTCGTTAGTGTTTGTTTTGTTGCTGTGTACGATGATTCCATGCAGCGCTGAAACTCGTTAAGTGAACGAATGTATCAATCCACTGGCAGAAATTTGTGATGATTCTACAAGCTCCGCCTCCTCTGCTGAGACTCAGCCAATCATAAGGAAGCTTCGTTTTACAGTAAAGTGCACTTCTTCAATCTGCTTCTGAAGTTTTGATATTAATGCTTCAAAATAAGCATAGCGATAAAGCCAGAGGACTCCAGCAACTTGCCTCCAACAGCTTCAAATACCAATTTTGGCCACTGTTTTACCGAGGAAAATAATGTGCAGGTTTTTTTTTTTTCATTTTTCTCGTAACAAAGAGTAAAAGTGTAAAATCGTTGAGATTTGGGTCTTTGTATCACAGACCCACACTGTAAACTATGTGCTAATAAGACTCCGAACCTCGTAACAACGTATTTACATGACATCTGAACATTGATTTATAAAAGCAAGACTCGTATGTCCACGTCTGGCAGTCTTCTTGTGCAAATTTAAACGTTTTCTCTCATAGATTCCCCCTCGACCATTTCCCGTCCTCAAACAGAAGGTGCCTTGACTTAGTAATGGGATGGTCTGAAAGACCACGACTCGTAAACATCACTCTTGTGGACTGTTCTTCAGGGCCTTCGCTGCTCCGCTCCATTTGTTCGAGCTTGCAAGGCTACCTAATGCGACCATCTTTTTTGACAGGACCCAGTTCTGATTTGGGGTCAGGGGACAAAGAACTCCAAGAGGTCTTGGTGCAGAGTCCTATGGTGGGACAAGAGGAGGTCTGCTCAGAGCAAATGTCTCCCGTGACCCAGAAAGCCCCCACAGAGCTGTCCACCCAGGCCTCCAGTGGCTTCCCCACCAGGGAGGTCTTCTTCTGTGCCTCCTGCAGGGCGGCTTCACTGGGCGGCAGCTTCAACACTTGGGCGAGCTGCTGGAAGCTTTGCTCCAAATACACGTTACCTGGAGGACCTGCGTGTACCCAACCATGGTCCTGAAGAGAAGAGAAGACAAGAGAAGACAAGACAAGACAAGACAAGACAAGAGAAGAGAAGATGGGCATATAGTCAGACAGATAATGGTCAGCAGCCTGTGAATATTTTATACAATTTTATTTTTAGAAATTCGTATTTTTATTTAGCAAGGATGCATTAAATTGATCAAAAGTGGCAGAAGAGGCATTTACAATGTTGCATAAGATTTCCATTTCAAATAAATGTTACTTTTTATTCATCAAATAATCCTGGAAAAATGTATCATGATTTCTACAAAAATATTTACCAGGATGTTTTCAACACTGATAAAAAGAAATGTTTCTTGAGTGTATTCGAATAAAAAAATGGTTATTTTAAATTGTAACAATATTTCATGGTGATGTCTTACCTGTGCGCAGGGGCTCACGTCCCTTGAAGGCCAGAGGCATGACCAGAAATCGAGTTTCTGCTATACGCTCCCACAACCGCAGCACACGCACCGTCCAAACTCCAGGCCTGAGGGGGCGCTGAAGGGGTGGCTTGTATTGCGTAAACTCTGCCTCAACGTCTATGCTAATGTCATAGGAGGCTGCTACTATGTGTGCTGGGTCAATCCACACTATGGTGGCTGTCAGGTTGGGTCCACGAGCCCACTTCTGGACTGCCACCGGCTCATCCAGAGGCCCCATCACTCCGCCAAAGTTACGGAAGATTCGCTCCTTTGGGTCCCATTCAGTTCCGACCTAGTAAAAAACAGCATGCACAAAATATACAATGTTAAAGAACTACAGAATGTTTTCACTCTATTTCTATCTAAATGCAGAAATGTATCTTATTGTAATTTTTTTTTACTTTGTAATGTTTAATTAAAATGTCGTAATTGCATCTTCTGGTAGACAAAAGACTTCGATGTGGTGACATATAGTTCTCCAATTATTTTGGCCACTTAAACCTTGTTCTTCTCACCTCAAGGTGTTTGAGGCGCTCAAACTCATGAAGGTTGTGTTCCAGCTGCAGTGTTGCTTGAGGAACAGCCCACACCTCTAGCATCTCACGGGACCTGGTCACCACATTCTGCACCTCCTGCCTGACCAGGTAACCCTGGAAACGGTCATCATAAAAATACAGGTGCACCGAGACGGGGTAGCCAGTAGGTTCAAACCTGTGGGTAAAAAAACATTCATCAAATTAATCATCTGATGACTGGACTGGAGGAATGGATGCATGGACTGGATGGGTTGGGATGAATGGATGAATGTTGATGGAGGGACGGATTGGGACAGAGAGATTGGGATGGATGGATGATTGGGATGAAAGGTGGATTTTGATGAAGGGATGGATTGGATAAATGGATGAATGGGTTGGGATGAAGGGATGGATGGACTGGGATGGAAGGATGGATTGGGATAGAAAGAATAGGATGGACTGGATAGATGGATGGGTTGGGTTGGAATGGAGGGATGGATTGGCATAGAAAGACTGGGATGGATTGGATACATGGATGGATTGGGATGGAAGGATGGATTTTGATGGGGGATGGATTGGGATAGAGAGATTGGGATGGATGGATGATTGGGATGGAAGGTGGATTTTGATGAAGGGATGGATTGGATAAATGGATGAATGGGTTGGGATGAAGGGATGGATGGACTGGGATGGAAGGATGGATTGGGATAGAAAGAATAGGATGGATTAGATAGATGGATGGGTTGGAATGGAGGGATGGATTGGCATAGAAAGACTGGGATAGATTGGATACATGGATGGATTGGGATAGAGGGATAGATGGATTGGGTTGCAAGGATGGATTTTGATGAAGGGATGGATTGGATAAATGGATGGATGGGTTGGGATAAAGGGATGGGTGGACTGGGATAGAAAGATTAGGATGGATAGGATAGATGGATGGGTTGGAATGGAGGGATGGACTGGCATAGAAATATTGGGATGGATTGGATACATGGATGGATTGGGATGGAAGGATGGATTTTGATGGGGAATGGATTGGGATAGAAAGATTGGGATGGATGGATTGGGATAGAGAGATTGGGATGGACAGGATGGATAGAGTGGAATGAATTGGGATGGATGGATTGGACGGATGGGACTGTCACCTGCAGGTCTCAGAACTGCTTTGAGTGTTCTCCTGCTTACGGAGGCCCAGTCTAAAGAAGGAGGAGTATGCCGTGAGGGCCACATCATTGAGGGACGAGACCCCATCAGCCTGCTCGAACAGGCTCTCCCAGTACGCTTTCAGTGCCACTGTGCCCGGAGGGTAGTGGCCATACAGATGATTGTCCAGGATCTCAATAGCCTCCTGGTTCACAGTGGACTCAAACTTACGGGCGAAGAACGTAGGCCGCGTTAGTTGCTATCATGGGGGAAAAGAAGGGTTGAGGTGGTGTCAATGTCTATGATCAGGTGCAGTTTCTAGCAAGAAAAGGCAATTTGCTAATAAAGACACTGATTCTCATTCACTAATAATAGCGTGCACATTTTTTGTATGCATGGTTAGTGAATGAGACTCACTGTGATTGTTTCAATATTGTGTGGCTTCTGACTCAATGTATCTGCAGGTTTCACTTAATGGTTCACTGACCTGTATTCTGATGAGGTCTGAGGGTTTGAAGTCATTTGGTGAACAACCGCACCAGTCCACTATGTGCTTATACTGGCACTTGCAGCCCAACTTCCTGTTCCAGTTGGTAACACGCAGATTATTGTCGACCAAAGTATCACACATGTGACTGTTTCCCAGCACTGTGTGAAAGAAAGACTGAAAACCAGACAGAGAGGAAGTATATAATATACCCTCAAGGACACAGCACTTAAAGTTTACAGCTCACTGCAGTGCCAATTAAATAAAATTACCATGGAGTATCACATCAACAGACTTATCAATTTATGATTCAACCAGATTTAATACAATAACTGTGATTCATCGTGTTTCTTCAAATGGGTCATATCATCTTTTATGATTTAATTTTATTAGCCCGTTACCTCAGCAGGCAGAAGAGCGTAGGTGTAAAACTGCTTGAGCCCCGTCACCAGCTCGTCCTGTGAGTTTATTACATACTCCACAAACTTGTGCGTGAGGGCGAACCAGTCCGAGCCTCCTGACACCTCCAGCCCCTCAGGGATGGTGCGCTCGCCCAGACGCCACATGTGGTTGTCACATTCATGGAACAGGCGGTCCAAACCCTGCTTCTTAATGAACCTATGTGACAGGAGAGAGCAGGATGTAGACTGATGTCATGATAAACACTGTCACAGCTGCATTATTTGAGGCATGTCAACAGTGTCAAGACGGTATAACTATCCTGAAGTCATAATGAATGACAGAAGAAGTCTCATTAAAAGGCCGAAATTCCTGAATAGAAAGAAAAGAAAAAACTTTATAAAAGTAGTTTGGAACGGTCTTGTATATTGAGCTCCAAATCCAAATTATTGTGGTAAACTGCATGACAAGGTCAAAACTCAAAATAATGTGACAAAACTCAAATAAAACTATGATATTTATGATTCAAATATTAAATATTTTAGTAAAGAATATGTGTGAAAACATTTTGAAATTGCGTATTTTAGGTGAAAGATTATTACTTCATTACACCACTTGTAAATAAATTAATTTTTTCCGAATGTATGAAAGAAACATGAAAACAACGATTAAGTTATAATTAGACAATTTAAAACTATAATTATCTTTACAATGTCTCGGACGTTAATAATTATCATGGATCCAAATATAGAGCTGGTCGATATATTGAATAATCAAAATAATTGTTTTGGCGATATTCGCTACCATTAAAAAGTTTGAGGTCAGTGAGATTTTATTTTTTTTAAGTCTCTCATGCTCAACAAGGCTGCATTTATTTGATGAAAATACAGTAAAAACTGTGAAAATATTATTACAATTTAAAATAGATGTTTTCTATTTTATTATATGTTAAAATGTAATTTATTCCTGTGATCAAAGCTGAATTTTCAGCATCATTACTCCAGTCTTCAGTGTCACATGATCCTTCTAATATCATTATAATACACTGATTTGATACTCAAAAAAAATTTTTTTTTTATTGTTATCAATGTTGAAAAAAGTTGTGCGGCTTCATGATTTTTGTGCGATGCATTTTTTTCAGAATTATTTGATGAATATAAAGTTCATAACTCTTGGTAACAATGTCTTTATAGTCAATTTTAATCAACTTAATGTGCCCTTGCTGAATAAAAATATTAAATTCTTTCAAAAAATATTTAACTGTCGTGCATAATTAGGCAACATAATGAACAGCACGTGATTTTAATGCATACAGTTTGGACATTAAGTTTCCTAAAGGCCATGCCATTAGACTGGTTTGAAAATCCTTCCTCATTTCATGATTTGAGTATGAAAGCATCAAGACAGAATTGCTTCAATAGCAAAATAAGCGCTAGAGTTTGATTTATTCTATGAATCAATTCGAATCATTTAAATGAATAAATTCATAACTCTGATCCAACAGAAAAAAAATCTAATCTGCATAATCCCAGCCCACAAACAAAGTAGATGAGCTGTGATTGAGCTGTCATTTAGAGCATCCCAGGATGCAGACAGTATATGAGAACTAGTAACCCCACCTGGAATAACCTCAGAGTTGAATCGGAAATGAGTTTACCTTGCGTTCTCTCTGCCGTGAGACTTCAGGAAGTTCTTGTCACAGTTCTGGGAGAGGAAAGCCACAAGCTCATTGTTGGTCCTGTTTTAGATGACAGTGAGAGAGCAGAGAAGAGATAAAAATGAGCGATTTAGTCAGAAACCCAGCACTGACTGCAGGGTGCCATGGGTGAAGTCTTCATCTGGAAGGAATTAGCTGCTGCTGACAGGATTTGGCTGGTATCAACGTCTACATGTGCATCAGGCCATGTACACCGATTTGGCTTATTTAGCTTGCATTAAAAAAAAGAAAAAACATCAACATAGAACATAGCATTGCATTATGCAAATAGCATTGTATTATGCAAATGTGTTACCCTGTGATGCTGTCACGGAAGTGGGATTCGCTCTATTGGCTTCACAACTTTGCAGATAATTTACATACACAGACAGCTATTTTACACACTGCGTGAAAGGCAGCATTCGAATGGCTTAATGGGGGCACTTTAAATCAGCATCATCAACCAATCTCAAATTTTTTCAATGACCTTACTGCAATGCATTCTGGGATTGCCTTTTCCAGGAAGATAGCACTGAAGGAATCATCCTAACAACCTTTTGGAATGGCTTCATCCGCTAACTGACTAGTCCAGGGTTTCCCAAACGGGAGTTTGTTGAGGGGTCGTGAGGGAATTTGAAAGTTGATGAAAAGCTAATAATTAATAGAATCAAATGTCAAATTCAAAACAGCTGCACAATTAATGAATTAAAAACATTAATCGCAAGATACACAAGTGCAGCTCATGATCCATTGGTCTCAGAGTGACTCACAAACTCAATCTCTAAATGAGTTACCAGTTTAATATTTATATTTGGGAACGCGATGTGCTCTAGGTTGACTTTATTAATATTTGCAAATTCTCCAAAATTTTTGTGGACAGAAGTTTACAGCATAAAGCCAAAATAAAAGCTTGGGTATTTGAAATGGTCAAAGCTCGAGAGTTTGAATGTTTAAAGGTAAACAATTTAAGATATAAATATCAGTATCGTAATTCACAGTGTAAAATAAAAAGATTGTTATAGTTTAGGGATAGAACTGGTAGAACTGACTTTATTGTACAGTTTAACTTTTTTTTTTTTCAGAGCCCTGTCTAAGGTGATGCTGACCTGGTAGGGAAGTCAGTGGCACTGAGGTTGATGAAGAAGTCCCAATTCCAGTCCAACATGGACAGCAGGTCATGCATGCTGCGCAGGTAGGCCTTCAGCAGACTGGCCCCGCCCCAGATGGTGACCATGCGCCAGGGTGTAGCTCTCACGTTGGGGTAGAGCTCTGCCATCTGCAGCACCTCCCGGTGCATGTAGTTTGAACGCTGCAAGGCACAATATAACAAAGATCTTCAATGATCACCAATGGTCTTGAACATGAGTATATCATGAAAGAATTTAAATTTTTAGTCGAACGATTCCTTAAATATTTCAAGCATGTTACTGCAGTTCAGTGCTGGAAGCGGGAAGATTTCTTGTCAGGAATTCAGTTTAGCTCTGAAAGACTTTACTTTTAAGAGGCTAAAACCTGAAATAGCTTCAAATGAAACACTAGAATCAGATGAAATGGGCAAATAGAGAGGAAGAGACAGAGCAGATGTTGTGCCAAATCATATCAGGGTGTGAACGAAGTGCTCCTCCAGCAACAGGCCGGCAAACTTCAGCTCTACAAACACATCTTTGTTCTCCAGCATGTGAGCTGACCTCCACTGCGCTCCGCTAACACTCGAGTTCAAATCAAAACTCAGACGCACAGGGCTGTCTTTAAGGACCCTAAAGAGTTTAGTTCATTTTGGGTCAAAGTGGTTTTGTGAACTCCACTAGAAGCTTAAATGATAAGGTTGGCTTGAACTGGTGTGGTGTGCAGTCCAAAAATCTTGACCGTAACCAAATATTCTGGACCGACTGAGCCAACAGATGAAACCAATGCTAACTTTGAAATGGCAATTGTGTGAAATACTAATTACACTGTTGAATTTTTATATGAATGTACACAACCTCTCTTTAACTGGTGTGACTTGACAATAACACAAAAGCTTCAACAAATGTTAAAATATTGTTTAACTTAACAGTAATTTTCCATATGTTAGTATTGAGCAATATTGATTTTAAAGAAACTTAAAGGGATACTCCACCCCAAAATGAAAATTTTGTCATTAATCACTTGCCCCCATGTCGTTCCAAATCCTTAAAAGCTTAGTTTGTCTTCAGAACACAATTTAATATATTTTAGATGAAAACCGGGAGGCTTGTGACGGTCCCATTGACTGCCAAATAAATAACAGTGTCAAGGTCCAGGAAAGTATGAAAAGCATCGTCAGAATACTCCATCTGCCATCAGTGGTTCAACCGTAATGTTATGAAGCGACGACAATACTTTTTGTATCCAAATAAAACAAAAATAACGACTTTATTCAACAATTTGTCTCCTCTGTGTCACAGCGTATGCTCTTCTGTGTCAGCCGCGCCGCAAGGATACGTTTTCTACGTATATTTACGCTTTTATTTGAAAGAAAACAGCATGTATAGTATAATACATCTCTCATAGATGTTTGTTTTGGAATATCTTTTATGTTCAACAGAAGAAAAACTCATACAGTTTTGGAACAAGTGGAGGGTGAGTAAATGATGACAATTTTCATTCTGAAAGTGAACTAATCCTTTAAACGTGTTGAAATCTGTGTGGGAAAATATTTTTATTTCGCTCGAAACTCCTATTGAAATTACTTGATTTTGCAGCAAAAATGGCTAAAAAAAATGCAAATGTGACAGAAGCTTTAATCACTGAATGGCAAATAATTACTTTAAACCTTGTCCAACTCAAACAGAGATCCATGTTATAATGAAATTATGGTTCATAAGGCTGTTCTTATGGCTCGTTTCCACGGAGCAGTACGGTTTAGTTCAGTACAGTACAGTACAGTACAATTCGGTATGGTACAGCCTGATCCGTCTTGCATTTCCACCACCAACAGTACCCTTACTTAATAGGCATAGTGTATGCCGGAAAGTAGCAATCAACATCTCTTTCTCGAGCAGGAAATGTGCATGCGTGTGAAAATATAAAATTCTAAAATACACCGTTATAATAAAATGTTTGCGCACTGTAATGTAAACAAGAGCAGCATGGCGGAACGAGTGAAGGAGATGCTTAATTCCCCTTGTAGCACACGCAAGTAACGATGTCAATCAATCAATGTTCTGCAGTGAGCCTAGCTCCAGCATTTAGGTACCAGACTATTGTGCTAGGTACCCCAACAGAAGGCTCCCAAAAAAAGTTATGGTTCGCTATTTTGGTACCAATCACAACTTCAGACAACTAAAAATGGAAGTAACTGTGTACTGTACCGTACCGCTCGGTGGAAACGCGCCATTAGATACTAATACAAATCCTGCGCAATCTTACCTTGTCCACATGGATGTAATAAAAGTGGTCTTTGTGATAGATGGCTTTGAGGAGACGTTTCAACTGTCGGACTGCTCGTCCATGAACCACCAGCATAAAAACCACCCTGACTGGGTTTTCTACCTTGGAGAGGTCGATGTTGGCAAAATCTGTATGCTGGATGGCACTGGAGATCACTAAAGATGGACAGGGAGGACACAAACAAACTCTATGTCTATTTACTTTCAAGCATGACTGGATGATATGATGGTTGAAGGAATGCATTTACCATGCTGTGGGCAAAACTGAGGCAGAGACTGAGGCATGAGCTGTCCCTCTTGGTGCTTGCATACGATGTTGGCGATCTCCTGTCTGCACTGCCGCGAACCCGCGCGGTTGAGGGCAGACAGGGCGTCCTTGCCCAAGATCTCACATTTGGGCACAAAGTCACTGCTTGGGACTTGAGGAGCACCCTCAACGCTGCCAGGCTCTCCTGGTGCTACTAGATGGATTTTGGCCATTTCCCCTGCCCGGTTCTCGCTGAAGTTACGGCTGCTCGAGGGATCATAATGGGCCGGTTTTTCAACCGCTACTCCAACTTCTGGCCCGCCAAGACTCTTGTCCTTCAAAGAGGGCTTGTTTCTCCGTCTAGACCCCCTTCTGATGATGGTGGTGACGGCAGGCTTATCCTGGCGCTGCCTCAACTGGCCGTGTTTCACCCCAGACAGGGCGTTTTGCCTCTCAGTGGCCACAGGGTCCATCTTCTTCTCCTGTCCATTGTGGTCAGGCAACTTTGACCGCCTGTGTTTCCGCTGAGAAGGAAACAGAGTAAATAAATCAGAGTTTTGATACTGAATCCCTCCACATCAGGGCAAATGAGAAAAAAAAGGACCAAACTTTATTCTCAAAGGAGGAAGTCCGTTTTAGAACAGACGGATGATTCACACTCCGAGAACAAACTTGCTGATGTTTCTGGGAGCCCAGAGGCACAACATGTTTGCTTTGTTTCTCATTTGTGGTTTCCCTGGCTCCAGTTGTGGCTATTTTTAGCATCGTTTAGTGGCGGGAATCAGAGGAAGCAGAGATCCGTAATGAGGATAGTGACTCACAGAAGGAGGTTTGGGTGAGAGCTCAACCAACACAGAAAAACACTCAGCGCCCTTATCTTACAGCACTAACAGTGGCATATTTTAGGAGCATTTACTGCATTAAGTAAGAGTTCGGTGTTTCACTGTGGGAAAGCATCTGCTGAGGTGCAAATCTCTTGTGTGATGAGAGCCTGAACTGGTCTCTGACACGTCAGTGTTTTAAACAGTGTGCTCCCTGATGAATTAAACCGTTTCACACATGCTATAAAGGTCCATTAAAATGATCCTAGAATTTACTGTATAGTATATAAAAAAACTAGTGAGCATTTACTGGTGGTCATGTGGTGTACTCAATTTATAAACAAATCTCTAATTGCATCACCACTCAAAATGTTCACAACTCTTCATTATTCATATATAATACATTTTACTAAAAATATTTGCATGTAAATATTAGGGCGGTTATTGGTCTCTGGTAACAATTTTAATTTTAATGAACTGATATTGATCCCAAGATCAATCTTTTAATCTATGCTGCTTTCAGTTGACGCATGAACAAAACTTCATAAACCATTATTTGTAGCACACCGCCAATCCCACAATCGAATTGAACATTGTTCCTGTTACTTTTGATATGAAAAAGTTTCAGCTTTCGAATTCTGTACAAATTTTATTGAAATTCAAACAATAAATGTAGTTTTGTCATTTTTAATTTGGCATGTCAGATCACTGTAGCTGCCTTAGTTTAAGCGGCATGTGAACCAATATTCTACTACTAGTTACAGTATGAAATAAAACATGAATGAACATCACAAGGTGTTGAAAGAAACAGTACAACTTAATGAAATGTATTGTGTCAGGTAATCGCTCAGTGTTTCAACCATGTAAAGATGGCAATAAAATTTGAGAAATTTTATATTTACCTCAGGAATATCATTCAATGTCTACAGCTCAATATGTACTAAAAAAGAACTCTAGAGGAGCAATTTGCTAAATATCTGTACTATTAATGTTCATTTTTCAACAAAAATTTGATGTAGAAACAATTATATCATCAGAAAGTTGACAAAAATATACTTGCAATATGTGCAACAAATGTTTGCATACAACTCAGATTTAATTTGGGTGTTAAGTATATCTAAAAATAAACTGCAATTTTATAGTTTAGGCCCTGTTGTTCATTTAAATCTGTAATATTACAGTAAAGCACTAAGTAAGAAAGTTCTCTGTATAGTTTACAGTTTAAGAAAAATGCACAATTACCTTAAATATTTCCAAATTAATCATATTGAATTGAAAGCTGGAGATCATAATCGAATCAAAACATTAAAACTGCATCAATATTCAGCCGTAGTAAATATAGCTGTTTATTACAATGTACTGATATAAATATAAATGAAAATAATTAAATTACAATCACTTTTCCTTGTGTTATATTTGATGTCATAACTATTTTAAATCTGTATGCCTACAATAGTTTGCTTGGTTGTTGGTTCAAAGCAAATACAGAAGACTGAGATACATGTGGGTCAAAGACGAGACGTCATCAAATTAAATTTACAAAACTGATTTTATATACATAAAAAGCATACTGAATGCAAATTTCTACTTTAATGTTTGAAATAGCTTTTGTAAAAAGTCAAAATATGGGTGAAATAATGTTCCACCCTTCATACAGCTTAAAAGATACATTTTTGTAAAAATGAAACAATATAATTATTCTGACCTGTAGAAGAAGTTGACACCATACTGATGTTTAAGTTGTTACTATGGCAGCTGATGTACACATTCCAGACACAATCTGAACAAACAGATTTCATCACATGCAGAATGACAGTGTGAACAATGAGTCCTAAACACTGGTGTGTGCAGAGCCAACCAAACCTAAGAACAGCATGAGAAAAGCCTTATCAGCACACCTGCCAGTGATATTCCAGTGCTGAGCACAAACAAAATGACTTGAGGCATGTGGCCACGTGGCCTTCCATTTTCACACAATCCCAAACAAGTCCATTATGCTACATGTTTCCTCTGCAAACCCAGATGAGCTCATGACTGCACACACCTCAGTGTAATGACCAACACGACTCCCATAATAATGTGAAAATAAGATCCGAGCAAGCACAGCTCTTACTGTTAAGGTCCTTGCACACAGAGTCCGAAATTTTTGCACGTTAAAAAATAAATATGACCTCACGTTGTGTCAGTCACGTTTACACACTGCCTCCAAAACTGACGTCCAGCTTAAAAAAAATTCTAATCGGGGTCAATTTTTTTTTTGTTTTCCGCATCCGTAGCATTGACACAATGTGAGTTCGTATTTATTTTTTAGCGTGCGAAAATTTCGTAAGAGAATTTCTGACTCGGTGTGCAAGGACCTTAACAGTAAGAGCTGTGCTTGCTATGATCTTATTCTCATGTTGGAGAAAATAACGTGAGAAGATAATGTGAAACAGCACAAAATTTGTCTAGTGCACACACGTTCGACGTTGTTTCTTAATGAATTTTTTTTTGTTCGTTTCCTGCATACCAAGACACGCAATCGTAAAATCAAAAGTAATTGTGTGTACCAGAACGAAAGTCCTGTATTTGTTCTGTTTGGTAACAGTTGTTGCTATCACACAACCCTCAACATTGCAAGTAGAGTAAATCACTCACTTATGCTACTAAATTTGGTGCTATGTGACAAAATAATGCCTGTATTTAGCCATTGGCTAATAAGTTATGGTTGTACTTAGTGTCCCCACATTGAAAAAAAATAATAAACTATACAAATAATAATGTATAGTCCTACAAGGCTATTATTATCAGAGCATGTGAGCCAAGCATAGCGTCCCGAGAGGGTAGCGTCATTTTACCAGCACTGCCTAGTACCATGTTCCAAACAGGAGCAAGTATACTACATAGAATTTCCTGTCGGCGCGTTATTTGAGCGGGCTTTGCTTTTCCTTTAAGCATGAGCGATACACGAGTAGAGCGTTCACATGGGCTGTGAGCAACTCAACGGAACGCACATTCATAGAGTGGAATATTGAGCGGAGCGTCACACTGTACAGTGACGATGGAGGGAGAGTGAAACCTGTGCGCTGAACACCACTGGGCAATACGGCGCGCCATATATTTTCGGCCGTTTTTCTCTTTCAGCCAAAAGTTAATGCATTAACTAACGTAAAGAGTTACCTATTGTTCTTTATAATTCATTTGCACTTTAATATACAAAATGTACAGAGTTTTTTTTGCTCTTAAAAAAAAAACAAAACAATTATACGTGTTATAATTCTACACCAGCGGTTCTCAATTCCAGTCCTTGCGCCCCCCAGCTCTGCATATTTTGCATTTCTCTCTTTGTTAACACACCTGATTCAGATAATCAGCTCGTTAGAAGTGAGCTCCGTGCATGAACTGTGTTCCCATTGACATGGTCCCTACACAGTGTTCATTGCTCCCTACTCCCTGAGCAGGGGAATTCTGTTGAAGTTTACTTCACTTTGGAACATTCATTCATGGATTCATGCAGGCACAGAATGTACGTATTAGTTTGCAGTCAGCTGTAGTCTTGAGTGGTGTGTTCAAGCACAGCTCTTTGGTCTAGATGCAGCTGACGCAAGATGACAACACCGTCGGCTTTCAACACCAACTTCTTTGAAGTCAGCTTGGTGTGTCCCGATGTTAATATGCTGATTTGCTGATTAAATGTAACATTCATTCTCTCAAGACTGATAACATTACCTTTAGTGGTCACACAGTATATTGACAAGGCTGACAAACAGGCCGTGTTCAGATGCTTACATTTACACAAGGCTAGAAAATTTGGTCTGACGATGTGGTTGAGATGACAGTGGACTGTATCAAAGTGGAAGTGAAAATCGTGACATTTGCCAAGTATGGTAACCCATACACTGAATTTGTGCTCTATGCATTTAACCCATCCAAGTGCATACACACTTGGAGCAGTGGGCAGCTATTTGCTGTAGCACTCGGGGGCATTTGGGGGTTCAGTGCCTTGCTCAAGGGACTCACCTCAGTTGCGGTATTGAGGGTGAAAGGGAGCACTGGACATTAACTCCCCCCACCAACAATCCCTGCCGGTTCTGAGACTCGAACCCGCGACCTTTGGGTTACAGACCCATTTGAATGGAGTTCTGCCACCCTGAGAAGCTCCCAGAGTGTCTGTTGTGGGATGTTTCACATGTTTGATTGAATACTTTGCTGCAGCCTCTCTCCTAGTTGGCCCTCATGGGAATGGTGTCTCTTTCACAATCCTGATTCCTATAGTGGACACCTACTGCACGTATTACAGCCATACTGTTGCAATGTTCTCTGATTTGCTGATTCAGGAACAATGCATTTTTGATTGACAAAGAAGCCTTTCTTTTCTCATTTCATGCAACCCTCCAGGTGTGCAGACCAGCATGTATGGTGTGCCATTCAGCCCCAAGCTGTCCTAATGGCAGCTGTCGACTTTGTTGGAGCAAGAATCAGGCTGCAGAATCTAAAGCTCACGTCAGGAATAAAGCCCAAAGTATACTTCAGTGTGAAACAAACACTTAGCCTATTTATACAAACTAACACACAACCGAATGACTTCTGACCGCTTGTGTTATGTTGTGTGAACATAATGACAGTCAGCATGCGGAAAACCCACTCAGAAATAACGAAGGACAACCACAGCACATCTACAGGCTTCTCTGACCTCTCTCTCCCTCTGTAGTGTCTCAGCATGATGAAAGAGGCCATTGATTTTGCAGCCTTTGGTCTCTGAGACTGGAAGAATGAGTTACTGCATGTGATGCTGCAGTGACCAGTGCTGCTTACAGAGGGATCAGAGGAAATTTAATGATTCAGATTCCTTTTTAACGATTCAGTTTCCTCAACAGTTTCATTTAGTATTATTCATAAGAATTCATTAGAATCATTCATAAGTGTTTTTGAATCATTAAATGATCCTGCTAATATGAATCATTTGTTCAGGAATCAGAGTACAAACATACATTTTTCATGCAGGAAGTGTGTTTTCAATGCAGCTGTTTAGTGATTGTTTTTTTAGTGATTGTCAGTCATGCCTGAATGAATTCAAGATGCACTTTTTCATTATACAAAAATGCAGGTTATAAGCATTTTGGGTTTCTTTTCACAATATTCTCTTAGCACTTTCTCTTAGACTTTCGTGTGCACACGAGAAATCATTAAACTGAGCCACCTATTGCACCATTTCACGGCGTGGTTTCTTGGCCGCCACAGATTATATGTTAAAACATACCTAAGGGCTTGAAATATGATGTACTGCCTTAAAGCCAAATTTTTAATAGATTTATTTTATAGTGCCAGTCTTTTTGTAGACTTTTGAACTTGGCAAATAGGAAAACGGACACAGCTGTGTTGTGCCATTAGCCCATTTTATGTCATGGTTTCTCCAGCGCCACAGAGGATGCGTTAAATTGGACATTAGGTATGGCCAGCCGTTTTATCTTAAAATGTTCCTAGATTAATTTGTTTGTTCAATACCTAATGTGTAAGTTGTACCCAGTGTAGGCAAATTTGACAACAAACTTCCTCAAACTTCCCTGATTTGTGGGTTATTTTTGAGTGTATGAAGTAAACTTTTGCGAGAGGCAGTGTGCAGACAGCAGTCACCTAATTGTCAGCTGTGAGATGTTGTTTAATGCTGCCCTTTATGCTGTAAGTTTTGTGCAATCTTGTGGGCATAAAATACTTTGTTGTCGGCAAACAAACAGCCCAGTACACTCTATACAGCACACACAAATACTGGGGAAATTAAAACGACCAATTGCAGGTATATTGGCCTGTTTGTGTAGTACTTTTCAGCATTGAATGACTTATACATAATGAATGTCTAAAACATTTAATTGTATTTATAAATAAAAGCTATATTTATCATATTTGTAATAGTTTTTATACTCTGTCCGTTAATAATTTATTTTACTGAGCTCACTGCAGTGTGTTCTAGGATTGTCTTCTCCACAATACTGCCTTTCTTCTGAAACAGAGTCGATACTGTCTAGATAGGCAACTCACTCTGTTTCGAAACAGCTGTTGGTTTACTTTGAAACGACTGAGCTTGAAAGTCCAAACAGCTCCTGATAATGAGGCCCACTGGTGCTGTATGTTCTGACACTGGTCTAGGGCTGCTGGTCACTGGCTGGCTCTCCTCTTCCCACAGTCCATTGTTTTTGTGTGTGGGCAGCAGCAGACTTGCTGTGTAATGTGCTATAGCACAAAGTGCTGGGAATTGCTTGTTATTCCTCCCTCTCCCATTACATACTTCCAGCACCACATCGGCATGCCTTGCGAAGTTGTGGTTAGCTTTTTTTGTCTTACCACAGGACTGTGTTTTTTGCAGAGTCTTTTTCAGTTTGTTTGTTTTACAAATACATTCTTTTGGCAACGATAGAAGCTTGTCTCTAATAGCCCAAAGTATACTTCGCCCACATTCCGCAACTGTCCATGTAACGCAGTTTTCGTAATTATGTGTCCGTGTCCGTGAGCAGTCTAATATACAGCAAGCACAGGTACAAAAAGCACAGGTGCGAGGTGAATGTTGAGAAAGTGAGCGTTACCTGGCAGGGACAAGTTTAAGCAGACTAAATGACTGCAAGTCCTGCGTACGTCACCAGTGAGAAGTTTGTCATTTCACTAGGAGATCGAGTTATCACCTATTGATTAAACATTACGAAGTAATAAAAAAAAATGCAAACAATTTATCTATGCATATGCTTAATTAAGAACTACAATATGCATTTAGAAAAACATAGATACTGTGCATTTTCATTTAAACAAGCTAAAATTTCTGAGATTTTAACAAATTTATGTGTGTTGAACATCATTTAAAACAATGTTGAGCTTTTTCCAGTATTTTCGTCTTCCAGGTTTAAAATCTACATCGTGGCGATGTCACAGGTTGTGACATGGCAAAGGACTATAGTACCTTGATGACGCGCAAGTGTTTCTAATTTATCCATATAGGATACTGAGTTTTTGTATCCTATGCAAAGAAACTGTTTTTTAATTATTCATGACAGCACATGATGCTTTCAAATGACAGACCTGTCAAACTGTGAGATCGTGCAGTAGTTAGGCGGTCATGGGTCGCCACTTTGTGTTTGCTTCTGTGGTGTAAAAGTTTGGGTTTGGGTTGCTTTTGCATGGCTTTCCCCACAATACTGCCAGGGCTAGGGGCGGTTCATTGGCCATCAGCTACTGATGCATCAAAACTGTTTGTTTGCAGCAAGCATATTTCTCGCGAGAGCAAAGAGAACTGGAAAATGTTGGAATTCAGCCTTGTTCATCAATGCAGTTTGCGTTTGGTGAGTGATCAAACTTTTTTTTGGTGCATAATTATTTTCAAATATTTATACATTATAGACACATTTATTGTGTGTGCATAAACAATTATATTTATAATAAATAATAATAATAATTGTATATGTACAGTAATTTTTTTTTTATGGAATAAAATCTAATTTATGCAACAGGGCATTCAGTCACAGAGGGTTATCAGTGTATTTCAGTGTATTTTAACTTGTATTTTCCTCACGTTTTACCCGAGTTTTAGTGAGAGTTGGTATTTATAGTTTTCAGTCACGTGACGTGTGCGGTCACCTGGCGGGCAAAACAATGGGCCGACATGGCAGCTTACACCG
Source organism: Cyprinus carpio (assembly GCF_018340385.1). Classification (NCBI taxonomy): domain Eukaryota; kingdom Metazoa; phylum Chordata; class Actinopteri; order Cypriniformes; family Cyprinidae; genus Cyprinus; species Cyprinus carpio. The sequence continues at coordinate 32,571,350 of NC_056574.1, forward strand.
GGATCTCCATAGAAACGCAGAACAAGCCGGACAAATTTCCTTCTGTTTCAAGCAAGAAATATTTGAATTAAAACATTTAAACCGCCAGCTTCCTGCCATAGCTCGACTTCAGTGATGTTTACATCTATCTTGTGGAGAATCCCTCCCCTTACACCGACCCCAGGATGAAAGTGTACAAAAGTACAGACAGTCATATGTACTTTAGATCAGGGTGGTTCGTTAAAGCCCTGATTAGACAGAACACGTATTTCAGGTTTGAAAATGCGAGGCAAACCGTGCTGCCCTTTTTGAATTTAGAAAAGAGAAGTGCGCTGCAGTTTTTTTTTATGTTACTAAGCAACCACTAAATCAGCTGTCCTGCGGCTAAAACGCAAGGCGCCTGGGAGCACATAAACCACACGCAAGGGGCTCACTGCCAATAGAAAACAATTAAAGGCACCTCTCACTGCAAAAAACGTGCCTGGTCCGATCGGGGCCTAATGCTGCCATTTGGGAGGAGAAGAACAAGAAATTCTTCATTATCAAAGCAATGGTGAGTCATTTTAGTCAACATTGTAGGGGAGTGGTTTTTGTAGGTTAACACAATACATTATGGCATAAATCTAATCAAAACTTGTTTTCCAATGTCAGGTAAATCATTCCTACATTTTTAACGTCCCCCACTGACAGCCTGGGCTGCTGTGGAGGAGGAGGGCCACTGCACCTGTATGGCAGGTTTAGGAGAGGTGTGTTCATGTAGGTGCCATGCATTTGCTCTTAGGCAAAGTTATTTATTTTTCATTACCTCAAGTTAAAAAATATAGATGTGAATCATTACCCTGAATTATTTTTTAATTGGATGAATGAAACACTTTTTTCAGTATATGCACAGGGAGTCAGATAGCTTTCACAAAGGCCCAGAGAAAGAGATTGGTTGATGGGTGTGGTGACCTTCCCCCTGCCAAGCCTCCACTCCCAACCCAACAATATTCTACATTTATCAGAACACACTGAAAAGGAACCTGTCAAAAAAAACACCTCATTTGTGATATTAGCAATGCACACTGTTGTGACTGTCATTAATTACTATCATTTAATACTTGAGGTGTACAACAGTTTTCTGTTTCCAGATGGGGCACTGAGCCACCACACCAATCTCACAGTCTGGATTGGGGGGCTGGTCATTTTTAGCCCTTAATATCCATGGTTCGGGGCATCCCAGATGGCATAATATCATGTGACTGCAATGAACTGGGTGTGTTGGAGGTAAAGGCACCCAGCAGCCTTCAGTATAGCACTTTAATTGAGAAAAGCAAAGTGGACAGCACATTTTGTTTCCAAGAGGTTGAGGGTAAACGTTCACTGAAGAAGGACCATCAGAACTTTAATCAGGTGCAGACACAAATTCATCTGACACAAGCAAGCTACTGTGACTTTGTTGTCTGGGGACCAGGGGAAACCCACATTGAGAAAATTCTGCCTGACCCTGACTTTTTTGACACACATTTGTCCAGAAATGCAGAGCTACTAGCAAAAGTGTTTACAGATCCTATTCTAGCAACATCACACCACCAAACCATCTGAAGACAACGTCTGTTACTGTGGGGTGCCTGTCCTGCATGATGACGACAGACTTGAGTGCAAGTCAGGGATCTGTAAAAAAAACTGTACATTCACAAAAGTTGTTTAAAATTTGACACCACACATTTAAAAATGTTGGAAATGCAATGACTGAAAGCCGAAGACAACCAAACAAAGGCAGGATAACAGAAAAGAAGAAAAAAAAAACCCTAAACAGTACAAGTTTGAAGCATTTTATTTTACAGAATAATATATTATATATTATAATTTGTTTCATTCACAGACTTGACATCAAATTAGTTTTTTCAAATGATTTAATCACTGATGGGAATAACAATCCGTTGTGCACCAACACTTGCCAAGAACAGCTGATGGAGCCAAATTTGTCAGTGCACCGCACACATGGATTATTATATCCAGAAGTATTAGACCTTTGGGATGCTCAGCTTCACACATCTGAATTCATATTGTACTTTGAAGTATGTATGTACCGATTCCTTGCCTCACCGATAACTCTCTCAACACGAATCCAAACTGATGCAAGTCTTCGTTTGGACTCCAATTCAACAGGACCCAGTTCTTTTCCCCCTGTACTAAAAGCTGGGATCTGAGCTCTGCGTTGTACAGACCAACACATCAAACCCTCTATCAGCCAATATCACATCTCCTGGGTTGAGGTGATCTAAAAATCCAGTTTTCAGTCAAGTATTTGTCTTATGTTCTGCTATCAGATATTAAAGAAACTGTTCCTTGTGGTGTTATGCCAATTAGGTATTAAGAGTAGGCCAGTGCTCTTGCTCTTAGGTCTCAAAAGCAGTCAATAATGTAGGCACATCTGCGAAAGACCAGTCTAAATATCATAGGCACTTAGAGCTGAAGCGCTTCTCGATTTGGCAAAAACACTTAAATCGTGTTCCGAAATGTTCTGCTGGGAGTTGGAATTGAGATCTTAAATATACAACTGAGCAATTTGTACATTTTCAGCCTCATAAGAGTTAACAACAGTTGCTGGAAAGGAGAGTTTGTACCAGTCTGCAAAAATTATATCACAATTGTGCAACTTGGAGTATGTGATTCCAAGGGATTCCAGTCATTGGTTTTACTTTTTTGGTTTGTCTTTTTTCAAAAGCCAGTTCATCGAACTTTCCTGATTTAATAATGTCTTTCAGCTTTTGGTTTTCCTCCCTGAGGGCATAACATTCACTCTGCAATCTTTCAGTCTTTCCCTTCACACACTGTTGTTCATCCTCAGCAGGTGGTGCCAGCTCTTTCTTCTGAACCCTCTTGTTCTTCATTCGCTCATACCTGTCCTTTCTGTCTTTCTCCCTCTTCCTCTTCCTCTTCTTTAAGGCCGATGGAACCCTGTAAGGAGACAGCAGGTCATCAGATTTGGCACCTATAGTGAGAGAAGAAAGTTTGTGTGCAACAAGTTGGGACAAAAATCAGTTGAATGAATAACATTCCTCCAGACTGGCTGAACAGTCTCTCCCTTAAACAGCTGCTGATAAATATTCACACTGAAAGTAAACCTTTCCTTTAATTATATCTTATTACTATGCTATGTATGAACACTATGCAATCATGTATAAAAAGAGAAAGCATTGCGAGTTTATATTATTGAGAAACAACAGTTTATCAGTCTGAGCACAGGCTTAATATATTGTACTACATATGATCGAATAAAGGTGCAAAAGGATTTGCAAATCATTGCATTTTCAGTTAATTTATCTCTAACAGCATGAGCATCCCAACTTTAATTTTAGCTAAAATTTGCGTAACTAATCAAGACCACTGTAGTTGAATGCATCAGCCCACGACAACAAACCATGTAAGAAGAAGATTACATAGAGATGTGATTTATGGCTAAAAATACAATGATTAATATATCCAGTGTTTACGTGTGCTTACCTTTGATGACGTGTTCACTGCAAACACGGGGAAAGAGGCACGTTTAATGGCACAAATCCACAAATTCCTTCCTTCTGGGGTTTATTTTTCTTTTTTGGACAGGATTCTGTAGAAGCAGAGCCCAGGCTTGTCTCCTCGTCAGTTAGTGCATCCTATTGATAGTTTTCACGTGACGCCACACACTCACAGGAGCTTGCTCCACTGACCGCCAGTTATTATTACGCAGTTTGCATAAAGTAGCAATGCAGTAGATGCAGATATTAAAAGGTGAAATTTAGTAAACACCTCATAATTGATGATGTATATCTTGTACAGGCAAGCAGATGAAGCCAGAATATAAACAAAATGCGCAAAGTTTCACAATAAATGATTTCCCACAGAAAACCGTTATAAAGAAAACACTGAACCATTAAGCGAATCTGCATTCATATTCCGACCTCATCTGCGTGCCTTTGTAAACTATGCATCATTATTTATAGAGATTTATAGAGAATTTGATATTTTAATAGTACAGTTTAAATATATTAAGGCAGTGTTTAAGTGTTTTTACAATGTTTGTCGCACTGTTTAATGATAGAAATATTGCCGCGGGTGCTTAATATGGATTGCAACTGGCCAGAACCTGCATTTTTTCACATACCTTTGTTTTATTCTGTTGAGAGGCGATCTAAATAATTGCGGCTGTGAAACAGATGGAAAATTGCTAGGCTTGTGCTGCGGTTCTATGGATGTTTTGCCCTACAGGTCTTCGAGAAAGCTATCACTTGCACAACAACTATCAATGGGCCTCTGACAGATGACAGATGACCCCTCCCCTCCCTTCTCCTCACAGCCATCCACACCACAGATTTTTTTTTTTTTTTTTTTTTTAAAAGAGGCACCATTGCACTTCAGGTGTCCTGAGTTCAAGTCCCGGCTTGAAGGCTCCTATGGGGAACCAAAGTGGTTGTTCTATGGCAGAGGTTATATAAACTGGTCCTGGAAGCACCCCACAGTCTCTACTAATGAGCTGATGAGTTGAATCAGGTGTGAGAGATGAGGAAGACACAGAAAACGTGCAGAGCTGGAGCTGCTCGGTCTTGAAAACCACTGTACTACAGCATCACTGAGAAAACCGCCTACTGGAAGCTTTTATTTTCAGTTGTGTAGCAGGCATTTTTGTCTAGCATATAGTCTCAAAAGCCTAGTGAGCGACCTGCGAGGCTCAAAAATGCTGTCTAGGTTGGACAATTCATACTAGCCCCATACTGTATTCTCGATAAGGCTGGAGTTCAATAGATTCTTACACAGTGAAGCCCGAAAATGTATGCATGAAGATTAAGAAGACTTTGATGCTTAAATATGCGGTCTATGTATGTAGCTCTCTAGGTTTTAATCCCAAAATGGCCAAAAACGCTGCCTTAGTAGACAGCACACTTAGTTTTGATCGCTGTGGGTGAAGTCAGTCCAGTCATTTAAAACCCGAAGCCGGTCAAAACAAACCGCTCTAAATGATCGACAACACAACGCTTGATCAAAACAACCGCAGGGTGTTTCATATACTATACCCCTCTCTGAACAGATGCAACAGACGGGTTTGTTTACACTCGACGGCGCTATTACTGGAGTAACATTCACCTAATGAGTCTGAGTAACGGCTTTAGCTTAGCCTAGCATGCTATCCTACACCCTCGGATCAGACAGCGTCACTGAAGCCAGGAGAACATGTTCACCCGCGTGAAACAGCACCTACCTCGGCCTCTCCCTCCTCCAGACTCCGCAGGCTCCATACCACCAGCCCCTGGATCAACAAGATCGTTAAACCGGTCGCGATTGCGAGTTTATACCGTCTAAGGAGCTTCTGTACACGGGTGCTCGCGACCATCTTTCCCCTGTGAATCTTATATCGCATATGGCAGCGAGTCGCGTTAGCGGCGAGTGACTCACTCTGAGCGAGTCGACTCTGCAAATCAAACTGTGAACCGATCAGCGCCCTTTCAGAGAGCGTTGTGGTTCAGAGTCGTTTAACCAAGTGATTCTGATTCAAGTGAATCAAACAGAGTCACTTTTTTTTTTTTTAAATTGAACAGAATGTCAACACATTCAATACAGTTACAACAACAACAACAAATACAACCGTTTTCATATGCTAGGGGGAGATGTAAACAATATTATAGGAATACATTAAAGAGTGCACAAGCTCACAAAATTCGACTAGCTTTTTGTTTTTACGAGGGCAATATAGACTCAATAAATGCTTTTTTAAATTCCCATAAAAAATTTATATTTTACAATAATACCTAAAATAAAAATTAAATTTAGCCATTAAAATTAAAAAATTAATAATAACAATAAAGAGTTGGTCTGTTTAACTTTAAAGTTTACAATAATGCCTAAAAGAACATATTTCCACTTTAAAATAACATTTTTGTCAACATTGACACATAAGGGCAGTGCTAAAATGAACAGCTGACTCTGGCTTCTGCTTGCAAAAGCTACAGCTTACATCTATATCTTCTTTTCAATGTAATTAAATAAAGTTTTGCAGGGTATATTCTGTGAAGGAGTTTAAAAGTTACTTCTTTAACCTTGTTTGTTAAGAGATATCGATTGGGTAGAAGACAGACTTTTTCCCAATCAACATCACTCACAAATTGACCCCATTATGCAATTAATGCAATTCTGCAAAAGTGCTCTTATCGATCTGTTATTATTATTACAATAATGAGTGGTGTGACTGGGTGAGAGCTGTTGTGGGAGTTGCTAATAATTTAATCTCTTTTTTTTTGCTGTGTAAAAAGCATGCATATTTTAGGAGAGATTGCGCCAAAAACTGTTGTGAATTCATGAAAATTATATTTTACTAAGAATTCATCAAATGTTAAAAGAAGAGCATCTGAATTAAATAATTGGTCTACCAAAACAATGTTATTTCGAAACCAAAAACGAAAAAAAAAAAAAAAAAAAATAGTTTGTTTATATCAAATGTCCTTATTATTCCAAATGAAGTAATGGTGTGGAGAAAAACTGTGCTTGTAAATCAGATTCCACGCTATATAAATGAAAAACATAAAGTTTAACATATACCAAACAAAGCTAACATCAATCAAAACAACGAACCATAGACTTTACTCATATTCAGACAGGAAATGACCAGGTGGCTGCTTGCTAGCGTGAAAAATACATTAGAAGGATTCATATTCAGACAGGACAGAGTCGGCGTCAGAGCAGATCTACTGGAGGGGCATTGGATCATCGGCGGGGGGGCACTGTCGTTTGATAAATATTTTTTGACGCATTGGCAACATCATAGTAGCATGGAAATCCAGACCTAAATCTGAAAGATCTATATAGAATGACAATGAACGATTTAGACTTGGGTTTTTATCTAAAAGAGGAACAGAAGACAGCGCTGAAATTTGTTGTTTTGCCGACCGGATACGGCAAGAGTCAGTTAGCTCCAATGATCTATATAGAATGACATTCTACCCTAGAATGTTAGCTCCAATGATCTATCTATATAGAATTGTGACGAGTGGGGCAGGGCCGAGAGCCGTGGGAATGGAGCGACGCCGGTGGAGTGATTGGGAAATGAGCGACACCTGCTCCACTCACAGGTCTCGAGTCCCACGGAGGAGATTGGGAGGATACAAAAGAGGAGCGACGACAGTGAAGGACGAGAGAGGACCAGGCCTGGGCTTTATTTTGTGTTTGGTTTTTGTTTGTGCGTGGCAGTCGACCGTGAGGGGCTGTCGCGCTGTTTTTATCTTTATTTGGTTTTTTAAAGTTTTATTTAAATGTTCGCCGGTTCCCGCCTCCTTCTTCCCGTGACTATGGAGTTTTTTATTATTACAAGAATGTCATTAAAAAATTTTTTATTTTTATTTTTACCTGTCTTGATCCTAATACACAACAGATGACGATTGTTAGTTAAAGCGTTCAGAATACGATTCCATATAAGGTTAGTATAGCCTAGTTGAGCACTTTGCGAATGGACAGCGACTCAAGTAGCACGTAGCCTATTCTCGAGTTCTACGAGTTCAGTAGCCTACATTTTTGGGAAACGCGCGAGGCATTGCGGCTAATGTTTGTAGCCTAAACAACAGAACAGGACAGAAAATAATAATATAAATATAATATAGGCTAAATAAAAAGCATAAAATAGGCCTACAATAAATAGCAATTTATTTTTTATACTTAAATAATTAACAAATTACGACGACAAAAATAAAACACTGAATCAGTTTGAAGCTTTGAAAAACCGGCAAAAAAATGTCCCCATCAGACAAAGTTTTTTCGTATAGATGTTTCGGAAAACTTAAGGCTTTTTTCTTCATAAAACGAGTTGGACATCATCACACAAATGTCTGCGTATTAAATCTTTTGGCGGTTGTCCGGAGCTAGCATTTGCAGAAGAAGCGCCAGCTCGGCTCTCATAGACCGTGGTACTGGTGGGTCGTGGCTGGAGTATCTAAGTCTGCTGATTGACGAGTCTGCGGAGGTCTAAAACCATTTTCCTAAATCCATTTTTTTTTTTAGAATTTTTTTTTTAATTAGCTGCTAACAACTTTCTATAATATAGACGGACAAACTGTTCTTCAACTTGAAATGGATTTTGCGCGCGTGCTGCAAATCAAATGTAACAAGTTTACTCGGCGACCAATAAGCATTCACAATGACGAAGCCTAGTAACGTGCCATGAACAACCAAAATTATGCATTTTCCCCATTCCTTTTTATTTTATTTTATTTAAGTTACAGTTTGAACATTTAATATTAAGATAATAACTAAAAGGGATATTTTTTTTGGGGGGGGGGGGACGCCATGGCCTGTAGGAGGGGCATCAATGACCGCTAGGGGGGGCACGGCCCTCGAATGCCCCACCACAGCGCCGGCGCTGAGACAGGAAATGACCAGGTGGCTGCTTGCTAGCGTGAAAAATACATTAGAAGCACACGATTCACAAATGCATGATTGTTTATATATATAATGATTTAGAAGAAATAAATAAACCTTTAATGCACGAATCCCTCAAGTGTTCCTTGTGTTATATCTGACCTCCCTATCATCAGATATTCTTATCAACAGGTAGTTTTATTAAGTGATTATCTGCAAAGAAATAATTCGGATATTGTTATGAGGAGAGATCAATGTCTGTATCAGTAACTCTCTGTCGCGTTCACATGTAGAGGGTGCGTGCAGCCGTGGGGCGGCGCTCTTCAGAAGTCTCGCTGGTCTCCAGGACAACCGCGCGTGTGGAACGCGTCAGCTCGTGGATTTCTGCCATACGGTAGAAAGTCTGTCATTTAATTAATTATATTTATTATTCTTTTATTTATATATATATATTTTTTTTAAAAAGAAAATGTTTATTTTTGTATTTCTCGGCTAGCACATAAACAAAGCACAACTTTATTTTAGTCTATTTTACATGTTCCTGTCACCGAAATGAACGAATCCTACTACGATGAAGGCTACGCTCATGATTATTAATTAGTCCGTGCCACTGTTGCTTAGCAACCTTTCCTCAGCGTCCAGTCACGACCGTCATTAGTATTCATGAGCCAAGCCTTCGTCGTAGTAGTGTGTTGAGAGAAGACAACAATGCACCCGCTGCTTCGCGAGGTCAGTTTACTCAACAGAGGTTCTGGGATTTAACTCACTCTCATCTCTCTGAAATGAAGCTGGGGACAAAGAGAGACTACTCTTCTGGTGGCTTACTGTAAGTTGTATTGATCAGAGATGTCCAGCACCACTGTGTCCCCCAAAGTCCCCCCCGCCAGCTCTTCAGCGGACCAGCGGACGATCGTCGTGGGGGCATGTAAGTAGAAATGTGTGGGTTTTTATTAGAAATTAATACAGTCTTTAAGATTTTTAAATGGGCTAATGATATAACAATAATAATAATAAATTGTTTTACTTTTACAAGCAGTATTATTTCATTTTAAAATGGTTAAACTCTATAAATGACAGTACAAGGTCTTAAAGTTTTTTTTATTAATACAGAAATACACAGTTATTGGTTCTTGAGAACATCTTTAATCATAATAACACTATTTGGCAAATATAGGCTACTGCATATATATATATATATACATTTTTTAAAATAGATATATATATATATATAGGTCTAATTAAGACTTTTAACATGAGTCATTAACCCTTTAACTGTCACCCCCCATTTTTTAAAATAGGCATTAAAGTGCACTATCCAAACTTAAATTGTTGTAATTTATGAACACATTGGAATATAAACCTAAGGTTGGTCTCTTTTAACATTAGCAGATTTTGGCAAAAGTGGAATTTTTAAAAAAAAAATTAAAGTATCAAAAAGTTATAGAAGGTTAAATGTACTGTAAATAAAATGCACTATATTAATTTAATTTAATTTAATTTATTATAAATATTTTACATAACAGGTTTTACTCTAAAACTGGTATAAAAATAAAGACTTGTGTCTAAATAAGTTATGTTCCAAATTTGAAGTTGATATGAAAAAAATTGAGGTTCCTGTGAGATTTTATTCAGGGCGTCATACCACAAACAGCCACCGGGAGCCATCAAAACTCCTTAGAATTTTGTTTAATAAACTTTCCCCTAGATTTCTCTGTCAATTTTACTTCAATACTCAAAATAACCACCAAATATGGATTCCTGAGACCCAGACCTTTCCATGGATATGTTTGTTGCCTAGATTATAAAAAGTTTTGATTCTAAAAGACCGTAATGCATTTTGTAATATGACACTTGACACCGCTCACTAAGGGGGAGGAGACGGCCATAAGATTTTAAAGTACCATTTCCATGGTAATGCAATGTTCGATTTCAAAATGGTTTTCACAGGATGAATCTTGGGCTTCTAAGCTTTCAAATGATATATAATTTATGATGATTACCAAAAGATTTTATAGAGAAAAAGGACAACAAAAAAGAGCGCCAAGCGTCCCACAGGTGGGACGGCGACATTTAAGGGATTAAAAAAGACTTAATTATGAAATGAAACATTAAACATAATTATGCATAAATTATGTTTGCTAAGATCTAAGTATTCCTATGAAAGTATGCTTTATGAAATGAAATTAGTTTTGTTCTGCAATATAAATTGTGCCTACATTTTCAGATCTAGAGGTGACAGATCTGACTGATGTGTATTGCTGTTGTCTTCTTCAGTGGGTTGTCTGGTGTTTTTCTTCATGATCGTGGTGCTGCTGTTGATCCTGTACCGAAAGCTTCCGCTCTGCTGCAAAATGAGGGTTTATCAGGAATCTCGTTCTGACGTGGTAAGACCCCGGAGGAAAGTTTCATTGCTACACTTTCATTCTTCAAGGGCTTCACTTCTCAGTTAAGCTTCATTAAGTATCAACTCTTCCTCAGATGTTTCTCCTAAAAACAAACAAACAAAAAACTAAATGACTTTCTCTGAGCACAGTCTTCTATATCGGCATCTCATTAATGAGATATCATTCGTGAGTTTCCTTTCTAATGGGACATGGAATTAAATTTTAATGTAATGTTGGACAGTCAGGTGAATAAATCTAGTATTGTTAAAGTGTTACAACTGACCTTCACTTTTTAAAACTGTACTTAAGTGTGTTGTGTAACATTGTCATGAAAGTGTCGCTCTTTAAATACACTTTTATTTCATCAATACATTATCTGAAAGTTATTTAAAAACACTACAAGTGCACACTCAATACAGTTATGTGCACTTCTTTTCAAAAAAAAGTATCAAATGCAGTTAAAGAGTTACATGCGACCTAGTTTGATAATTTTGCATGTGAAGAATCTTTTTCCTAACTGTGCTAAACGTTCAAGAACATCATCATGCGCTGTGCCAGACACTGACTCAGCTCATGGGGAGCTTGTATTGTTAACGTCAGCTATGATAAAGTAAGCAAAATAAGTCAAAGCTTCAAAAGTTAAAATCAAGTCAAAGGTTTAACTGAATGACTTTTAGAAAAAAAAAGAAAAAAAAAATGAATGTAATTTAATGTGTACTCATTGTAAAGTTTTCAGACACTTAACTGCATGTTAATTACAATTAAATGGAAATGAATCAGTTTGACTTCGAACATCTTTATATGTAATTTCACAATTTACAGAATATGACTTAATATGTACTTTAAAGTAAAACCTTTTATTTGACATTATTAAAAACTGTACTTTAAAAAAAGTGTACTTAAGAAACATAGTCATAAAAGTATCTCTGTTTAAATGTTCGCTTAAGTGGTCATTCATTTTGTTAATGTATTATCTGCAAGCAGTGTTGGGCAAGTTACTCGAAAAGGTAATTAATTAATAATTACATATACAACACTTTAATTAGATTACTGTACTAATTAATCTCCCGAAATAGTATTGCATTACTAATTACTAATTACTTTAAATATCAACCTAAACCAGTTGAACAATAGACATGAAACTAAAAATAAATAATATTAAACTGCCTTAATTATTCTTGAACTGACCAAAGTATTTAAAAGGAGAAGGTTACATTAAAAACATATATTTTAACATTAGATGTTAAATGTTGATGTTAAATCCGCAATTGTTCTAGAGTCTATGCTGTAATTAAATGACAGAAAAACTAAGAGTGATCCCTTACTTAAAATTTTCATGGGAATACAGTAGTAATTAAATTACAGTAATTAATTACATAGTAATGCATTACACTCAGCACTGTCTGCAAGTACAGTCTTTAAAAATATACTTTTAAGATTAGAAGTACATTGCAAGCAGCCATTCAGTGCAACAAATTGTACTTTTTTAACATGGTTGGAGAAAACATGTTGCTAAAAGAATGCTATTTTATGACTCAAGAGACTTTTTATAGTTCTCCGTTATCTATATTTTAAATATTCTCCTAAAATTCCTCTGGAGAAATTAAAATGGAAACATTCGGACTGACAGTAAAATGCTGGTAGCAGAGCTCTAATAATTTCTTCTTGTGTGAATTTGATTCATTCCTACGGAAAACTCTGATGTGATGTCCTGGCAAGTTTGAGCACAGACTGATACATTGCTGAGATCTTTAGTAGCAGAGAAGTGTGAGAACATGTTCAAGTGTGTTAAACAGGTTTTGAAAGTTTGAAGCTGATATTGGTAGCTTGTTCCATGCAGGCCAAGGCCACTTGTGTAACATCTTATAAACAAAAAATAATGTCCACACACTGAAATTACAGCTCCAAAAAATTCACATATTTTCATAAATAGCACACGGGTTCGACCAGCCAGGTCTTCATCAGGCATTTCTCCATTAATGTGTCCAGTCCTCAGGATGTGGGGCATGAAAGCAGATGTTAGATTAGACTGAGAGCACAGAGTTTATCTAGTCGTAAAGCAGATCCCTCACACTTACCCTGAAGTCATACCTTATCCTCTGCATTTCCTTTTCCTGTTCAATTTCAACCCCATCCGTTCCCATCGAGAGCTTTAACCTTATCTCAGCAACAGAGAAACTGCCTCCACATTGTTCCTCCCTCAAAGAGGAAATGCAAAAACATATCTGTGGTGAAGTTAACTTTTACTGGTTAAAAGAGGCACAGAAGAGGTCTGTGATGAAATCACCTTCTCTATGACCACACACACACACAAAGTTTTAGGAGTGACCACCATTTTTACATCATTCTGGTTAGTAGATGAGTTTACCTGTTTGGCATGATGATGTTTAATGTCTCCGAAACCCTCTATATGGTCCCATAGTGCCATTTAACCACTTGTTAGCAGCTGCTTTTTAAGTAAAAGCTTTAACAAAATTGGATATTACTAATGTGTTTTATGTTTTTTGGGGGGGGTCAGTAGAGATACAGAGTGTATGATATATTTTCTTCTCCTCTGTAAACACTTGTGCTGGTTGGAAGTGCTTGAATGCACAGTACAGCGTACTGCACTTATAAGGAAACGCTTTTGTTCCGGCTCACAATCAGTATTCAGACAGAAAGCAGTTTAAGTGGTTTACATGTTGGGAGAAATCAAGATAATAGGTAAAAATCTTGCTGTGTGCTAGTAAAGGTTCTTTATTGTCTTCATTGTTTCCTTGAAGAACTTTTAACATCCATAGAACCTTTCCATTCCACAAAAGACTCTTTAGATTAGTTCTTCACACTAAATGGTTCTTTTAAGAACTGTTCACTTAAAAATATTTAAAGAACAAAAATAAATCAATTTTTAAAACCCTTAAAATTTTAAAATTGCATGATGTTTAACAAAAAAACAAGTTTTAACATTTAACAAACCAACTTAACTCTTTCACCAACTCTCTCATAGAAATCAATCTGAGACATATATGTCCTCCTGAGGTGTCTTCACCATCTGATCGTTAGGTCCTGTGTTTTTTTGTGGGGGATCAGAGGAGACAAAGGTTTTACTTTCGGTCAGGCACTGAAAAAGACACACTGCTGATGAGGTCCTCCCCCGACTTCGGACTGATTTTACACGCTTTTGCTTTTTCACACTGCCTGAATCAGAGGAGCAAACAAAAGAAGGTCTCTCTTTTTTAGGGGACTCTGAGACTGTTGAAAGTGCCAACCAGCGAGGGAAGGTGACCCCCGACCTCACATTTACTAAACGTGTCTCTCAGAGTCCCGAATAGGAGGGGTGATGGGAAAGGTCACAATACGTCACCGTGAGGGATGTCAGAGCTGTCTTGTGTCTAAGTCCTCACAAGCGTCACAGATTAGGATCCACACTTTACAGAGGGATGATACTTGCCTACTAGACATGAATGTCAGGGGCATTTTTACCTTTAAAGACACTGTTTTTAAAACAATTATTGTCCCTTTATTCTTTAAGTGGGGTAATAAAAAACTACTATTGCTGTTTATTAAAAAATAAATTTATCTAAAGTTACACACCCTTGTGAAAAAGAAGTACATTTTAGTGTATTTTTAAAAATAGTACACAGTATACTTTAAAAATATATAAATTAAGTGTGAACTGAGTGTAATATTTTCAGACACGTAAGTGCATGTTAATTGCAATTAAATTCAATTGTATTACAGCTTAAATTAATATTATTTTCATTTAACTTAAGAGCGTTTTTTACACTTAAGTAGGACTTAAGAAAAATCTATAAATATAACATAATATATCAAATTTAATACCATCTATGAAATAATTATAAAGCTAAATTAAATCTAAGTAAACTGCTGAATGTATTGACGAGGAATTATAGTAAATTAAAATATACTTTAATGTAATTTCTGTTGAAATGTGAATGTTGTGTATTTAAATATATTTGTAATTAAACATTTTAGTTGCAATGATGAAGTTGCAATTGAGCACATTTAAAATATTTAAATATCATAGTTTTATTGAATAACACAGTGCAGTTAAAATCACAATCAAGTACTTTATTTGTGCTTTATGTAAGTCAACACATCAAAATAATTAAAACAAAGATTTAAAATAGACTTAAAAGTAAAACTGTTCATTTTATGTTAAGTGCATATTAAAATAGACAAAACTTCATTAAATAATTTAATCATACTAATGAAATATTGGGAAAAACTCAAATAGTAATCATCCATACACATCAAGTATAGTGCTAGAAAAAATGTGTTACCCCAAACAATTCAGTCAGAATGATAAAGAAAGCCTTTATTTGCTTTGTCCAAAATAGATTTTTTTTTTTTTTTTGACCGTAGTATGCTTTGACATTTTGTCGCTTGCCATGGCATTTTGCCTCGAGCCCTAATTAACCCTGCACTGCATGTTTTGTCCACATAATGCACTGTCTGACTGTCTGGGTGACATGTGGGCCCATAAAACCAAGTGCAATCGTTTACTAGTACCTGCCACAGAAACAAGGGAGCAAAACAGAGGCAGACCTTTAAAACGCCAGTGTGGGGTTTGTTACTCAGGACCCTGATGACACAGTAAGACGCTGTATTGTCCCGGGACACAAAGGCTTCTATTTAGGTGTGGGGTAATCACAGAGTGTCCGGCTGGGCTGGAGGAGTTCCTCTGCCTCATGCGGGTCCGCCTGCCTAATCTAGTCCTGGATGGGAGGGGTGGCTGTGGAGCAAACAGCTTGGTGGTCCTTCTCTTTAGCAACATAATTTATGACCATCTACAAGTCTGCCTCTAACACTGCAGATTTAGGAGGAGGAGGAGAGACATTACAGAAACAAAGACGGGGGTGTGAAACTTGGTGATGGTCTGACATGCAATCAATATATTTTAAAGTAACACATGCATAGTTTTTCATCAAAAATCTGTAATCAATTGCATTGACATACATGCATTTTTAACTGTGGCCAAACAGTTTTCAATGCTGAAAAATGTGTGTAGTATCTACTTCTAAACAATTTTCACTTATACACACACACACACACACACACACACACACACACACCCACACACACACACACACACACACACATATTCTTGAGCAGCAAATCAGCATATTGGAATGATTTCCAAAGGATCATGATATCAGAAATGCCTTATTAACAGAGGTTTGTCATTTCTTGATTGAACAGGAATCTCCTCCTCAGTACTACAACAGCAGACAGACTCTAGTTGCTTCGTCTGATGCTGAGCAAACACATGACACTGGTCTTGATCATGTGGATGCGCAGGTAAGTGTAGGAATTTTTCAAGAACATGAATGAATCTGCATCCTTCCACACAGTATTTTACCCATAATTAAATCTGTCTTCATTTACTCACCTTCATGTAGTTATAAACCTGTATGACCAATAGGCACCGAAATACTTTTCCTGAATGGAAAGATGTCAAGGTTTGGAACAACATGAGGGTGAGATTTTCTAGAAATAGAACCTGTGATTTCTTAACGTCACCCGTTTTAGTTCCTCGTTTGGTATGACACATATCATGTATTCATATTTTGTTTCTGCTTGTGCTTGTCAGTCGGGCTCGTTGTTCCTCATTGGTGTGCCGAGCAGCTACTACCTTTCCTCACTGGAGCCTCCTCTTCCTCGTCTGCCCTCGTATGAGAGCGTTCGCAAGAAAGACAGACAGCGGCAGATCCACATGATGATAGCCGACCGCTTCGGCCTGAACGGACCTGTTGTGACAGAGGTGACTCGCTCAGCTGCAGTAACGGTGTTAATCTGCACATACTTCAAAGTAAAAAGCAAATTATTTGTACTTAAAAGCAAAAGTTATATCTTAAAGGGATACTCCACGCCAAAATGAAAATTTTGTCATTAATCACTTGCCCCCATGTCGTTCCAAACCCGTAAAAGCTTTGTTCGTCTTCAGAACACAATTTAAGATATTTTGGATGAAAACCGGGAGGCTTGAGACAAGTAAATAACAGTGTCAAGGTCCAGTAGAGTATGAAAGACATCTTCAGAATAGTCCATCTGCCATCAGTGGTTCAACCGTAACGTTATGAAGCAACGAGAATACTTTTTGTAAATGAAGAACACAAAAATAACAACTTTATTCAATAATTCCTCTGCTCTGTGTTTCTCCATATCACCGTATGCTGAGTATGCTCTTCTGTATCATCCGCGCAACAAGGATGTGCTGTTTCTACATGTATTTAACTTTGATTTGAAAGAAAACAGCGCATCCTTGTGGCGCGGATGATACAGAAGAGCATACACAGCATACAGTGATATAGAGAGACACAGAGGAGACTGTTGACAAAGGAATTATTGAATAAAGTCGTTATTTTTGTGACTATTCAAAATGAGCAAGCCAAAAAAGCTGAAACTGTAAGAGGTGGGATTGTAACAATGCAGTAAAAAAATTTCTGTTACAATTTTTGCTTTTTGTAGTTTTCATGACCTCATTAGACTAGATAAAGTTAATTACTTAGTTGAAAGTGACGAAAAATCAACAATGACTTTGAATACGATTATAAATGTATTCAAATATATACAGTTGAACCTAAAATCTTAACAATGAAAAAAAGTTCACATGAGTCTGGCAGCTACCCAAAGCTTACAAATGTGGCTTTATTAAAGCCCTGCTACAGCAGTTTTGTCTCTCAGCAGCTGCAGTCTGACTGAATTTAATAACAATAGATTTTCAATATGAATGACACAAAATTTTCTGCTCTGTAACATGATCATATCTGAGAAATGGACGCCATTCACTGCCGTACAAACAGACCCGGTGTCCCTCACCTGCACTGTTGCCATGACGTTCACATGCTGCGAGCGCTTCAAGACCCTTCGATGCTGACTTAGTGCCAGGAAAACGCTTGAGTACACACACTAATGTGAATTAATGCACATCAAACATAATAAAGCGGCCTTCTCGAAAGGTAAACATTAGTGGAGAATACGGCTCATTGTCGTTAAGTACTCCCCCAGGGTCCAGTGGGTGGATCGTTCACTCACGGGGGCCGCCCTTCACTCATTAACCACATTATTGAGCTTAATTAGCTTGTTGTCCAGCTGAGGGCTGCAGTTTTGTCTGCCCTAAAGTGGCCCTGTTTTTTTTTTACTCATAGCCTTCTCTAGTGCAGCTCAACCAGGTCTCGTCCCATTCGTCGATAATTGTGATATCACAAATTCCGGAAAATATGTGTTGTAGTCCAAACGAGTCGTTTGTTGTAGTTTTCAAAAAGTGATTTCTGTTAAATAAAATATCTTCTTTTGAAGTGGACTTTGAGCTTTTTAACTTTGCAGATGTTTTTTATGCTCAAACAGCAACATTACACACTAACTAAAGCTGAAAAAGTGAAAACGCATAACAGCACCCCTTTAAGTCAAGCGTTATCTCTGCTTTTTTTTTTTTTACCACAGCCGCCTCCCACATATGAGGAGAGCATCCGTCAGTCTGTTCAGTCCATTGACGTCCCGTTTGACATCCTGGCACCCGAGGAGGAGCCGCCACATGCACCAGTCACAGTCTCTGAGGCCGGCACAGATTTACCTGCATATGAAGATCTACCTCAAATCACAGACTCACAAGATCCCAATACCACTCTTAATTAAAGCGTGCTCATGCACGGGAAGAATGCGATCTATCCTCAGAGGAAAATGAACAGCTGTTGAGCTGTCGCTGCCCTGATGAGCGGCCGGCGTGTGCGTGAATCCACTGTGCTCGCAAAAGACACCAAAATAGGGTAGGACTTGACCTATGCAATAACTTGCACTAGCAAGTAGGAGAAGGATGCTGCATCACTACTGGAAGAAAGGGAGAGAAGAACAAGAATATGCCATTTGAATTATCTATTTAAGTTCTATCTGTTCAAAACGAACATGAATCTGCTACTTTATAGAATTATACTGACTATAGATATTTCAGTGACTTTTCCAAGCCTAAAAATGTAGAAATTACATCACAGAATCTGCAGAAAAACTAATTTAAGGAGTGGGGAATGTCGATTTCAGTTTGATTATAAAAAGTGACATGAGGTATGAAAACAAATGTGTTTTTTTTTTTTTTTAGAATAACATCCACTTATCAGTCGTTCACAGTAACACTAGTGGCATTTATTAACTTTAAATAAATCTATTCTGAGTTCATGATTAATTATTTCAGAGATGGCAGGTTCATCTCGTACCAAAGGAGCGGCTGGTGTACTGTACTGACCTATAAGCACAAAAAGGGATATTTGAAGCCATGATTTGGACATTACAGGGACAATTCATTTTTTATTGCTGTTTCATCATATGAAATGCTTTTGTATGAGAGTATATTCTTTTTTCAAAACTATTTTCTGTAGGTACAACAAATTTCATCATTATTTTAGGCAGAATAGGCAGAGAGAATAGAAATGAGTTTAATTCAGTTCAGGTTTTCAGCAAACTGGTGGGATTTGTTTTCGGTATATATGTGCCTTGTCAAACCAAATGACAGTTTTGTTTCTCTCTTTTTGAATGACCATTTATGAATGTGCTCAATTTTTTCACTGTGAATAAAGATGTTATACAGTTGTGTAACAGATGTTGTACAGTTTGTAGAAGTATTACTAGGCTTGGACATGTTTCTTCTGATTGTATGCTCAGATTGGTTCACACTTAATTGTCTTCTTTTCTTTTGGTTTCTCCGTTTACTGTAAAAACAGCACTTAGACTCAGAGCATATGAGTTCAAACGTTTGCATTCACAAACAAAATTCAAATGACTTTGAAGCTGTTTCATGTGTTTGAGTTTGAGGTCACAGGTGTCCTCATTTTCCTCTGAACACACACTTGCACATTTCAAAGTCTACATGAGAAAAATAGTCTGTATGGACCATTATATTAAACATTATAATATTTTGTTCATTATGACAGTATGTTTAGCAATTAAGCACATTGTCTTTAGTGTATTGCAAGAAACATCAACAATAACAACAACAAAAAATCTCATAATCATTACTGTATAATGTAAAAAAAAAAAAAAAAAAAAAAAAAAAAACCCATGATATTTATACACCATGGTATTGCAGACCAGTAGCCTTCTGCTGGATACTGAAGAAATGTAGAGAAATTGTGTCTTCTAGTGGTCATTTCAGGAAGTAGCAACTTTAACAACCCTAACTAAATACAGATGATCCCTTATAAAGCGTAACTCTTCAGCTCCTATAGTGTCTTTATTTTCCTCAGTGATGCCCTAATGAGAGGAACAACAGAAGCAGCACAGCTGGGGCCTGAATCCACACACACACACACACACACACACACACACACACACACACACACACACACACACACACACAGAGTAAAGGACACATGTCAGTCAGATGAAGACACGCGGATTCGTCTGCTCACCTTCCTCTTCAGTAGATCCCGTAAAACAGCGCTTCAAATGATTTGAACACAACACACTTGCTTTCTTTGCCTCAGAGTTGCTGTTAAAACACATGCATGGCACACAATGTAAGAGTAATGTAAGAGAGATTTCCAACATCTTTACCCTTCTTGATTCTGACACCATTATTGCACACTGACCACAAGAACAGATGTGAATTTGTCCTTTATTTCAGTTAGAAACTAATGATTTATCATCAATTCAAGCATGTTACAACCCTTGTGCGCTTAATTGTATTGAATGTGCACTTCAAATCTTCAAAGTATATTTATTCAAAACATTGAACTTGCACATTGTACATGATATTACAGAAATAAAAGAACACTTAAGTGAACTTAAAGTAGGCTACACACTTTCAAAAAGTGAACTTTGAAATAATGTCAAATGAAATGTTTTACTTTAAGGTAGGCCTATATTCTTCTCATTACACTCTAAAAGGATACTGGGTTATTTTGTTTAACCCAAACCCTGGGTTGAGCCTATCAGGTCATTTTTGGGGTTATTTTTCTCAGTGTTGTGTTACTGGCTGGTCAAATGCACCTCTTTCCCACGCCTCGACTGTGTTTCCCTCAGCTCTTCAGGAAAGAGCGGCTCACAGCGTCCTCGAATTGGTGCTTTTCCGTGGTGAGATACAGGTGTGTGTTATATTTCGTCGATAAAATCGGGTCATGTTAGCCTAACATATGTTCTGTCCTATATTTACCCAAAACTGCATTGTTTTTAATCCAGATATTTTTCTTGTTGTTGAGTGAATTATGTTTAAATAATCTTTTGAAGTACACTTATTTGATGTGTTGACTGAAATACTAAAGCATACTTGATTATAATTTATCTGTAGTGTGTTTCTTGATCTTACATTTATAGTTCATCTATTTTAAATGTACCACATTGGAACTTTATCACTGCAGATGTGTCACATTTGTACATATATTCCAATACAATACGAAAGTTTAAAAAAAAAAACAATAAATTAGATTACCATTAATACCATTAACACTACACACTACATCACAAATCAAAAAATAAAGAATAAAAACAAAATCTTAGTCAAAACATAAAAACAAAAAAACAATTTTATTAATGTTATTTATTTTTTATTTTTTTAAATCACATTGTTAACATGTCAGTCATTGTATATTATTTGTATTATTTGCTTATTTGTATAAAACTGGTGCTAACTTTGGTTTAGAGGTAATTCATAACTTATTGTCAAATAGCAATAAGCGCATACCACCAACAAATAAAATAAAATGACAGACGCATTTCATTATTATGATTTTACAGGCAGAAACTATGACTGAAATAGTACATTTCGTTTGCGAGATATAAATGTCATGTTAAATGTCATGTTAAATAAATAAATAAATGATAAAAAATAAACAAATTCACATTTTTATTTTTATTCACATTTATTTTACATTTTATTTAAAGAACTATATAACTGTTCTGCTTTATATAAAGTATATACATTTATAAGAAAAGAAAAGAAAAGAAAAGAAAAGAAAAGAAAAGAAAAGAAAAGAAAAGAAAAGAAAAGAAAAGAAAAGAAAAGAAAAGAAAAGTTATAATCACTTAGCTGGGCCACAATAAACATGGAGTCGTTTTCATTCTGCGTCCGGAAAAGCCCGAAGGACGTTCGGCTCGTGTTCGGCTCTGCGAAGTCATTGTATGTAAACAAGGTCAAGTATTCGCTGCAGCATTCATTCTCCACTGATTCGCTTGACGACTTTCTCTCGAGAGGGACCCAACCTGCGGCACAGCACACACCCCTTACAGGTACAGTGATGAATGCATTCAGACATATCATATGATGCTATTCTTGCTGATTTATTTTCTCTATGTCTATTTTTTGCAAACTTTGTGCAGCGTGTTGTGTTCTCATATACGTCATGAAAACACAGCATGGCATTGTTTACACACACACTCGCAGTGTGAAGATCACGCGAAAAAGGCCTGGATGTGTCTGACTGACTTAAGAATGACATTCAAGGGCATTAACGTTACCTCATCAATATACATGCAGAGTCAGGTGTCTCTTCCAGTATTTATTCAGCAGCTCTTGTTAGAATAACAGTGCAGTCAGAACATTTCTCAGATTTTTATTAGGCTATATTAAAATGCATGATGATATTTAATAGCTTTTTGCACTCCAGCATAAAGGCTGACATTTACTATTATTATAATTTTATCCTTTTTTAATCCGTGTAAAGCGTGTTGAGAAGTTTATTATTATTATTATTATTATTATTTAAAATCAAATTGCATGTACAGTGAACTCCTGAAGCTTTGCTTTATTCAGGTCAAGGGTAAGGTGTGACTGTTTTGGCCATATATCTGCTTAGTGTTTAATCATTATTCTTGTTGTGAAAGTCTGCACACGGTCTGCTGGGTTGTTTTTGAAGTTTAAAGTAGGTTTGTGTGTCACTCAGTAAGAAAAACATTTAAATGACCTTTAGTTTCGACAGAAACCTCTTTTCACTTCCTGTCTTTGCTATAGTTATTTCCTCTGGTAAAGGATTTCTGTGAGCAGCAGCTACCACGATGCAGTGTCTTCAGTTTCTGGTGGAACCAACCAGGAACGCTACGGAGAAGTTTAAGGTACCTTGCAAAAAATATGCTGGCAATGTGTTCTTACATACAGAGAGGTAAAAAAACAAAGAAACATGAACCTGTTGCTTCAAAACAGTTGACGTCAGTAGTGTCCTTTTCTATCATTTAGTTAAACAAAGTGAGATAAAAGGCTCTTTAGCTGGTCTTTGTGACTGATTTCAATAGCTGTGAGTCTTTTGCTGCTCATTAACAGGAGACAAAGACACGCTGATGAAACGCTGTTTTTATTTGTTTGCTGTAGCCTTCATGAACAGCCTTAACTGACAACATGCTGAAATAGTCTCACGTAGCCAGACTTTTGAACTTTCAGAATAAATTCTGGTCCACATCACAGCTTACTGTTCACAAAGAACCGCCCACATGACAGGAAGAGACCTTATGAATGATATGAGAATGATAAGTTTGTTTTGATTCTGTCAACCCAAAAGTAATATGTATCTGATGAATTTGTTCTTCTTGTGTTTCGTGAGGCAGTCCGTCACTGAGACCTGAACCTTTTATTTAGCGTTTGCTAAGATTCATATAACATTTAATTATTTTATGCGTGTAGGAGATTCGCAAGAAGGTGAAAAATGAGAAGCGAGAACCACTGGATGTGAGCCAGCAGTTCATTGTCAACCTGGCCAAGGATCTGGGACGCGTCTGTCTGGTACTGCCACTGATAAATGTATCATACACCAAAAAATCAGCGCTGATGGCTGAATAATCGCAGGAATGTTCAGAATTTAATTGGAATTGATTTGATCACATTCAACAGGATGATGAATTGGAATTTGATTGACAGAAAGAGAAATTCAATGACATATTTACTGCACAAATTATACTATTGACCCCCCCTAAATAAAGAAAAACTTTATTTAGCAAAATTTAAATCTAGTGGTTTTTCCTAAATTATATTTTTGGTTTGGTTCAAAACCTTAAATTTAGATTTAATATTAGAGCTGTCAAATGATTAATCGCATCCAAAATAAAAGTTTTTGATTACATAACATATGTTTGTGCATGTTGTATATTTATTATTTATATATAAATACACACACATGCATGTATTTATTTAAGAAAAATATGTTATGTTTATATATTAAGTATAATTATATATAATATAAATGATATGAGTATAAATATATACATATATATACTATTTGTGTGTTTATTTATATACGCATAATAAATATACACAGTACACACACATATATTATGTAAACAAAAACTTTTATTTTGGATCATGTGATTAATTGTTTGACAGCACTATTTAATATTAAGCAAAAATATTTATTTTCCCAAAGGCAAAAATATTCGTACAAAGTAAAAAGTTTATTCAATTATAAAGACCGTATACTTAATCAATATGTTTTACTAAGGCATAAGCCATTATATTACATAATGTAGGTCAATATATTATATTTTTTGTCTTTTCATAACTAAATTAGCTGTAATAATAGGAAAGTAGAATTTTCACTTAAGATAAAACTAAAAAAGATTTTGTTAGTCAAGGTTTAATTTAGTTTACTTACTATAAATAAAGACAGGTCTGAAGGACTTTAATGTTCATTGTTATATCCTTTTAAAATATGCATTATATTTGAACTTTTTTAAATGAAAAATAATTAAAATGCTAAATACATCAATTCAATTTGAAAAGTTCTGCTTTCTTAAATTTAAATTTGAAATTCAGTTCTGCGTTCTATCTGCTAGTTAAATTCATGTCCAGTAATTGAAGTGAATTAGCAGATAGGAAGCAGAATGGTCTGATTGATTCAGTTCTGACTGGCTCAGAGTGCTGACACAGGGCTCATGCAGACAGAAGCTCACGAGTGTTACGTGTGTGTTTTCTTCCTCCTGGTGGCCGTAGAGGTCAGAGGTGTTGGAGCACATCTCAGAGAATGAGGATGTGTGGCCCACTCTCACCTGCAGGGCCTTCATTCTGGAGTGGGCATCGCTGTTAGAGAGCAAGGCAAGATACTCATTTATACCTATTATACCTTAACTGTATTTTTTATGCTCCCACTGAAACCAAATTGCTGCAAATGAATGTACTTTTTTGACTCCTTAAAGGGATAGTTCACCCAACAATGAAAATAACCCATGATTTACTCACCCTCAAGCCATCTGAAGTGTATATGACTTTCTTCTTTCAGACGAATCCAGTCGGAGTTATATTTAAAAATGGCCTGACTCTTCTAAGCTTTATAATGGCAGTGAATGGGTGTTATTTTTCATTAGTCCAAAAGAAGTCCATAAAGTGCATCCATCCATCATAAAAGGTCCCCACCCCACTCCAGGGGGGTGAATAAACATTTTTTGGACACTTTTTATGGATAGATGCACTTTATTGGTCTTCTGTTGGACTATTGAAAAATAACACCCATTCACCACCATTATAAAACTTGGAAGAGTCAGGACATTTTTTAAATATAACTCTAATTGTATTTGTCTGAAAGAAGAAAGTCATATACACCTTTGATGGCTTGAGGATGATTAAATCATGGGCTAATTGTCATTTTTGGGTGAACTATCCCTTTAAAAAACTGCCTGTGTAGGCAGCTCACTAGCTCACCAGAACTAGAGTGTCACCAAATATTGTCCTAACAGAAAAGACCAATGCAGACTGATGGATGGCCAGAGAGAAGTGACTGGAAGGATTGGGCTCTGAGCAGTGAGCAGGATATGGAGAGCGCCAAGAGAGTTATTCTCACCTGGACCAAAGACCTGAGGGCCCAACCTGAGGTACACACACACATACGCTGGGTTTTCATGTTTTATGGGGACATTCCAAATGCTATTATTTTTTTGGGAGGTGAACTTTTCCTTTAATAGTTGCATGACTGTTGTGTAGAGCGGCAGCATTTGCATCATTTATTCCCCCTTTCCTGTGTAGCAAAGTGTCTGGCCTGGGGAGCAGGTGGTGGTGGTTTTGGATGACTTTGAGAATCACTGGAAAAGAGGTCGGATGGCCACCCTGCTGTCAGCCATGGAGCTGGTGTTCTGGACGCTTATCAACAAAGAACTAGACAAGGTATGAAGAAAATAACATTGCAGGAACTCCAGAGTTGAATTCAGTGGACAAATTACTTTATTGTAACATAAAACTGATTTATTTCTGCATTTAGGAGAACATTCCCCAAAAGTGGCTTATGTGGAAACAGAGGAGCCAAAAAAAATCTAAGAAAAACTATTAAAATTCCCGAATATCATGAAAAAATGATAAAAAAGGGCTGTGAACAACTTAAGCTTTTGCAAACTAGGTTCTTGTGTCTGACAGGTGGGATGGAAATATAATGCATGGTATTAAAACATCTAGCTGACAGCACCTTTATTTGTATATTTTTACCTCAATTCGTTTTTTGTTTTTTTTGACTTAGGTGCCACCCCATATATTCCTCACATAGGTGAGTCGTGTGTTAATGCTTCTCTTTTGACAATCTGAATAGACACTCTGGACAGTTTTGCAATTATAGGGTGGATTTAATATTAAGACTCACTGTGAACTTGAGCTAATTATTGCTTTTCTTTATTTAGTGTGGGACTGGATCTGTGATGCAGGAGGTAAGGCGTTTATTTGATACTGTAAAAACAGTAATATTGTGAAATATTATTATAATTCAAAATAGAAATTGCAATTGTTTAATTGTAATTTATTCCTGTGATACTGAAGTTGAATTTTCAGCATCATTTCTCCAGTCTTCAGTGTCACATGATCCTTCAGAAATCATTCTAATATATTCTAATTGCTGCTCAATAAATTCAAACATAATAAATATTCCAGAAAACATTTATTAATTGTAAATGTTTTTACATGTTTAAACAATTTAATTCATCATTCCTAAATAAAATCAAAGTTCAAAAGAACATAAAATATTAGAAAGAACAAAATACTACAAAATTATAAATGTCTTAACATGTTGGATTAATTTAATGCATCCTGGCTAAATAAAAGCATTCATTTAAAAAATATTGTAGAATTGTAGATTGAACTATATACTTCTAATTTATCTGAAAGCTAGCCAAATCCTATCTATTTTGTTGCAATGCATTATGGTCTAAATTTTAACTAGAATTTAGTCTAAATTCTAAATAGAGTATAATAGAATTTTGATAGAATTTGTCTAAAGATTATATTTTACAAACCATTGGAAGATGCTTTGTGTGTAAAGTGTGGATTTGATGTCTTAAAATGCTTCCTACATAGGCAAACAAAGCCATTTTCATTGATTCATAGTTAATTAAACTGATTAGACATTAGTCACAGGCCTCTTTTCATTCTATCACAGTGGAGGTGACCCTTGACCTGGATACGGCCAATCCTGACCTGCTGATCTCCGAGGATGAGAAGCGCATGCGCTGTGGTTTCAAGCGCAAAGACGTGCCCAACTATCACCAGCGATTCGATGGTTGGTGGTGTGCGGTGGGAACCGAAGGATTCGTCTCTGGCCGCCAGTACTGGGAGGTGGATGTGGGAAAAATGGACTGGCGCATCGGTGTGGCCAAAGAGTCTGCCTTGCGTAAGGGCTTCAAGTCCCTGAACACCAACACTGGCTACCTGAGCCTGCGGCTGGAGCGCAGCATGGAGCTGAAGGCCCTCACCGTGCCGTTCACCGCCCTGCCTGCCACCTTGATCCCTCGAAAGGTCGGCGTCTACCTCGACTACGACCAGGGCCAGCTGTCCTTCTACGATGTGGAGAACCGCTCCCACATCTACACCTACAACGAGACATTTGGTGAAAAGCTCTTCCCGCTCTTTGGGACGGTGGAGACTGTGAAAGACCTGGTGATCAGATCCCCCAGGAACAGGAGCCACTGCCTGTGTCCCAGCTTGTGCCTGTGGGGTCGAGACCCAGCCGAATCAAACCAGAGCCCAGTGCTTAATCTCTAGACTAGTGGTTCTCAACTGGGCGCAACCTTGTCATTTGAAGTGCTTTGCAGTTATGGGAGTGGGTGGGCGCTTAAGAGTTATTTCGACACAGTTTGCTTGTTTCATTTCCTTGATTTCTCTGAAGAATTATGGGTAATGTTGTTTTTCATTGGGTGAGAAACAATCAAAATTCAAAAAACAATTAGAAACCACTCAAACTTTGTACTTCAGCCAATCACTGTTGAAAAAAACAGCATATGCTGGTTTATGCTGGTCCTTTGCTAGTTTATGCTGGTCATGTGCTGGCAAAGGACCAGCATAAACCAGCAAAAGGACCAGCTTAAACCACCAAAGGACAATCTCAAACCATCAAAGGACCAGCATAAACCAGCAAAAGGACCAGCATAAACCAGCAAAGGACCATCTTAAACCAGCAAAGGACCAGCATAAACCAGCATCCCAGCCTCAAAACATACCTAATTAGCATATGCTGTTTTTTCAGCAGGGATACCATCCCATCTAACAAAAATATGTTCTGAGAATGTTTTGCTATCGTTCCCATTTAGCATTTTGCAAGCAATTATGGGAATGTAACTTTTAAATGTTCTTTAAACCATCTGAAACCTTTAAGTAGTAACCGTTTTAAAAATTTACACAAACATTCCAACTAAAACGTTTCAGAAAAACGTTCCATGAATAATCTATAAACAATGGTTCTGTGCTAACGTTTGGAGAGCGCTGTTAAAGTCCAGATTACGTTCAACAAACGTTCTATTGATGTCACATGTTCATAACTGTGAGAGAACTTTGCCAGAACCTTCTTCAGAGGTCTGAGAACATTCCCTGTTAGCTGCTATGTTAATCATTTTGAGTAATGTAAAGATTAAGGCATTTGTGTATTTGATGCTAAGGACTATTTCTTTGGCAACACTGTGTTGGTTCACGATGTAAAATTTGGGTCCGGAAGCAAAACCAGTTGAGAACCAGTGTTCTAGACCTCATTAGTATTAGATAAACCACTGGGCCATATTAGTTGGTCAGACAGTGATCCATAGCTCTCAAGAGCAGTAATTCCATCAAGCTGGTGTAGGATCTCTTTCAGCTGCTGCTTCTGTGGTCCTGAACCTGCTGCTGTCTGCACCTTATTATAATACTGTGTTCGCTTCTCTGTCTGCACTTTCATTTTCATTTGACAAACTCAAATCATGCCATGAAAACACACTTTATGTGAATAATAAATCCAAGTAAGTTCAACCCTGTGTGTTCATGCTGATTTTTTTCTGTCAAATGTCGCTTGTGTGCTTTAAATGCATCTTCATATATTTTCATATATTTATACATTTTATATAAGTTAATCATTTGTAAAGTTAGAGTGAAAAGGAAAATGTAGCTACACATTCAGTATGCTGTAGGCAGGATATATTATTGAACTGTTTAAAACTATTAAATAGTTGTTTTTTTAACAACCAATAAAAGCACAATAATACAACAAAACATGTTAAAGAAAGAAAGAAAAAGTGCAAGAAAATTTTTTTTCCCTTTCTGTCCTAGGCTTCTGAAAAATATTGTAGACTATTTCTAAATATTGTATAGTGGATATCTTTAAAACCCATCATTTATGGATGAAACATTTTTCCAATACAATAATATTAGGCTACTGATCTGAATATTAAATGAATCAAGGTGTTTTATTTTCAGATGCATAAAACATTTCAAGATACTGTTGCAATTTGTTGAGAAAACCTTTAAATGTTGCTTATGATGGGAGAAATATTTACAGCATAAATACAGAAAATATCTTATATGGCACAACATTAAAAGATCCAGCAGTATCCTTATATCCTCTTATTTGCATTTGCTAAAGAGGCTCTGGGCGGAAATACAGCTGAAAAAGTCTTTCAGGTCATAACTTGAAACACAAACTCTCATTACAATAAAACTTAAAAAAATCAACAAAAATCAAAATGAAAGTGAAAAAAGAAAAAAAATGCTAAAAATCAACTGCATACGGGTTAGTGACATTACAGGTGTACAGTCGTGGCCAAAAGTTTTGAGAATTACATAAATATTGGAAATTGGAAAAGTTGCTGCTTAAGTTTTTATAATAGCAATTTGCATATACTCCAGAATGTTATGAAGAGTGATCAGATGAATTGCATAGTCCTTCTTTGCCATGAAAATTAACTTAATCCCAAAAAACCTTTCCACTGCATTTCATTACTGTCATTAAAGGACCTGCTGAGATCATTTCAGTAATCATCTTGTTAACTCAGGTGAGAATGTTGACGAGCACAAGGCTGGAGATCATTATGTCAGGCTGATTGGGTTAAAATGGCAGACTTGACATGTTAAAAGGAGGGTGATGCTTGAAATCATTGTTCTTCCATTGTTAACCATGGTGACCTGCAAAGAAACGCATGCAGCCATCATTGCGTTGCATAAAAATGGCTTCACAGGCAAGGATATTGTGGCTACTAAGATTGCACCTAAATCAACAATTTATAGGTTCATCAAGAACTTCAAGGAAAGAGGTTCAATTCTTATAAAGAAGGCTTTAGGGCATCCAAGAAAGTCCAGCAAGCACCAGGATCGTCTCCTAAAGAGGATTCAGCTGCGGGATCGGAGTGCCACCAGTGCAGAGCTTGCTCAGGAATGGCAGCAGGCAGGTGTGAGCGCATCTGCACGCACAGTGAGGCGAAGACTTTTGGAAGATGGCCTGGTGTCAAGAAGGGCAGCAAAGAAGACACTTCTCTCCAAAAAAAACATCAGGGACAGATTGATCTTCTGCAGAAAGTATAGTGAATGGACTGCTGAGGACTGGGGCAAAGTCATATTCTCCGATGAAGCCCCTTTCCGATTGTTTGGGGCATCTGGAAAAAAGGCTTGTCCGGAGAAGAAAAGGGAAGCGCTACCATCAGTCCTGTGTCATGCCAACAGTAAAGCATCCTGACACCATTCATGTGTGGGGTTGCTTCTCATCCAAGGGAGTGGGCTCACTCACAATTCTGCCCAAAAACACAGCCATGAATAAAGAATGGTACCAAAACTCCCTCCAACAGCAACTTCTTCCAACAACCCAACAACAGTTTGGTGAAGAACAATGCATTTTCCAGCACGATGGAGCACCGTGCCATGAGGCAAAAGTGATAACTAAGTGGCTCGGGGACCAGAATGGGGTCCATGGCCTGGAAACTCCCCAGATCTTAATCCCATTGAGAACTTGTGGTCAATCCTCAAGAGGCGGGTGGACAAACAAAAACCCACTAATTCTGACAAACTCCAAGAAGTTATTATGAAAGAATGGGTTGCTATCAGTCAGGATTTGGCCCAGAAGTTGATTGAGAGCATGCCCAGTCGAATTGCAGAGGTCCTGAAAAAGAAGGGCCAACACTGCAAATACTGACTCTTTTCATAAATGTCATGTAATTGTCGATTAAAAGCCTTTTAAAACGTATGAAGTGCTTGTAATTATATTTCAGTACATCACAGAAACAACTGAAACAAAGATCTAAAAGCAGTTTAGCAGCAAACTTTTTGAAAACTAATATTTATGTAATTCTCAAAACTTTTGGCCACGACTGTACATGCAGTTCAAACATGCAGTGACTTAAATATATCTCTTCTATTATAGGTATGTTTTTAATTTTCTGAAGTATAATTCATTTTGAGAGTTTGGGCATCAAGTAAAAAATGTGCTACAACTCTCAACACATTATAATGATGAGACAAGTCTCTTTAAAAGAGTACCATTCTCCAAAAACTTATAAAACAGTTTGACCATAAGCCTTTGTTTTATTTTGTCTTAGAATGTTTCAAGAAAACCCTCAATTAAGTGCTGTTAATTGTTAAATATATTTAAAACTATTAAAAGAGTTTTCGGTAATTGAAATAAAGCTGAAATAAAATCAAAAGATTAGATGGAAAAACTTAAAAGATATTAGATGAAATTTAAATGTTTAAAAAGTTTGTTGAAGTACAAAAATGACTGAAACTGAATTAAAATACATTAAATCTAATAGAAATGTGAAATCAAACGAATGACAAAAACACAACACAATGCAATTACAATTACTAAAACTGATTTTATACAGTAGTAGTTCAATAAACTAAAAGTGACTTACATTTTAGGCACAAGATTGACTGGTTTTGCTCAATTACGCAAACGAAAACAGTTCCAATCAAAGCCACAGCAGAACTGTTGTGTCTCCGAGCAACACACATTTTGTTAGTGAATGAATTCACTGATTCTGTAACCCATTCAGAGTTGCCTCATTTATGAATGAATCAGCAGTTTGAATGAATCAGTTGAATGAATGAATAAATGACTCGTTCATTAAAATATCATTTTTGCAGGCACTTCATATTTAAAAGTATTGCACTTTCCCCAACATTTGTAAGTTAAACAAAACTATTTAAAACATTAATCTTATAACATTATTTATGGATTTGCATTTCTGCGGTGTAAATGCATTTATGGCACCTCTCAGCTTTATTAAACAGTCTGTGATGTCTTGATGCCAGAGTTTCTTGATGCTGATTTAATTTGAATGGTAGCAACTCTGTAGTGTCTTATTATTCTAACTGAATTAATTGAATCAAAGTAAGAATTTGATGTGAAAGATGACATTTAATAAGGTTGGGGGAAAAATGACTATTTATAAACAGTAGGAAATTGTAATGTTTTATAATTTGTTTTATTATGTAACTATTATTTTTTATTTTATTTTTTTATTTTTTGCCCTTTTGTTTGTATATACTGTCAATTATAGTTATTAGAAGGAAAATCAGAATCTGGGCGATCCTGGATTTTGAGGCAATGGTTGCTTTTTGTGAACAAAAAGGGTGAGCTCAAACACAGACACTTAAAATCTGGATTAAGGGTGTAATAAATGTTTAATAAAACAATAACGTGGTTCGAAAACATGCATGAATATTTAGCTCACTTTATATACATCAAATACATGTCATTTTAAGTATGTTTTGCATATTTAATTATTTCACAAAGATTCTGCTCCATTTTCCTCAATCTTAATACAACATGATAGCAGTATTAAGTCAACATTAGTACCGTTTTTTCTTGAATATTACAGTAACGTTAACTTTACTGTTTTTAAAAGAAATCTCGTCTGCTCATCAAGGCTGCATTTATTCCATTAAAATACAGTAAAAAACAGTAATATATTGAAATAATATTGACATGTAAAATAACTTTTCTATTTGAATATATTTTATAATGTAATTTATTCCTGTGATGCAAAGCTGAATTTTCAGCAGTTTTCAGTGTCACATGATCCTTCAGAAATCAGTCTAATATGCTGATTTGCTGCTCAACAAACATCACACAACATCACCAATCTTGAAAACACATCACATCAGTTGTGTAAGCAAATCTTTGATGAACAGAAAGTACAAAAGAACTGCATTCTATCTATACACACCCGTCCAGTCCGCCTCTGGTTTCTTCATCTCTGCAGTTGTGTAAGCAAACACCAGAGGACAGTATTTGGCACTGTTTTTATAATGAGAGAGGTTGGGAATTTAATGCTTATTTGTGACGTTCATAATTAAGGGGGAACGTTTTTTTCCCATTTGAAGCTCTTCAGTGACTGTCGCTGATGAATGTTATGTCCAGCGTGAGCCACTTTCTTTGATCACTGTAATAATGTGTGATATCACAACAGTCCAAGCTAGTTTTGTTCTGGCCCATTGTGGTCTGCTCGGACCCTCCTCTTTATTGTGTAGCCCATGTTTCAGATGGCGGAGACTCTGTTTCTGGTCCTTGTCTTACAGCAGCCACAGCGGCCATAAACACATCCAGTCACAATCAGAGCGATGAATGTCACTGCAGGAAGAATGAAGCACAGAGTTAGTCACATGTCTCAATCCAACTGACATTGACTGGTATCTCTTCAGAAAGAGCTATAATTAGTGGCTTCTGGCAGTTCTCAGGAATGTAATGAAGGCTCTTGTTGTTAAAAGAGTCGTATCATGAGGAATGCGATTTTTTGAGGTCATTGTAAATCAAAAGAGTTACTATTGACTATGAAAACTGTAACTTTCAGAACCCAAAACCTCCTTTCCAGCTGCAGAATGACTCAAATCCTTGGATTTGTGATATTGTTAACATATGTCCTCCCACATTTACAGTCAACTGCTTGTCAGAGCTTTCTAATGTCAGGATAAGTGCCGTGCCCTCACTGAAATAGCAAGCTAAGTATGGATGTGCGCTTGGTGGAAGCCTTTAATCGCAGTAGAAGCTCTCCACCTTGTGTTCAAATAAAACCTCTTCCAAAATGACTCTAGATGTGGCCACAGTGCAGAGATGTAATGATGGTGAGCTTACAGAAGAACAGCAGCATGATGAGAAACGCCGTCTGCGTGAGCGGGTGGGCTTGAGGAAGACCCTGCAGTTTGGTCCAGACGTTCTGGAGAATCGCCATCATTTCCTCTGAAGCGCTCATTCTGACTTCAGCCAGTCTGATTGAAATACAGTCTCACATCAGTCTCATAGTCAGTTCGGTGCGGTTTAACACTCAAAGAAGACTTTTCACACAGGACTATATAGATTATTATATGATTGTGTAATCTGAATTCAAGCAGTACATCTTTGGCAGTGGTTCTCAGAATAGATATTTAAATTTCCCTCACCCTCATCAACATTTTTTCTTTTTTTTTCTTTCTTTGAAGAACCTGGGTTCCTGTGATATTTGAGGAAGCCGGACTTTAAAAGTAAGATTTCTAAGACTTGAAAAAGTCAACACAAACACAGAGTTGTAAATGTGATGCAGAGACGCTGTGATGAAATAAAACACGTGACGGAGACGTTTCCAAGGAAAAACTAGAAAAGAGCTGCTTTAGATTAGCGCTTCATTGTTGTACTAGCACATTATATATTAGTATATTTCATGTTTTAGAGTACACTGCAGCTGCTGTTGGTAGGCTTGCATTATTCTCACACATCATTCTGTGTTCACAAATACCTCATTTAACTATATAAGCATTTAAGAATTATTATTAATAGAGTAATTTGTCCTGTTGTGTTGGCAGCTATTAGTCAAATGAATGCAGTATTTCAGCACTGAGGCCATGCACAGTGTTTCCTGTGAGGAAACTGTAACTTTCTTCAGTTTCACAGTTTTGTGTTCACCGATTGTGACTTGGTGCTTTAAGCAAATAGGAAAAAAAAACAAAACACAGAACCAGCTAGTTGAGCTAGTCATTAAACTTCTGCTGTATCTGGGTGTGTTTCCCACAGTACAGACGCCCGTGGGTGTGCCAACACGGTATAAAATTAACCCTGCCGATGAAAGAATCATTTCTTACTTTGGATTTCCTTTTTAAAATGAATTTAGATTGTCCCGTTTGAAGCTTACGTGTGTACCACAGTGTGAATTTCTGTCTGATCTCTTTATAACATCACTAGAAGCTCATCAGAACACTGCGGTGTTATTCTGTTGAGTGCGTTATTCCTAGTAGAATTATATCTGTTCATATATATGTATGTTTAATTTAGTCTAATATGGAGCTAAAACGGTGTCAAAATCAATGCATTTACAGAAATGTACACAAATGTGTAAGCTAATTCCCAATTCACAAACTCTTATCCTAATTCATATTCACAAAATAGCTGTTGCAAATGCACAACCCAATTTACATTCACAAAATAAGATCCCTTAATGCAAAATGCAGTTCATAAATATGCACAATGCATATTTTTTGAATGTTTCTAACTGTATGAATTTGCAAACTCTCTCTGTCTGTGTGAATCGCTATGTATTTATGTGCGCCTGTTTTGAGAATTTCCAGCCAGGGACCAGTTTACATATTGCAGTTTTATAAAACTTGCATTCTCTTTAGCCAGTCAGGTTAGTATCAACCCAGCCAGTCATTAAAGTGCCCCTATTATGGGTTATGAAAGGTTCATACCTTGGTCATACTTTGGAGTCCCCAACAACAGTTTCAAATGCATGCAAGGTCAAAAAACACTTTAATATGCATTTATTTTTACCTTACTTGCTCAACGACTCCCAAACGATTCGCTTATCGATTCATTTTTCCAAATCCCTCCTTTGCGTGATGCTAATCTTGGTCAGATTGGTCTCATTTTCATTTCATCATGCATGTAATGCCTGATAAAGCTGCGTTTGTGAGCGCAGTGCTGCTTTGTGTACAGTGTTACCGTGGAAACTGCTATTTTTACCACTCCAAAAGCGGCACCTAGTGGCAAAGAATGAATTTGAATTTTCATTCAGACCAATGCGAAAAGACCAACAAGTGGGCGGGCAATGTGCTAATGTTTCATGTTGACTGAAAGGGCTTGGGATTCATTTTAAAAATGAGTGATTCAGTCGACTCTTTCTTTTGAGAGACAATAACTTTATACACGGTGCACTTTCAGATTAAAAACATTGCAGGATGTTTTCATTCACTTAGAGCTGTGTTACACACTGCATGAACGGTAATTTTCAAAAATCCATAATAGGTACACTTTAATGCACCTTACTCATGCTTTGACTCAAAGCAGGGCATGTCTGTAGTGCAATGTGCTTTGATTAGTTTTGTCATTCGGATAACCAAGCTCCACATTTATGCTGTTTTGATAATAAAATGTGGTGTTTGCAAGGCTAGATATTGTTATAATGTGCACTAATCAAGACATTGAATCATTTATCAAGGCCTCACATTTAATTGGTGAAAGAGAGCATCTGTTTGAAAAAACAAAACAAAAAAAAAACACTAATTTGTAAACTGGGCCTGGCAAGAAAAAACTTGCAAATGCAGATTCAACAATCAGTTTATACATGCAGAAGCATTGAGAAATGTGCTGGCATACTTGTGTACTTGTAAATACTGCTTTGCATTCATGAATGTTCTGTACATTTAAACCTTCTTAACCACATATTATACTAAACAAACTAAAAGACAATCTCAATACCAGACAAAATAAACTAAATCATACAACGCCTTCACTTTTCTTCATCATTTTTGGTGTTTCACAGATTTTTAGTGTATGTATGAAGTGTCATAGTACTTTTTGAACAAAATATCAAGTGTAATAATTGTTGTGTAGTAAACAATCATTTTTTTGAGAAGTACAGTAATACAGTTAAATCAAGGCATGTTCTCCACTGAATCGCATTAAATTGTTTTCTTTGTATGCATCTATATGATGAAACATGGTTATATAACAGCAATATTTTCATACACATTTTTGCTAATGATAATAGTTTTTTTTTTTTTTTTTTTTTGATGGAAATCAATCAGTCACTGTTCCTATGAATTATGAGTCAAAGGCTGTTTGGGAAATAATCCAGTTGCACAGCCTTCAGAAAATTGCTGTAATGCATTAAATTCATTAATGCAAACTTAATTTTGCTAGTAAAATTATATTGCCAGCAAAATTATAATTATAATTTAAAAAAAGACCAGCCTACCAAAATTAAATCATTCACAAAATAATACCACATCACAACCTTGGAATTATAAGGTTATATATGACATTTTTGTCAAAATTTAATTATTCACATATTCTTATTCTGTGACAACTTATTTACATTATGTGATAGATTTTTTTAATGTTGTATACATTATGGGACTTTTTATTTAAAAAACAATAAGGTTCTATCTACACAGTCGAATGGAACACAAAAACTTTGAAGCTCAATATCTCAAAACTACTCGTAATGCAGATAGAACCTTATAATTCCAAGGGGACGACATTTGAATGTTTGTAATTTAGAATTTAAAACTCTGTGTGTAATTTTAATGTGTCAGATTCTTTGTGGGCCCTGTGCAGTTGAACTTTTCCCCACCCATTCCTGCTTTATAAATGTCTCTCATGTTTTTGTAAGTTGTAGATGTTCCAAGTACAAACTGAGTTCTGCTGACCAAGTCATTATTTTCATGCTCACAAGCTCGCAGTTATTCAAGCACATAGATCTACACACATACACGCAGTCATCCAGATATTTTTCTGCGCTCACCTTAGTTTGCAGCTTTGTTCCCGTGTAACCCTCCTCACATGGACTTGTGTGAAGTTTTGAGCGCTCTGTCCTGTCCCACAGTTGTTGTGAACTGCTGAGTGACTAGCTGCTGTGCAGTCATGCTGTGTTTGGCCTCCAGTGTTTGAGATTTCCAGTATGACGAGTCTTTTGGGATGGGCACACACACACACCACACGTTCTGTCAGTCTCGATCTCTCTCTCTCTCTCTCTCTTCTCTCTCTCTGTTTACCACATCCATCCCCACCCCCTTTTTGTCTGGCTTCGTCTTTCTCCTCCCCTCAAATCACTGTGGAAACAGTTTTTTTTTATTTCTCCCCCTTTTGTTAAAGTCTGGAGGTCCTGTTGAAATGGACTGTTTTGTGTCTCGTGTGTGTGTGTGTGTGTATAATGGTTTTGTAAAACAAATGTAATATAGTGTTAAACATCTCTTTAAGGTTACATTTTACTTGAAAATCAAGAAAGCAAGCATTAATTAATTAAATTGAATTAATAAGTAAATAAATAAATATTATCTTATAATAAAAGTATTGTAACATTAAATGTAATATAGAAATATCTTGCCTAAAGGCAATGAAGTGTCTTTAGGACATTTTTTTTTTACAGTGAAAATACAATAATGCAGTGTACAATTGTACAGTTCATAATGTACTTTTTTGTTTTTAAAAAAGTGGCAGAATAAATTAAAGACAAATTGTATAATAACTTAACAATCCAAAAAATAAACAATTAAAAAAAATATCTAATTCCAAACTTTCGCGTCTTATAAGTGTGTTTGTTTTCCATTTGTTTGGATTCAGAAAGGAGGAAAGCATTTCTCTGGATGTGCCTTAAGAGGAAATCTCTAATGGGAGAAGTGGTCTAGTGAACAGTGAGAGCGGGGAATGGGGCTCTGGTTATGAGCGGCAGTGTTGGCACAGTGGGTCTTTGTGTGTCAGACCATGTAAATGTGTTTTGGGAGGGTTTCAGCCTCTATCTGCCCCCTATAATCTATTTCAGACTCTGAAACCAAAACACAATTAATTAATAATCTAAAAAACACATTTCATAATTAAAACTACACATCACCCAAAAACAAAAATCTTAATTCTATCAGCTTACCCCCCACTTCCATTACATGACTGACAGACTGCAACGGTTTGAGTTAAAAATCCAAGTTTTTTTCATACAGAAAAAACAAAGTCACCTACATCTTGGATGCCCTGGGGGTAAGCAGATAAACATCAAATTTCAATTTTTGGGTGAACTATCCCTTTAAATGCATAGTGGCAGACTGTTTTTCATACAATGACCAGCAGGGTTTTTTTTTCTTCTAAAATGTCTTTGGGTATTTGGTCTAAATGTGCGGTCACATTGATGAATTTCAGTGTGATGATTTAGTGGGACCAAGCTAAATCTACAATATATTAAAATGACTGTATTTCTGATAACAACTTGCTGTGAAAAACAAAACAAAAAACAACAAAAACAAAAAAAAGAAACATTCGCAATCATTCGCAAACATTCGCAACCAATAGCTTTAGCCAGAACTTTACCATAAAAAATCTGAAGTTTTACAGGTTGAATATGTGTTTAATTAACTGAAATAATGTAACTATACCAAATTACTAAAATATGGCCACATAAAAGAATCAAAGCTCGTCACAAATCGTTTTTCCACAAGCTGAGAAAAATAATTATAACAATAGACATCATCATGGTAACACACAACACTAAAATAATACAATAAACATTGTTTTACCAACATAAATAACGTAACATAAAACCTTAATGCACATGACTGATAAGAGAAAACTAAGAAGTTGTTTTTCCATCATAATCAAATGTGAAGTGTCACACAGAGAATTCATTGTGAATGTCAATTTACTGTTTTTCACTATAAATTATAAGATTATACAGAAAACTTTAACAGTATTTTTCTGCCTCATTAGATCTATTACAGTGTTTTGCTGTGCACAATAAGGGAATTTACTATTAACCAAATAACAGGCTTTTACCATATAAATTTTACAGTCTCTACTTTTTACAGTCTTTTGTGTTCCATGTCATGAAAGTTTGGAATCATTTCATATTCTTTTTAATGGTTCCATCATTCTGCCACCATCTCAGAGTTTTATGGCAATCAGAAGCCCACTGCACCGGCGCGTGTGACTACTGCCATGACCCCAGACTCGTGCGCACTCAGCTGGCGAGAGCAGCGGCCCTCAGCACCAGAACGGGCCCGGCACAGAGCCCAGGGGGCCGTTCGGCTTTCACCCAGAACTCTACGCAGGAGGCAGGAAGGGTTACGGGTTCGAGAGTTCAGCTGGCCTGTTGCTGAAGAAGCCGTACTGTATTGATCAGAGCTGCTAGTCTGTGGAGACTCAGCGCTTCTGTGTGTGTGTACGTGTGCAGATATGATGAGGAATAGGACAATGAGGAAGATGACTCCGAGAAGAGGAAGAAAGAGTTCGGAGATCTCTTCAGGAAACAGATGAGTGTGAGAAGGGTGAGCACATGGACAGGGCACTCACTAGCATAAACTAAACATATCCAGTTCACTTTTCACTCCAAAGAATTATGGAAGCTCATTTCCGACACTGAATAAAAAAAAAAAAAAAAAAATCAATCCAACAACTATTACCCAATACTCTGAATTATATAAAATAAACTCAAATCTATTACTATTTTCCAACAATTCGAGTGCTATTTAGTCCAGTACAATTCTATTTCTCTATTTTTGTGCAATTTCATGTTTTTCTCTCACAATTCTGACTTTATGACTCGCAATTCTGAGAAACAAGTCATGTATAAGAGATGTAAACTCAAAAAGAATTGTGAGATAAAAAGCCACAATTACTTTGTTTTATTTTTTATTCAGTGGCAGAAACAGGCTTCCATAAAAGATTCAGTTGCCAACCATGGATAAATTATATCATATAAAAAGTTCTATAATGAAAACTCTTGGCAGAGTTGGCAGAGATTGTCATGATGATACAAACTGAGCCTCATTCTTTTGATTGACTGATATATTTTGTTGTCATTGTGCATCCTTTTTTAGCTTTGACAAAACAATGCTTGTCACTGGAATATTGTTGCATTGCAGGTGGTTTGTACACAGCGTAATGAGTCGAGTTACTTTTCATTTTTTTCATGCTTTTTGAAATTCCCAGGATTTCCATGAGTAATACAGTAAATAAAGAAATACACAACCTTTCAAAAGTTAGTAGTCAGTAAGATACATTACCATCTGAAATAAATGTTGTTGTTTTTTTTACTTTTTATATATATTTGAAAAAGTATTTTATTTTTGTGATGCAAAGCTGAATATTCTAATATGATGATTTGCTGCTTAAGAAACATCGTTCACATTTAATGTCACACAATCACGCAAGTACAGTGATGCATTCAGATGAAAAACAACTCGACTATAATCCTCCTTCGCTTCACCCTCACAGTCTGAGTCTGTGCCAGAACATTCCTCCATATCTCTCGCTCGCTCTCTCTCCTCCACACCCCCATAAAATCTATCTGCATGAAGCCTCCCCCCATAAAGTAGATCTGAACAAAAATCAGTTCTCAATCATTATAAACATTACTAACCAAAAAACAACACTATTTACACACTATTTAACGTTGAGTTTTGCACAGGTCAAATCTACTCATCTATTATAATTTTATAGTACTAGCAGTAACGGAGGTATTGGTGCAGACACACAAAACATCCTCAAGACTGCTTCACACTCATCTGAAGCACTTAAACAGTCTCCTGAATGTCTTGTGTACAGCATCATATCAGTCACCATGTGCTCTGGACTCTCAAAGTATGTCTCAAACCTCAGCATGTTCAAAGTCTAAACTGTGATCAGAATATGACTGGTTGAGATGAAGACTGTTGTTTTGTGTGTGTTTTAGAGCAGAGACCGCTGTCTGTCTCTCCTGAAGGTGTGTCTGAACAACCACAGGGGTGCAGCAGAGCCCTCACACAAGTAATGCAGAAGTCACATCAGCAACCAATGCTGAGACCTGCCCTCATCATCTCGACCTCAACATTTAGACGGATTCACTACAGCCAATCACAGTTCGTCCTTTCACAGAGATGGACATGCAAACTGAAAATGTGTTTATATTAGGGCTATCGAACTAATTAATCACACAGATTTCTGTAATTACTAGCAATAAATTGCATCTAACATTAAAAGTATATTTTCACTTTGAATCTCCAAATGAATGTGGAAACGATATAAAGACAGTATTATAATGCTTATTTAATGACATCTTTTTGTTACTGTAAATAAAGACCAATATCACTAATACCAATACTAATACTGATGCCTGTATTAAATGGGTTATTTATATTTATATCTATTTATTTAGCCATTCAGCTGTATAATTAAAAGCCAGGCTCAAATTTAAAATTATCAGATTGTTTTTATTTTCATTTATTGACAATTAAACATTAACTTTCTTATTATTAAACATATAGAAGCCTATCAGTTTGTTCATGCTTGACATACATCAACAACACTAGTTATCTAACTGACTGACTATCTAAACTAAATTACTAACTAAACATTAAGGGTAGGACTTTACACTAATGTCAATTAGTTATTGTAACGTGTTACTGATTTTGACAAAGTAATTAACTGCATTCACAATTAATATAACTTACATAACACACAAAAATATCCACTCAAAAGTAAACCCCACCAAAAAAAAAAAAAAAAAAAGAAGAAAGTTAGCCCATGGTTTACTCACCTTCAAGCCAGGTGTATATGACTTTCTTCTTTCAGACAAATACAATTGGAGTTATATTAACAAAAGTCCTGGCTCTTCCAAGCTTTATAATTGCAGTGAATGGGGGTCGAGATTTTGAAGCCCAAAAAAGTGCACACATCCATCATAAAAAGTGCTCTATCCCTTTTAACAGACTATTCACAGTCTGAAATAATATAGTGCAAGGTTTGTGTTTGTCCACTGGGATTGTATTGTAATAATTGTAATAATATTATAATTATTAATGTATAATTATACTTGAAGTTTAATAAAATTCATTGAAAGCAGAAAGCGGTCTTTTTCATCACATTCTAGCTGAAGAGGAAGCATGTAGGAGCGGGATTTCGTGGCTCGTCCAGCCTGTTTCAGACAGCTGGAGATCTGCTGAAGAACTCTCAGAAGGAGACTCTTAACTCGGACAAAACACCTGGAGACACCATCTGTGAGGAAGAGGAGGTGGAAACAGGAAAAACACCGAAGATGAAAAGCACTAAAACAACTCCTGCTGACTCGTCTCCCATCAAAGCCAAAACCAGCACGACTTCCTCCCTGAGCAGCCCCAGTAAAAGACTCGCTAATAAACAGCAGAAACTAGCAGAAGCGGCCAAAGACATGTGTTTTATATCATAGCTACATCTGACTTCATGATAATGAGTAGCATGTCCATAGATCTAGAAAGTGTTTCAGAGAACATCACTGCTGTTCATGCGAGTCCCTCTGCAGAAGAGATGCCCAAACCAGATGAGATCGCAGCAGATCAAAAGCTTCAGAGGTACTGTATGACGGAGAGCAGTTTGATGTTTATTCTGCATGACTTGAACGTTTTCACTGTTCTGAACTGCTGTTTCTTTGTCCAAACAGAGAGAATCACAAGTCTGATGCCCAGCAAAAACTACCAAAACAAGTAACACCACAATTACTCTTCATCAAAGGGGTCATGAGAAATATTATAAAAAAAACTCAATTAAAAAAAAAATCAAAAAAAAACAAAACAAAGTGTGCTATGACCTGTTTAAAAGCTGTTTGTCATGTCTGTTTCTTTTCCTCAGGCACGTGAGGACAGCCCCTCTCCTCCTGCAAAACGCAGCCGCATGATTAAGCACACTAAGAGGGTGACCTTTGACCCGGTGGTGCAGGAGACACAGTTTGACACAGTGAGACCTCACTCAAGGAAGCTGCTGATACCGTGGTGCGATGCCTGGATCCGTTCTACAAAAAGGGCGAAAGATCAGTGGTTCTGTTGGGTCACACATCAGTTCTGAATGACGACACTAAAAACAAATGTAAAAAAAATAATAGTGCTAACTTATTATGAATAATAATAAAAAAAAATGGTAATAAAAATAATTTTTCTAAATTAATTCTACACTAACATTTAAAAGTTTAGGGTTGGTAAGATAGTAGTAGTATTG
Source organism: Cyprinus carpio (assembly GCF_018340385.1). Lineage (NCBI taxonomy): Eukaryota > Metazoa > Chordata > Actinopteri > Cypriniformes > Cyprinidae > Cyprinus > Cyprinus carpio. Next base: position 32,615,148 of record NC_056574.1, read on the forward strand.
TGAACTATTATTACAATATAAAATAACTGTTTTCTATTTTAATATATTTTAAAATATAATTTATTCCTGAATTTTCAGCATCATTACTCCAGTCTTCAGTGTCACATGATCCTTCAGAAATCATTCTAATAGGTGCTGATAACAATGAAGTCACCATTCTCACCATCACAGTTTTCCTCAAATCCAGTTGTAACTTCGACTCTCAAAATATATAATCAGTTTAGACAAGCATTTCAATTAACAGACTTTTCCTTGGAAACTCCCATATGTAATAATCACCTTTTCCCAGCTGCAAAGTTAGATGCTATTTTAAGCAATGGCAGGACCTGGGCATAGTTAAATGTAGTGACTTTTTCATCGACAATATTTTTGCCAATTACAATGACCTGATTCAAAAATTTCATCTTCAAAAGTCAGATTTTTTTCGTTATCTTCAAGTTCGACACTTTATTCAAGCCCAATGCTCTGTGTTTCCTCATATGCCCTCTGAAACAGGGTTGGACTTGATTCTTAAGACTCCTACACACCTCAAGGGCCTCATTTCTAAAATATATAACTTAATTATGACATTCCAAAATAGATCGCTGGAGAATATTAAACAGGAATGGACGGGAGAGTTGGGAATTCGCATATCTGAAGACACTTGGGACAAAGCTGTTAACAGAATAAATAAGACTTCATCTTGTGCACGACTCAATCTGATTCAGATGAAAGTTCTCTATCGTATTCATTATAGTAAAACCAAACTGGCTAAAATATACCCAAATATAGATGAAACATGTGATCGTTGCAATGCATTTAAGGCAGATCTAACCCATATGTTCTGGTCATGTACTAAACTGAGACAATTTTGGTCTTCAATATTTGAAATTTTAAACTCCGCATTTAACTTAAGAATTCAGCCTAACCCAATAATGGCTTTGTTTGGAGTCACAGATGACGACATTCACATAACTAAAGATAAAGAAAATGCCTTGGCGTTTGCAACATTAATAGCTAGAAGAAGAATTCTTTTAGAGTGGAAATCACCAATGCCACCTAAATTTGTCACTATGGCTTAGTGATGTAATGTTTTTTCTAAAAACTGAAAAAATCAAATATTTTCTCAGAGGATCAACCAGAACTTTTTACAAGACATGGGATCCTTTAATAATCTATATAGAGAAGAATGTAGTCCTCCTTTTTCTTTTCCTTGTTCTTTATGTTGTGGGTAGAAAAAGTAAAAATGAATGCCTTTGAGAGTGCCTCTGTCACTGAATACTTTCAATGTACCTTGTTCTGATAAAAAAAAAAAAAAAAAAAAAAAAAAAAAAAAATCATTCTAATATACAGATTTAATGATCAGGAAACATTTCTTCTTATTATCAATGTTGAAAACAGATGTGCTGCTTCATATTTTTGCAGAAACAGGTTTTTTTTTTTTATCAATTTAATTAAATAAAATCTCATTCAAAATAAAGATAAAATAAAAAATAAAAAAAAAATAAAATAAAATAAAATAAAATAAAATAAAATAAAATAAAATAAAATAAAATAAATCATACTAACCCCAAACTTTTTGAACGGTATATGTTTTGTGCAGTGGGTTATTTCTTGCACAGATATGTTTTTTTTTAATATTTATTATAATATTAATTTTATATTAATATAAATACATTTCAGTGTTTTTATTACTTTTGTATGATAAACACATGTGAATAATGAGACGGAGGATAGCAGACATTTTATTAGAATGAATTTTATTTTTAATAATTTCCCACAGGATTTGTTCAAATCCTTTGCCCGTTTCCTCTCCCATCATCTCACAGAGTGAAAAACTGCAAATCGAGGCCAAGGTGAGGCTATCCTTCACCTCATAAAAATCCAACAACAACACACATTTTTCAAATGCTGATGTAGCATTTTAAGATTTCTCATTTTTCCCCCAGAGTGAAGATGGAAGTAAAGAGCCTCATCAAGGGCTCCTTCAGCAGGATTCAGCGCTGTGAGAGCGAGACAGACTGGAGACACTTGAAAGTCGAGGACAGATAGTGATCTTCGTCATTATGTCTCCTCATCCAGAGCTCTGAAGCTCCACCGATCCATTTATTGTCAGAGATGCCGTGTGTTTAGCAGCATGCTGCTGTATATCTCAGGCGTATGGGGATGGCCTAACCGCACATTGCACATTGATATGAACTGCTGAAAAATGCTGATTTATTTTTGAAGTCAAGCAACAGACCGCAACAGTTGTTAAGTAGCATTAGTTGCTTATAATGCACTCAAAGTAGCATGAACTGTAATGAAAACTACATTAAAAGTCCATAGTTCATACTTCATGCTGAATAATTTATGGCATAATTGGTAAGTTCACTTGTCTTCAATAGCACACTAACCATTTTTCATCAGCCTCGGTTGCGTAAATATTTTCCGCATTAATTTTCACCACAGGGATTTCAAAATATTCCTACATTTTTAGACCATGAACCAATCCAACCAACTCACAGATGAATCACAACAATAGATGTGTCCCAATTTGCATACTTATGCACTATTCTGTGTCATTTTGTAGTATGAATAGTGCAATTTGTTTATAATTTCAAAAAGACAAACTACACACAAATACCAGAATAATGTTGTTAATGTAGCTCTGGACTGAATGTGAACATGATGTTACTGTAGTTCTGGACTAAATGTGAATGTGATGTTACTGTAGTTCTGGACTGAATGTGAACGTGATGTTACTGTAGTTCTGGACTAAATGTGAATGTGATGTTACTGTAGTTCTGGACTTAATGTGAACGTGATGTTACTGTAGTTCTGGACTTAATGTGAACATGATGTTACTGCAGTCCTGGACTGAATGTGAACGTGATGTTACTGTAGTTCTGGACTGAATGTGAACGTGATGTTACTGTAGTTCTGGACTAAATGTGAATGTGATATTACTGTAGTTCTGGACTGAATGTGAACGTGATGTTACTGTAGTTCTGGACTTAATGTGAATGTGATGTTACTGTAGTTCTGGACTTAATGTGAATGTGATGTTACTGTAGTTCTGGACTTAATGTGAACGTGATGTTACTGCAGTCCTGGACTGAATGTGAATGTGATGTTTACTGTAGTTCTGGACTGAATGTGAACGTGATGTTACTGTAGTTCTGGACTAAATGTGAATGTGATATTACTGTAGTTCTGGACTGAATGTGAACGTGATGTTACTGTAGTTCTGGACTTAATGTGAATGTGATGTTACTGTAGTCCTGGACTTAATGTGAACGTGATGTTACTGTAGTTCTGGACTTAATGTGAATGTGATGTTACTGTAGTTCTGGACTTAATGTGAATGTGATGTTACTGTAGTTCTGGACTGAATGTGAACATGATGTTACTGTAGTTCTGGACTAAATGTGAATGTGATGTTACTGTAGCTCTGGACTGAATGTGAACATGATGTTACTGTAGTTCTGGACTAAATGAGAATGTGATGTTACTGTAGTTCTGGACTGAATGTGAACGTGATGTTACTGTAGTTCTGGACTAAATGTGAATGTGATGTTACTGTAGTTCTGGACTTAATGTGAACGTGATGTTACTGTAGTTCTGGACTTAATGTGAACGTGATGTTACTGCAGTCCTGGACTGAATGTGAATGTGATGTTACTGTAGTTCTGGACTGAATGTGAACGTGATGTTACTGTAGTTCTGGACTAAATGTGAATGTGATGTTACTGTAGTTCTGGACTGAATGTGAACGTGATGTTACTGTAGTTCTGGACTTAATGTGAATGTGATGTTACTGTAGTTCTGGACTTAATGTGAACGTGATGTTACTGCAGTCCTGGACTGAATGTGAATGTGATGTTACTGTAGTTCTGGACTGAATGTGAACGTGATGTTACTGTAGTTCTGGACTGAATGTGAACGTGATGTTACTGTAGTTCTGGACTTAATGTGAACGTGATGTTACTGCAGTCCTGGACTGAATGTGAACGTGATGATACTGTAGTCCTGGACTGAATGTGAACGTGATGTTACTGTAGTTCTGGACTAAATTTCCACAAAATTAATAAAAACAGTGAAATGCACCTCAGAATATGATATGATAAACCTGCAATATTTAAATGTCAAATAACACAAGTATCCTTTATATATGAGAAAAAGTAATGCAAAAGTAACGTAATGCATTACTTTCCGTAAAAAGTAACTAAGTAACGCAATTCATTACTTTTTTGGGATTGTAATGCATTACTTTTAAAAATAACTTTCCCCAGCAATGAGTGCATGAACTGCGCATCAGCAATGCAAACTGATAAAACTGGATCTGAAACAACTGCTTACTGCTTCTCTGATTGGTGGATCTCTCTTCAGGATTATGGGTAGTGTAGTTCTTTACTTAGAAAACGGGTTTTAAACACTTCACACTGAGTCAGGTCACACTGATTTCTAAATAAGGATGCATTATTGCTTAACCTTAGCGGTCAGTCTTGAAATGCGTTTGATGTTGTTAAAAATCAGTACTTTATGAAGCAAATGAATGGGATTTTTACTGGAAGTGAAGAAGCTTTCTGTTCTGTTAAAGTTATTACATTTCTCAGATATTTATGCTACATTATTGGTCGCCTACAGCTCTTATTTTTCATTTGTCTTTTTTTCCTCACCTAAGAAATAAGTCCCTTTTCATTAAATCTGGTTTTGTGCTATTATTAGGCACTTCTAAAATTACACCTTAAACATGCCATTGTCTTCTCCCCTGCGGGAAACTTACTCGAAATAAACGAATTTAACGCTCCGTTGAGCCTACAGTAGCTGTTGAATGGAGACCCCCTAATTACGCCTCTTCAGAGTAAAAGCAGCCGGACAAACGGATTATTGTGTTTGGCGGGTTCTCTCAGTAGAAGAGCAGCAGAGCTGGCGGGAGAAGTTACGATTCCTACTATAACGAAGGTTCTGCCTGGTAAGTTGACTCATGAATATTAATGAACTCCGGTGACGTGTCAGTTCATTTCTCAGCGGCGATGATTTCGCTGGTGCATGATAAATAAAACATGAAGATGTTTGCGTGTGTCTCAAAAAGTGGGATCTTGTGGTAAAAAAACAACCTGTTTATTAATTCTAAAATCAAAAGTAGTAGTTAAAATAAATTTGAAATAAAATGCAGTATCCTCATTTCCCCACTTTTAATCTCGGAGTAAAACATAACTATTTATGTATTTTTGTCTATAATTTAACTGATGAATATTAATTACGTCGCTTGAAAGCCCTACCAATGGCGAACGCGTGTTTTGTGAATATTAAATAGACTGTTGACGTGGCTCTGCAACCGTCCAATGGCGAAGCGTTCGCTTATGAATATTAATAGGACCACCTTCCCAATAGTATGATCTCGGGTACCTTATCCGTCGGGCGAAACCAACGGGAAGTTGTTGGGAATGAGGATGAGGAGCGACATCACGCCAGTGGGAGGGGTAGAGTGTGACAGAACTGAATGACAGCAGCGTGACATCTTTTGCATTTCATAGGGAAATTTCTCCTGGCATGCCGGAAACATTGCACGGTAACGGAGCGTGTGTTTGCAGTAACGTTACCGTTAAAGCGTTGTCATTGTTGCCTTGTCGCTGCGTTGAGCGGATGTTGCGCGAACGGACATTCATTTAGCAAGAAACCGTGAGAATTGGTGGATAAAAAGTGTGTTTTAACGCTGTTCTCCCCTTTTCGCGTCTTATAAAAAGTATGTGTTTCCCGCAATTGTAAGTGTGCGGCATACGCGCCTGGAAAAGTCAGATGTTGCAGTCTCATGTATCATTTTTATCGCTTTGATAGATCGGCGCATCTGTGAGCTTCCGGCCAGCCGTTAACCGCGACACACCGATGCTCCGAGCCGGCAGAATGGACGAGTTTGTGACGGAAGAGGATGAGCCTTGGTACGACCAGAGAGACCTGGAGCAAGGTGAGAGAAAGACGCCACAAACCGCATCCGTTTGACAACAAAGCCTGCTTATGTGTGTGTGTGTGTGTGTGTGTGTGTGTGTGGTCGAATGACAAACCGTGGACAAAGAAAGTGCACACTGTGTGTAGAAACAATGCTTTCCTCTGTCTTTATAGAGGGATTTGTCTTGGTCGTGTCTTATTTGGAGATAGTCCACCGTCTTCCTCTGGATCTGTGTCCGTCCAGATGCTCAACATTAGCTTAGTCTGCTTTAATCTCCTCACAATAAAAACTGGAGTGCCAAAGCATTATTTTCGGAGTATGTAGGGATGCATCAGCCAGACAAGGATATTTGGGCTCGTTCTGTTTGGATAATGCATGGTGCATTGTTGTTTTTAAGCAAAATTAGTTTTGAAGTTCCTTAGGAACAGCTGGAAAACTCATTGGTCAAATGGAAGCCATTTGATATCTGGACTGAATGTTGATCATAAAATGCGACAGCGAGTTTGACATGTCAGATTGGTTATTTTCCAGTAGTTTTCTGCTCCCTCCGACGCACCTCTCTCTTCCTGTCTCTGTGGGTTTGGGATGATGTCATTGCCCTCTCTCTGCCCTCGGGATCGAATCACCGTAAAATGCTGATCCATAGAACAGCCTGTGAGCGATCTTTATGAATTTCAGGACACTTTGTCAGGCTGTACCCTAGAAGTGATGAGCCAGTATCTGGGAGATCTGTCCTGTAGTCGTTACGCTGGGATTGGAAAAGGAAGGCAAATGGAGAATTCTGACTATTTGAGAAGTTTGGTGGAAAGGGAATCTGGAACGGTGATCTTGTGGCTGAGAAGGATTGCAGAGGTGCTTCGTTGGGAGCGAGTTTAGTCATTCCTTTGTGGAAGAAATAAAATGACAGCGATCTTTGTCATTGTCATATTCCAGATTTGTTCCAAGCAAAGATGTGTAGATTTTTCTTTCTAAAAATGATTTTTTCTGACTCTAATGAGCCCTGCAGGTAAAAACAAACCTGTGAAATAAATCAACATGTCTTTGCTTGACAATATGCTTTGTTTGCATGTAAGACATAGGGATGTAATGATTTACTCAACTCACGATTCGATTCATGATTTTGATTTCACGATTCAATTCACGATTGTTTTATTGAACAAAATGAGATTTAAGATGAATTCTAAAATAAATGTGTTGTTCTATTATTGCTTGGACAAAATGCTGCACGTTTTTTTTTTTGTGATATTGAAATATAATACTAATATACTAATATAGCACTTGCTCTTTTGTTGGTTTTGATTGCTTCTGTTGTCCTCATTTGTAAGCCGCTTTGGATAAAAGCGTCTGCTAAATAACAAAATTTAAATATAATGTAAATGTAAATAACAAAACTAAACTGAACATTTAAAACAAGCTCCAAATCATATAAATAAGCAACACAAATAAAATAAATATCTTCATATAAACAAAATAAGGCTTTGTCTGTGCTCTTTCCACTTAAAATGAGAGACAACCACTGCATTTTAATCATGATCCAAACAAAGATCCAATACATGCAACATGAGCAGTTTTTAATCTAAATTAGATTATTATTTCAAAATTTGAAACAAAAACAGAATGAATTGACTTTGGTTTTGTGAAACTATACATAAATAGTATCTGCATGAACATAAACAGCAGACGAGTTGAACGAGACGCAGATTCACTCTCTGCCAGCAGGAGGCGCTTAAAGCCTTTCCTTGGTTTCTGCTGTAAATGAAGCGGTGCTGCACTTATGAACTTTAATATGCATTATACAGAGGCCAGATGAAAAGAAAAAAAATCATCTAAACTTTTCTAAAGACAGTAAGTTCCCCTCAGACATGCATTCATATAAACTCCTCCCCCTAAATGAATTGCGATTTGTTTAGCATCTCAACCGATTTAAATCGTCACATATTTGAAACGATTTTCAACCGGCTCGTAGTTAATCGTTACATCCTTAGTAAGACATATTTCAGAAATGCACCACCAGCTACAGGAAGGCCTCTAATAACCATGTTTAGAAGCATATTTTTTTTCACAATCAAATTAGCTGAGTAATATTCATGCACTTTGTGCTAATGGTCTAATGGTGGCCTAACACACAGTCTCTCCCAGAGGCTCCACATTGATCCATTTCAGACTCTCTCAACTGTCAAAGCAATCCATCATGAGAGGAAATGCAGTTTCAGAAAGTGCCCGCTCTGAAAAGAGTGCAATATCTCCATTGCTCAGTGGCGTTTTGATAAATATCACAATGACACTTTGGTTTTGAAGTGGATTGGTGGCGTTGGCCCCTGGGGCGGACAGTATGAGTGCAGTTTTATATCACTTCACCCTAAAGAGTGATTGAGCCTGCTGACCCAACAGCACACGACTTTAGTGTGGATTCACATTTTTTGCAAACAAAGTGCAAAAAGTTGAAGACCTCTGGTATAATATATTATGTAATATATTTCTGTCATGATTTCTTCAAGTTAACGTTTTACCAGGGTTGTGGTGAAGATCTTTGAGTTTCTGTTTGTATCTGATTTGAAAGAATTAAGTATTTGAATAATTGTAAAGCCCTACTTTTGATTTACTCATCCAATTAGTAAATTTAGTTTTTATGACTGAATTCTGCAATTCTGTCCATGTTTTCCACACTGCGTAAATCATAGGGACAGTAGTAGCGAAAATATCCTATACACTTACACGCCTTGCGTTTTACGATACGCAGACATGTGTTCTCTGTGAAGGGAGCACGTAGAACACTTTATCATTATGGTCACAAGCACTGCTCAGTATAAAGAGATTAAACTTGTGTTTTGTGCAGGTAGAGGCTGTATTGATGCAGCTTGAGCAGTAGTTGTGAATGGCTCTGGCTCTTGTGCTTGGTTTGCTGTCATGTGTTGATATGAAACCACACGTGCAGAAATGTTGAGTGCACATGAGGCCTGTATATGTCCTCCAGCCTCGGGCGAGCGAGGCATGTGCCTGGTAACGTGCATGTTAGCTTGAAAATACTCTTCAGAAGAGCAAGTCCTCTTTGGGAAAGTTAATTAAGGAAAAATCCTTAATTGGGATGTGGCTCCTCAGAGATCACAGCTGACCTTGTTTCACGGCTGTTACTAAAAATGTCTCTCACTGTACTGAATATCAGATTGTGCTGTTATTATGAGTGATGAGAATTCAGTCATTAACATATCAGTAACAGAGTAAGGATGCAAAAGAATCATAACCATATTGGTATCTGGATTATTTAGAAATGATAAAATTAAAATAATGATTAACCCATTACGTTTTATTTTTAAACTGATGGCTGATTCATAGAGAGCAGAGTGGCAATGTAAAATAATGCAAAGATCTGCACAGCATTGCTAAATTAACATGTATTTTACATAACACTTATGTGAAATCACAAAAATTGCTGTTGGCACAGTTTGACAAAATTGCCAATATATCGCTCTGGGGTTTGTTTCCCAAAAGTTTTGTTAGATAACTATGGTCATAAGTTCCATGGATAGCAACATAGTTTAATGATTTGGTGTTTCCCGAAACCATATTTACAATGAACATTACTAACTTGTGTGGTTGGAGCTACAGCTCTCGACCTGTAGTTAGTAGAATAGTTAGTTAATATGAGACGTAGACTAAAACAGATCATACTCTTGGGCAAAATAAGCAAGCTGGCATGCAGTACATTCTATATGTTTTATTCCATATATCCACATTTCATTCTACACCTTTTAGTTTGCGCTTTTATAACTCACAATTCTGACTTTATTACTTGCAATTCTCACTTTATAATTCGCAATTGCAATTGAAAAAAGTCAGAATTGCGAGTTTATATCACAATTCTGAGAAAAAAAGTCAGAATTGTGAGATAAAAAGTTGCAGTTACCTTGTTTTATTTTTTACTTAGTGGCGGAAACGGGCTTCTATAGCTTCTAGTGTGGACTTAACGTTCTAATTTAAGGACTTACGAATGGCTGGTGTAACCGACCCAGATGACTTATTATAGTGCAAACAGAACTATAAATAAACAAATCCAACATAAACATGAGAAGCATTGTCTTCAGGGGTGTATTCCAGAAAGCAGGGTTAACTTACCGTGAACTAAACCCTGAACTCTCGGTTGATTAACCCCAAACCTTGCTTACTCGAGGTATGCGGTTCCAAAAACGTGTCCGGGAGTAAGTTCATTCAACTCAGAGTATGTTCCTGATTAAGACTCAAGACATTCTCAACAGAGCGACGAATCAACGAGTCACTATGGAAACGGACGCTAAGAAAAAGCGCGCCAAGCTGTTTCTTTCTTCTTCTTTTGTTCATTAGTTGTTTACATGCTTAGTGCATATCGCCACCTAATTGATGGCTGTGCAATCATTTTTATTTTTTTCTATTTAATCTTTAATCCTTGAAAATTGTGAATTATATTGTTTGTTTTATGCTAATTATATATTAAGTCATATCAGATATGTACTTTGATTTAGAATTGAGACAAAATGCCGCTCCATGTGTGAGATAATTTAACATGTAATAAATAAAATAAATATATATAAGTTAAACATTACCTTGTCATACTGTTTTATAATTTATACAGATAACTCTTATATATGCCAATAAAAGAAATAATCATATTAGAATAATATATTACCTTATTTATTACTTATATTAGCGCTTCCTCATTAACATAACATATATACCCGGAGCAGGTTAAGTTCAGAGAGTGAGTTGCTATGACTACTAACACTACTACCCTGAAAGTTATCTCCGTTTTTGGAACCGAAAGTTGAGGTTATCCACTTACTTACTCTTAAACATACCCGGGTATGTCACATAACCTGCTTTCAGGCCAAAACAACAAACAAAAGAACACTAACTGGTGTTATGAAGTCTATTTTAACCTGGCAGAAGAATAAAAACAAGTAAAACACATTTATTGACAGAACAAAACACAACAGGGTTTAAAACTATTAAAACTAATAGCGAATATATTGTTTTTTTTAGTCATCACTTAAAAATCTCAGCCAATATCAGTATCAGTCAAGAGGTGTGCACCTATAATCTACTGCAATTAAGCCACATGCAATGGATTGTAAATGAATCTTCAGCTCTGTGTTTTGAGCATTATTATGTGTGCTTCTCTCCAGCAGACTCTCATGGGATCAGTTTCCACACACACACACAGAGGAAAGTGTGTTACGCCGTGGCGCCAAAGCGCTCGTGTGATTTATGCACGTGGTGCTCTGTATTTCCTTACTATAGTATGTTTGCGTTGTCTCTGACACCGTCTCATCTGATGATAAATCTCTGCATTCATATCAGTGTAATGGAGGTCAGTGATTCTGAGCTCAATACTTCACCACCTCCCACGATGTCACTTCCTCCCCGTGTGTGACACCATCTCTGTTAGCATGTTCCACCATTTGAGTCCACACCATCTGAGTGAACTGGAGGACTGTGTTTGTTTCTCTGGATGGGGGGGGGGGGTATTTAAGAACATGCACACTGAGTTCTACGGAGATACGGCTGTGTAGGAAAAACAAGGGTTTTCTGGCAAACATATCTGCTGTCATAAGCCAATCATAAGGACAACAAGCCTCAGTTCAACAAAAAATAGCATTGTGAGCCAGTGTTGTCGAGGATTTGCAAATTTCAAGTATCAATTGACATTAAAAGACATTTTATCTCAGTTATATGTGCGACTGTAAGCCTTTCATTGGAGATTCTGGTCTTTATGTATTCAAGTAGACAGTATTTTTAGTTTCAATTCAGATTGTGTCATTTTTAATGGTGTTTTTTAATAAAAAGGTGTCATAAGGCCAAAAACCAGCAGGATTAACTTCCAGTGGATTGTGAGCTGATGATGCTCTCCTGATTTCTTCAGTCTCATCTTGGCTGATGTCACTCAGGCTCGTGTTCATCAGAAAACAAGGAAGATAAAAAAATAAAAAAAACACCTCTTTTAGGCAGAATTAACAGCAGGATTTTCTCTGCCCTCGTTCTGCTCATTTCTCAGATTTACACTCTGAAGCAACTGATTCCAGCTTCATCAGAGAAACACACACTGCTTTTATGAGACAGAGCTGCAAAAACATAACAAAAGCAGCATAAGCCGTCGGTACACATGAAATCCTGATGTTTTATTAGAATAGTAATGTAATGAGAGTCCATGCTCTGTTGTGAGAGTTCATGAACACAAGGTGCAAAAAAGCGGCACTGTTCGATGAAAAAATGTAAGAGATGCATGTGGAGTCTCACATCTGCATTGCTCTTATCTCATTCACAAAATATTAATTGTCATAAAATAAAATAAATAAAATACACTCGTTCCACTGATATGCAGCATAATCATTTGATCATTTCAAGTTTGTAAGGACTAGCCGTATCTTCCTCTGGTGTTATCAATGCAATTTTGAATTTATCTTTTGAAAATCCCTTATATTCAATAAATTTGCTTTAATTCATATATATACAGTCAGCAGTACATCATATACTGGTGTAGAGAAAAGTAAAAAAAAAACATTTAAAATTGCGGTGGGTTCTCTTTCATTTCCCCATAGAAATGAATTGGTTACTATGGTAACCAGGATTTGTTTCGTTGCCGATTCCCTTATGTTGTACTGTTTTTATCCCAGATCTGCACTTGGCAGCTGAGCTGGGGAAAACCCTGCTGGAGCGCAATAAGGAGCTGGAGGACTCGCTGCAGCAGATGTACATCAACAATGAAGAGCAGGTGCAGGAAATCGAGGTACAGAGCAGCCGGACATCTGCACCAAGAGCTCAAGAAGTGTTTGTGGTTGTGAATACATCATTTCATGATCCAAAACATTCACATAATTATGCCTATTTATGTATGACAGGACTACACTAATAGAGTGTAGAAGTGTTAATCAAAACTAAGTTTAGTTCTGTCAAAAGCAGTTATTTGAATCTTATTCCATTTTTTTTCTGCTTCCTTAAAAAACACAATTAGAATCCTGCATCCTGTTTGCTGCCTAAATTCAAATTCAGTAACTAAACGGAATTTAAAATGATTCTTAATTCCATTCTGAACTGCACTGAACCCTTCCGTGACCTCTGACCTGCATGCCTCAGTGAAGAATCATTTCTCCTGATTTCCTGTCAGTGCTTGTGTCCTGATGAGCCAATTACACATCAGCATGATGCTAATGGAGCGCATGAAGCGTGTTTGTAGATGCGACTGTTAGCTGAGTGCATGCAGCGGGACGTGGTCGTCGCCTGTCTGTGTGCCAGCTCCACTGAACAAAGACGCTATTACTTATCTGAGAACAATGAGGTGCTGTTTCTCAGATCTGTTTGAATGCTCGCCTCATTCGGTACGGATTGCACAACATTTCCATATTTCAGACCGCTAATGCTGGAACTGTTATGTTTTGGCTGCAGCGGTATGGAGAAAACAAAGAAATGTTAGGGGTTTATGGTCTTAATCTTAGTGAAGGAAAGTTCAGGGTGTAGCACTGAACACAAAAACACATTTCACAGGAGATTACCAAGCTTTCCACAAGCTGATCATTTCTTCATAATCGCTTGAACGCAGGTGCCAGTCTTATTGTTAAACATATGAGAAAAAAAAAGAACAGATACTGTAGGATTTCTTCATCAAAGTATTATGTGATTAAGTTCCATTTAGCATTTTTTTTTCATGAATATTTCTCATTAGGTTTTCCATCCAAAGTTGCGAATTTAACTTGCGCGCAAAATTGAAATATCGTAAAAAACATTCGCGAATAAACACCATTTCCATCCAACGAGTCAAAGAGAACAAAATCGTCACTTCCTTGTAGAACTGGCACTAGGCTATATATCACTATGAAAAGTAGGAGAAACCCCTGAATATAATAATTTTCATAGACCTATATAATAAATTATTTGCGCCTCAGAGCGAGCAGACGAAACAAAATAAATGCGATCAGTGCTTTTGGAGGTGGATGCTGCTGTTTGGGAACGCAGACGTGTAACAGTTCAGATGCTGAGGAATGAGACTGGTCCACTGGTTAGGTTTTGCCCTCCCATAGCATAGTCACATGACTTTTTTGATGCACATGGAGGAATTTATTCGGCAAATGCATTTCCATCTCCTTTTATTCGCATTAACCCTTTTTCGCACAAGTCAAAAACCACCTCAAGTGAGCATAAAAACTGTTTTGTGAATTAAGGGATTTTCATTCGAAATTTGTCATTTCCATCATTCGTTTCTGATGTGAAACTTCAACATGCACATAAAAACAGGGTGATAGAAACAACTAGCGATTCATTCAACGTTATTAAAACATCATCTGTAAGTAACTTAATGGCATTTAATGGCCAAATAAAAAGCACGTTCACTAATATTTACACTGTCGCTTTATTTTATAGCATATTATTTCGCAACAATGTTATGGCAGGCTTATGCACGTGTCTCTTTATGTTAGTACTTGACCAAGCAGATGGAGATGTTGCGCGAGATGAACGAGCAGCACGCTAAAGTGTACGAGCAGTTGGATGTGACGGCCCGAGAGCTGGAGATAACCAATGAAAAACTGGTGCTGGAGAGCAAAGCTTCTCAGCAGAAGATTGACAGGTGAGCCATACGCTGGCAGAGCATCATGGGAAACACGCTACACAATGAGGACATCATAAGTACTGGTACTGCAGTACCGAAAGCGTAAAATCTGCAACAATACCAATTCTTCTATTGTATTTGTCATTACACTGATAGGTTCCTGAAATCAGAAGTCTTACTCTGGCAAAGGCTCAGCTCATGAATATTAATTTGGTCATGCTGACTTTGCATTATAACCTTCCTGGAGCCTCAGTCAATTAATATTCATAAACTAACCCTTAGCTATAGGAGGATTCATTTATTATCTGACTACTTCCCACTTACCATTTTTTGCCTTCAGGAAAAAGCTGTGATACTGTAACATGACAGTCCAGCACTACAGCTTTGACTTTTTTTTTCTTCAATGTATTCCTTTTTCAGTTATTGAAATTATTTCAGCGCAGTTGCTTTTTTTTAAAGGTTGATAGTATTTCTGTATTATCTGACAATCCAATGGACAATGCCAGAGAACCTTATATTTCTGATATGTGGCCGGTTGCATGAACTGCATCTTACTAGTATTTTTTCCAAGACTAGTCATAACTTTAAGTCTGCTATATAAAAAAGGTAGATTGGTCTAATTTGAAAGTGAAGAGTAAGACTGATTGAAGCAAGACAGCGTTACTGCAGCTGGCCTGTGGTTTTGGTTGCTGGCTGAAGCTCATACATTGAATGGTCGTATGCAAATCTCTTCACACAGATTGACAGGTACTATGGAGATGCTGCAGGGGCAGGTGGACACGCTAACTGCTCGTGTGGAGGAACTGCGCACTTTGGAAGAGCTCAGGGTTCACCGAGAGAAGACCGAGAGGAGAAAGACTGTGCACTCGTTCCCCTGCCTCAAAGAACTCTGCACCGCTCCCAGGTACGTCCCGATTTATTACGTCTGCAGTGGAGTAATGTTGTGTCATTTAAAAATGTGTCCACAGGGAAGAACGACACGGGAAGCAGTTTCACCATGGATAAACAGTCTCCAAGAAAGAAAGAACAGAATGAAAAAGACCTTAGTCAGGGCGGCACCATATTTAATTTCTGACAAGAATGAAAATGTGGTTGTCAGGGATAGATATACAGTGTGTTCAACGGAGTGGAGTGTTTAACAACATACAGATTTAGTTGATGGTCTTTCTGAGAAGAAAAAAAAAAACCTTGCAGTAGATAAACTCCACAAAAAAGGTTTTGGATATGTCATGCGATCCAGACCTTTAATCAGTGCCTGTCCCTCACAGCTGTGGTTTTATCATGAAATTGGTTCATAGGTTTTCATAAAATGTATCATAAAATAAGGTTTATCATCAAATTTATCATAAAATACAATATGGCATCTAACCTGACAAGGGCCCAATGTTCTAGTTCATTAAACTCCTTGATCAGCATTTTTCCCCACCATAAATCAGTTGAGCAATATCTTTTGAATAATTTTGTGCTTTTTTAAGCACAGAAAGATATTTAGTATTTAATTTATTTTTTTAAGTCATGGATAGTCACCAGGAATTATTTTATTTTCAGATTATTTTTGGCAATTTTAAACCATACAGTTTTTAATTTCTGCCCAAAAATATTTAATTGTTTAAAATTGTGAATTTTCAGGGTTCCCAAAACAATTTTAAAGGCATTTTTAGACTGCACTCACGAACAGCAATTTCTAAACTCATCAAGAATTGTTTTTTTTTTTAAATGCACCTTATGGACCTTGTTGCGAATAATTCATTCATGTATGTTTTTTTTTATCAATATAATAACTCTTTTTATCAATATAAAACATTTTCTGGCTAAACAAGTCTTCTCTCTGGTGACACCTGCCGGACTTCTCCAATCATTTAGATCCAACGTTTTTCATTTTCAAAAATCTGTTACACTTGAATGTCAAAATACAGAAGAAAGATCAATCGTTAATCCATTACATTGTGACTTTAAAAATGTCTAACATGCAATATTATTGTCTCTTAACCCCAAGTTTCTGTTTTTTGGATCCATCAATGTGTGGTGTTTGTGCCTATGGTTTGGCTTTTCTTGTGCAGGTATGAGGATGGCTTCAGGGTGTCTGCCCCGGGCAGTGGTGACCTAGAGGAGTGTCAGCCCACTGACGAGGAGAACGAACATCTGCGTGTGATGGTGTCATCGTTGCGCGCTGCTGTGGCAGCCGAACGAGGTCGGCGTGAGGCCGCAGAGCGGGAATGTGCCGCAGTGCTACAGGAATTTGAGCGCCTGGAACAGCGCCTCATGGGGGCAGAGAATTGCCAGCGGCGCGTGCACGAGCTGGAGGCGGAGCTCCAGGAGATGCACCAGCTCCGCAAGTCCCGAGCCTGCCTGCTGAGCAGAGACGAGGGCCTGGAGCAGACGCTGCTCAACTGCGCCCCCGAGACGGACACGCCGGATGATGCAGTTATGGCAGGAATGCAGAATGGGGATGCAAATGATGGAGCCGCACCCGTCCGGAAGAGTTGCAGTGATACAGCTCTAGATGCCATCTCTGCAGTCGACGCCTCAGGGAGACGCAAAGGCAGCTACGCGCTTCACGCCAACGGCGTCCGGAAGAGGGGCATGTCCATCCTCCGAGAGGTGGATGAGCAGTATCACGCCCTTCTGGAGAAGTACGAGGAGCTGCTCGGGAAGTGCCGGCGCCACGAGGAGAGTCTATGCCACGCTGAGGTGCAGACCTCCCGACCCGTGTCCAGGGACCCGTCTATGAAGGAATGCCGGGCCGCAGAGCCCCAGCAGCCACCCACTCCACCGCAGACGCCCTCGACTCCAGAGGCCCTGGAGGGCATCAGCCGACAAGTGGAGGCTGTGGACAAGCGGCTGAGCCAAAACACTCCAGAGTACAAAACTCTCTTCAAGGAGATCTTTTCCCGCTTACAGAGGACCAAGAGTGATATAAACTCCACTAAAGGGAGGAAAAGCGGAAAATAGCCTATTTTGCTCTTAAAATTCTTGCCACTGCTTTCCTTCCCTGGTCTTTCATGTAATATCTTACATTTTTTTTGGAACTACAATCAGAAAGATGTTCAGATACGTCTGTTATGTAGTACTACTCATCCCTGAATTATTTGGTGCCACACATCAAGAGACAAGTGGTGGTTTTCTGGACGTTTTGAGTGTAGTGCTTTTGCAGGGTTGGCCTTTTTTGGGGGTAGACCATATTACTCATATTACTGAACACATCCGTTTAACTGTAATCATGTTCAGCTTAAAGTTAATCAAGCACAGGAAGACATGATGCTTATCTTTGCTGATTATTTCCTTTCTCACATGTATTACATGTTATGAATATCCACAGCATTATGTAACCACATGTGTTCAATATTAAATCACACTTTGCTTTATAAGATTGTTTGATACATTTATTACCTTAAGCATGGCTGAATGAGTGGAGTGATCAGGATGGATCTGCTGTAGGGTTGTGTCTAGTTGGAAAGCCTTGTTCCGTGAGAAATCTTATGTGCAACATTTAAAAAACAAACCTTACCCCTAGTCTTCATTTACCATCCACCTGATGCACATTTCACACAAAAACTGGCCCACAATAGCAGAAAATCGCTAGTTCTAATCTTGCTGGCTTTATGTAACGTCTGGGAGTTTGGGTGAATGAGTTCACCTGGAACTAAAGGTATCACAAGGTAATAGATTGCTACAATAAGCACAAAGCAGCAGCACTAGTCATTGAACTTGCTACAGTTTATCATGCTAGTTTCATCAAGTCTTATTCAGAAGATATTCAGAGTGTTGTTTTAGGCACTTAATAGAGACACCAACAAGCAGGACTTTGAATAGTTTGTAGTAACTGGTACATAAACTACCAGATATACAGATCACAAAGTCTTCAAATATGTTTCTACATCAGCCCATTTTTTGGTGTTGTCAACCATTGTCAGCCCACCCCTCATAAAGCATAAGTCCCTTGTCTGCTTGCAGCCCAATTTTTGTGTCTGCGTAGACAACAGGTCCAGTAGGTCAGGGATAGGCAACTCTGGTCCTGGAAGGCCAGTGTCCTGTGGAGTTTAGTTCCATCCCTCCACTGACAAAGAGTGCTGATGAACCCGTTCAGCACAAGCGCACTACCTTGTGCAGAGATAGGTAACTCCAGTCAACCAGATCAGGGATTGGAACTCAAATCCACAGGCCCTACAAAATCAGAGCTACCCGTCCCTGCACTAGGTTGTACACTTGCACTGAACTGGCCCATCCATGCTCATTATCAATGGAGTTTACTTTGAATGGCTGGTGTGCTCGACAGTGAATGCTGAAAATCAAGTAAACCAAACTGCAATGTGGACCAGACCTTAATGCCAATAATCAGGACTCCTAAGCTTGGTGGCACCAAACCCTAATAATGAAGTTTTACAGAACAAGGCTTCCTATCTAGACATCACCCTGGTGAAGTAAAACAAAAAAAACAATGGTACAGCATTCATGTTGGTAAATGGAAGACAAAAGAAACCGTCTGTTCTGAACACTTTAATATTGACACAGGTGAACAGTAATCTCCAGCTATTATAGAGAGAAGTACAAACAGATGAAGATAGAAGCAGCATTCTGGACCAGCACAACAAGCAGGCAATGTTGCAACAACAACGTTGCAGGCATTGTTGCCAAAGGAAGAAAAGACAAGCGTGTATAAAACAGTAGTTATGCATGAGCACACCCCCTATTGTTTGAACATTGAGGTTAGAATACACCTGGACTAGAGCTGAGAGTTTAGAATTAGGTTCACTCCAGATTTGTCCCACTACAAATGCACCTCCTTTAGAGTCCTGACTTTCTTCTTTCCATTAGGTTAACACACCGAGAGCAGCTCATACTTATCAATACTGGAGGCACAGTCTATGGTGTTGGTAATTTTTCAGTCGAGTTGTTCAATACTTGAGATCTATTGAGTAAAAACAGCCCTTTTCTGCTTTTTGAAAAGGTCCTAACTGGCAACTCGCATTTACCACAAGCAAAGGGCACATTCTGCAAATGAAGCACCAGTTTTTGGAAAAGTGGGAGGTGATAACTTGAGTGGGGGAACGGTTCCCTCTGCTTCAAGGCTCACCAACTTCTACTGGTCTTCAAGTTTGGTCCATCCTGAATCGAGCCAATTAAACAAGGCACCAGGTGTAACCGCCAGTCCCGTGAAGGAGCAAGAGTCGGTAAAGCACCCCGGCCTCTTAAGGACAAAAGATCTGATTGGATTTAAACCTTGACGCTAAAAGGCAGCTCCTAAATGTCTTGCTACAGGAATCATTTTTAAGGCCACATGGCGATGAAATGGTTAAACAAAAACCCCACGTCCTCACAGCAAGGCTGATTCTTAGTATAGCTCCCCTAGTGGACAGGATGTTCAGATCCTGTGAACCCTACATAGCTAAAACCACATTTGGACACACGCATTCATACGGAGAGCCTAGTAAAGATCTGCTCCGCCATATCACTAACATTTCTACAGTTACCCATGCTACGCTAACCCTAGGCTCATCTCAAAGGCATCGACACGTTCCCTCTGGGCAAAGGCAAACTTTTGAGTTGTGAGGGAATGCCAGTGGCAAAATATCAGCAAATGGCACCTTCTCCCAGTTTCACTCATAAAGGCAGATCATGGTTAAAAAGAAAACAAGAAATGTCAATGAAAGGAATAACGTGGGGGAAGGGTTTAGGACACAAGAGGAAGACGGGGGGCAGTGAAGATTACTTACAACAACCATGCCAAAAGTATTCATGAGGTTTTTTTGAAATTTTTTCCCCTCTGTTTTTACTTTTATATACAAACAAACCAAAACACAAAATATGGATTGTGCACATTTTTGTTTGTTGTCACATATATATTCATGAAAAGCCTCAATACTCATTGGGAGGGAAAGGGATAGGAATGGAGGGAGGGAAGAAAACGGTAGGAAAATGGACGGAGTGAGAAAGATCCTTTTCCTTTAAATCAGTTAAGCAGTTAATCCAGGATTATGATGATGATGATGATGATGATGACGTTGATGATGGAGGGAACTGGAGGAGGTTCGAGAGGAAGAAAGGGAGGAAGGGAAGAAATAGGAGGATGGCAAGAAGGAAAACGGGGGTTTGGAAACAGCTCAATCTTTCCATTCCTTCTTGATGTTCAGGTTCCATTCCCAGGACAGGTGGTCGTGCTTGTCGTCGTCGGTGAACTTGGATTTAATGTTGTAAGTGCCGCGGGCCAGCATGCCTTTGGGGGCCTCCTCCAAGGGTGTCAGGAATTCGTATTCATCCGGCCGAGGCCCATAACTGCCCACCATGTAGTCAGTCTTGTCAACTGAACACAAGACACAGGTGAAGTTAATTCATTCTCAAAAGTTGTTTCAGCAATCAAAAATAGTGCAAGTGTGTTACAATAAAATCTACAATCTTCGTTTTCATTATGGAGACACGGACAACCCAATTAGCTGGTGTGCAATATGCATCATTGAAGATAATATCATAATGATTTTTTTGAAAGCTGACGTTATAGACTATGTCACTCGGTTTGCAAAAATAAAACAGTTCAATAAACAAGTTAATCCTGTATGTTACATTTTAGACACAATATTGTTTTTTTCTTAATTTGGCAACAATAATAACCATTCAGTCGTGGAAGAACTGTTCTCTCCCATTAATGCCAATTCTTCGCCAGAATTGGGCAAAGAATTGGCATTAATGGGACGCTTTGGTAGTTAGCATTGGCTAGTTTCTCAAAAAACTCCAGGCTTTTCTTCTAAAAGGGTTTCAGCACTGGTTAGTTCTCATCACAGTTTTGGAAAGTGCTACAAAAATGGGCGTAGTGTGTTGTGTAGTGGAGGAGGAAGAGGGGCGACAACTATTTGTATTTGCACTCTGCATCAAAAATATATATGAAAAGCAACACTTTCCCTCTTTTCCTTTGACTTTGGGGTGAAATGTACCCTAATGTCAGATTGTAATTTTTAAAGAGCACTTACTCTTGACCCCTTTCCTAAAGGTCTGCTGTACGTACTTCAACCCCGAGACGATCTCTTTGTTTACCTGTACACAATTGTAAATACAGGTGATGTGATGTCACATTACGTAACCGTTACAGGTTCAAAGCAACATATGTTGTTTACATGCTATCAGTAGGGCCAATACACAATATGAAGTACCTTTAATTTACTGGATTATACACTAACAGGCACTAACACTTGGTTATGAAATATAAACTATCACTGAATCTCCACTAGAAATTACTTGAAATATTCAGTTACTTTGCTATGAAATTCTCACACTATGACAAAAGTTGTGTGATACCATCCATTCCTAGCAATTACTGCATCTAAATGTTTCCAGTTGTGGTCATCGAACCTTGAAGCTGATCTTTATCCTGTACTCCACTCCCTCCTTCAGCACAAACGACTGCTTCTTAAAGGACTCCAGATCACCTGAGAGTGGAGCAAACACACACAAACACACACGGTTAGCGCAGCTTTGAAAACATACCAGCAAGTGCATTGTTTTGAAGTCATTAAAACTAACAGCTCTGCTCAGGTGCAGCTCATTCTCGGTCTTCATTAGTTCACCATGTGTGTTTAATTGTGTGTCTGTTTGTGAATGTATGACAGACTGCAGTTGAATGTTGTTTCCAGCAGATGGCTGCAGGACACACACACACACACCCCTCCGCCTGCTCATCTTCACCTCTCTCTCTCTCTCTCTCTGCCAGCGCTGAGCTCTCTCGCGTTCAGGCTGCTGTGCTTTATCTGGGTAATGTGACGGTAAGATTACGACGCATCACAGGTTTGGCTTAGCGAAAACAAATCACTAATAACACACGGATGCATCCAAGAGAAATGATCCCAGACTCTTAATGCAATGCACTGCCGTTTTGTGTGAACTACAGCTCTCCTTCACACCTATCAATGCTGTAGTCTTTCTTTGAAAATTATATTTGTAACACTCAATACTGAACGGAAGCTCAAACGTGCAGGAACCAATGAGGTTGCACTTCTGTTTACGATATTTGATTTTCTTTATGTGTTTGTGCATTGATTATTGTTTATAGTTCTCTTCAAAAGACTTGGACTAAATGGCTTGTTTCACATGGACTACTTTTGCAATGTCTTTAAGACATTTTTTTGAAGCTTGAAAATGTTGATTTTCTTTTGACAACTGGACAACAATAATGAAAATATAAAAACTATCTTTATGTTCTGAAGAGAAAAAAGTATTAGATACTGGAACAACATGACTTTACCATTTAACAAAACAGGTAATTTCTACTCACCTTGCAGGTCAAGGGTCAGCGGGGCAGGAGCCGTCTCGCACATAAGAGTTAGCCGTGTCACCTGAACATTGGGAACACTGGGATCGGCTAAACAAACAAAACATACAAGTACATGAGTAATCAGTATATCCAAATTCATTTTGGTAAATGGGAGGGAATTCACCACTTAGGTGACTATTATGGAGGGGATTTTTTCCATCATAAATGTCAAATTATTCATTTCATCTGTGTCGATTAGCTTGTTCAACCTACATATTGTAGGAAATACATTTTTCGCAGATATTTTTTCCACAGAATTTACAGGAATGAGTAAAATAATGCACTGTAACCGCAATCCCTGCAGCAAAATTCAGGCTCTGACATCATACAGATTTGGTGGTCAGGACGGTAAACAGCCATAGAGTAACCTTCCCAAAATACTCCAGCATCCATTCAAAACGTCCTGTTAAAACTTTGCATTGTGGTGGCGAGTTTCTCCAGCACCATAAGCTAAAACAATTTGTCACTTGTGCTGCATTTCAGCAAATGCGTTAGATGTCGCTTGTTCTATAAGCAACTCATGTCAACTTTACTATTTTGTTTAGAGTATGGCCAGCAGTCCCATCACTGACGTTCATGTGTTAACACAGGCACTGCGAAAGCACCGCTCTGACGTTTATTGTAGTCCATCCATCATCCGCGCTGACGTCTCTGTGGGAGCTGCTTCATTCACTCTACATGAAATAACGAGACTGATGCGGGTGATTAAACGCCCGTTCAAACAGCTCTTCAGGTGATGGGATGAACCAGAACACACAGGGTTATCGTAATGGCTGACTGCTGATAAAAAGGAGCAGGAACTCGAGATACGTGACCTCGTTTTAGAGCGCTCTTGTGAGGGTGCTGGCAGATGACGCTCGAGGACAGCCCCGTCTGAGAGCGTTACCTAAGACTCAACAGATCCAGCCCAGAACTACATGATTTACCAAAGTAGGACACAATACTGGATCAACATTATCTGATGGTCCTGGAACAACGCGTGTATCTGGATGAAGATCACATGCTAATTATTTTGACAAAACTACCTCAAAACATCAACTATGCGATGTGATATCAAATAAAAGACGTACTAATCAAATGAGCTAAAATCAAAGGCTGTTGAAAGTACAGCTGGTCCATGGGATGAATTCTGGGAAAGTGACGTGTGTGTTTGCAATAGAAACTTTCATCAAACTAGGTCAGAGCAGCGAGAGCGTGTACAGTAAAGTGACACACACCTGCAACAACAGTGCAGCCGCCCAGCAGCGCCTCCTTGTACTTGCGGAGGCTTTCGTCATCTTTGTCGAGCTCCTGGATTTCTTGAAGGCTCTTCTGGGCCGGCGGCTTGTAGTTGACAGACTCGCTGTTTTCGTTCTCGGCTGCGATAGCGGCTAGCTGCTCTGGTGTGGGCTCCTGCTCGGCCATGATTGACAGCTGGAGGAAAACAGACACACACAGGTTAGAGGAGAGGAAACAAACAGTCTTTACCAAACGCGGCCCAAAAATCATTAAAGCAATGGAGATCTGACCCACATAAAGTCATGTGATCACTTCTTCCAATGTGTGAATTTTTTAAATAATAATATTAATGAATTTAACCACACACACACACAGATCAAGGAGTGTAAATATTTTAAGTTGACTGAATTTCAAGTCATGTTTCAAAATTAATATTAATTTATTTCAGATGTGTATGGGTTTTATATAAAAACAAGCTATGATATACACAATTGTTAATGTTTTTTAAATGTTTTAGAAAGTATTTTCTTCTCAAGGCATTTTAAAATAAAAAAATCCAGTAAAAACACCAATAGAGTGAATTTAAAATAAACGTTTTTAATATTTTATTATAAATCTAAACATATAACAATTAAAATGTAAAACAGAATTTGCAAAAACAAAAATAATAATGATGATACTGAATTTGGGGAAAAGATAAAATAAAATGGATTTTAAAATTCTTTAAAATGGGTTTTTCAGAAATGTTCAGAAATATTCTTAAAGACTATACAGTTTAAAAGTTTAGTGTCATCTCTTACGCTCACCAAGGCTGCTTTATATGATCAAATGTACAAAAAACAATATTGTGAAATATTATTACAGTTTCAAATAACTGTTTTCTATTGTAATATATTTTAAATGTAATTTATTGCTGTGATGTAAAGCTGTATTTTCAGCATCATTACTCCAGTCTTCAGTGTCTAATATGCTGAGTTGATGATCAAGATACATTTCTGATTATTATCAATGTTGAAAACAGCTGTGCTGCTTATTTTGTGGAAACCATGACACATTTTTTCCAGGACCCTTTGATGAATAGAAATCTCAAAGGAACACAATTTATTTGAAATAGGGACTTTTGTAACATTATAAATGCCTTCAATGTGTCCTTGCTGAATAAAAGCATTCATTTCTTCGGGCCCCTTCTGAACAGTAGTGTATATGCTGTAGTTTCAAACACTGTAAACTACTTGAACAGTTAATGCAAAAACAAGCATACAGTTGTTGAAATGACGGAGGTTTTTATCTCGACTGAGCAGTTCATTCACATCTGGCTCCCTGCTGGATGTTTACATTCACGTCCTTAGACTCGTATGTCTTTCACCCAGTGTGGCCTTTCAAAGATTTACGCTAATAAAGAAATGAATGCAGAGGATGTGCTGCAATGCAGCAGCCCTGGAACAGAAAGTGCTGGTGTTCTCTCGCTGCTAGCGCACTAAAGTCATCCGGAGCACTGTCCCAATACAACTTCAGAGAGCTTCACCTCGACAGCAGCTGCTGTAGTTTCCTGTTCTGCAGAACTGCAGCTCTCTGCTTATAGAGACACCTCACTGTGGCGCTTTCCTTTCCTTACATGGTATTGGCGTGCTAAACGCACAAAATCACACTCATAACAGAACTGAGTCACTATCACACGCCAAGCATGCACCTGCAGAAGACCAACCAGAGATTGTTGCGTTTTTTTACTTGCGATGTTTTGTTGCCATGTTTTTAACAAATCCAGGGTGCAACAAGTTAACTAGTTTTGTAGTTTTTATTATTAGAAATACAATTTGCATAGCCCTATGATTTCCACAATGATGAAATGTGGGTGGAATTGCAGAATCCAGAAAAAAAAAAAAAAAAAAAAGTAATTTACTCATTACTAATATAAAGAATGTCATGGAACTGGCGATTATAATAATAATAATAATAATAATAATAAACAATTTATAACGAACATTGCAATTTATCACAGTGAATCTAAATAAATAAAACAGGCAACATAATTTCTGATAAACTAAAGCACATTTTCCTGGTCAATATTATTGTTAAAATTTTAATAAATTATAAAATTGATCAAATTTAACAAGTTCAACTGATTAGACATTGTTTTTGATTATTAAAATTAAATTAAACTATTAAAACAGAATTAATAAACTTTGGTTTATTGCTTTAATTATGATCAGTGAAAACAGGCTCTTTTGAAATGTATTAATATTGAATATTATAGGTTTGGGGTCTGTAAGACATTAGATATTTTAATGTTTTTAAAAGAAGTCTCTCTTGCTCACTTAGGCTGCATTTATTATACAGTTAATACAGTGAAAACAGTAATATTTGAAATATTATTACAGTTTTAAATAACTGGTTTCCATTTTAATTTTTTGAAAAGCCTAATATCTTCCTGTGATGTAAAGCTGATTTTTCAGCATCATTACTCCAGTCTTCAGTGTCACATGATCCTGAAGAAATCATATGATGATTTTCTGCTCAAGAAACATTTCCATGATACAACAGGATTCCTTGATGAACAAAATTCAAAAGTAGTAAATACTTCTTAAATTGTCACAATAACCTTTGATCAATTTAATGCTGAATAAAAGTACGGTAGCTATTAATTTCTTTCCAACAGAAATGGCTATTTTATATTTCTGGCACATATGTAATAATCACCTAAAACCGTTGTTATTTTCAAAACAATAATCATTTAATTGCTGAATTCATATTTGGTTATGTCCGTTTAGGAGCCGCTGCTACATGCATGTGTGTGTTAGTGTTACCCTGAGAGGGCCCTTCGAGTCGTCAAGCAGAGAAATTCAACTTGGCTGCCAACAGCGTAACAATTTCTATAAATCCAACCACTTGTTTTAAACAAAGAGTACAGATCTGCCAGCTAGTCTTACGAACAGCTGTAATGAGGACCACATATGAACACACATGCTAGATACGAACCGAGAGCCAGTGAACAACAACAAAACAACAATCCTCCAGCATATGGTGACCTAGAACAGCCTGTAGGTCGTGTCTATCGAAGACAGATGTTGTTTGCGTAACACTTCCAAACTTCTCCCCTCTTTGAGCAGACTGCAGTGCTGATGAATGAGCTTGTCTCATGAAAACCCACAAAGTGGTTTTCTGTGCTAGCCGTTATCATTAACATAACTAGAAACTAGAAAATGACACAATGTAATCAATAAAAGAGCCTAACATTCCAGTCATCCTGGCATTGTGAAAGCAGTCCTCTTTGGCAGGGGATGCTTTTGGCCACGGTCAGACAGGAACTTAGATAACACTGCTTGTCTTTTTCCATTCGGGGCCTCTGCGCTCCCCTGACAGCGAGAGAGGCCGTTCTTCATCAGCGAGCTCTGGCACTCTGCTCCAGCGGCTGGGGTTTGAAGTTCAGGATCAGAAGCGTGACAGACACATGATGGCTTGCCATGTTCCCATTAGCACTAAACCATGCGTGTCCACCTTACTGCAGAGTCTAGATTCAACCTATCTGACCAGAAGTTTTGAAGTGATGCTAAAGACACTGACTTAATTGTTTACACTTTCATAATGCATTATCTTCTTGTTGATTCACCAGTTCACATTTACAACTCAACATGGGTTAATTTTCACATTGAACAAAACCAGCAGATGGGCTGATTGAAAATGCGCACTCATTCTCTGCCAGCAGGAGGTGCTTTGAGAACGGCAGAAATTATGCGGTTTCCCTGATAACAGCAGCATCTGACTTTAAAATGTGCAGCGCTTTATTAGGCCAAATCGCAATTCTTGTCTTTCCGTCCCCAAATTTAAGACCTCCTGAAATCACAATTAGGACTTTCTTGTACCTTTTTAAACCTCATGGCCTTAAAGTTGATACAACTAAATTTAATACTTAAGGACCCGCAGAAACCCTGCAAAAGTGGATATGTCCAAGAGGACATATAGAAACCTGCTTTTCTTGATTTCTGCAAATAAATGAGCTTGATGTGGGGTTTTAACTGTTTTTGATAATAGATTTATTTCATTCTTAATTTTATTTATTTTTATTAAAACAAAAATAAAACTATTTCTTGTCTTTCCCAATGTTCTCATCAAAGCAATATGCAAATTGCACTTCAAATTGTGCTACTAAAAATAAAATTGCAGATAATGTTTGAGCACAGCCTGGAAGGTGCATTTAAAAACAAACAAAGCAAATTATATTAGCAGTAACATGTTAAGGCATTCAAATCAAAGACAATAGCAAAAAATGTTTTATTAAACGTCATAGTTATATGAGAACAGGGACGTCCACAATTCAAGTATAACGATAAAGACACAGAGGAACGATATTGTGGGAATCACTTTCATAACAATTTTTTTTATCTGACTCATCGACAGCCAATCAGAATGCGTCCTGCTTTAAAGAGCTCGAGAATTTAAAGTGGCAGATGACAAAACTGCAGCACACACTTCAAATAAACAGAACATTATTGTGTGTTGTTGTGGACACTGGTATAGTTAACGTTTTAGTTATCTTTATAGTTTTTATATATAGTTGTAGTTGAACGGGCCTTTATTGTCATTTATTTTTGTATTAGAGGGGACATTTACAGGACAACAATGTTCTGAAGATGGAAAGTTTCGCACACAGACAACAACATTATCAAAATGTTCACCATTCACACGGATCTACGAAAACGACTAAAAACGTTACATTATGCACGCCAGGCCAGTAGGTGGCGATGTCACTTTGCAATAAAACACTATGTATCGCGCGCACATTAGATTTGGAAACATAATATGTATTTGTATGTCACCGTTTTCACAAATTTGCATTTTTGTAGTTCACACAAAGATGAAACCAGTCTCATTTTCAAAAATATGCACTTTGAAACTCGTTTTCAAAATGTTGTGTTTTCAGACCCCCAAAAGACCACTGTTGTGTAAATAAATGACCAAAAATAAAAATAATTACATTTTTAGTTGAAAATGGTGTCATGTAAATGGCCCTAGTGTCTTTGTATTTGAATCTATTTGCAAAGATACAGCAAAAGTTTTAACACCCTAAAATCTAAAAATCTAACAACTAGTGTTTTAATATATCCGTTAAAATTATTTCACTATCAATTTTTCTGTTCAGCTGCATCTGGTTAGATATTTGGCCATTACAATTATGGCTGCACGATTATGACAAAAATCATAATTGTCGATTATTCTCTTGAAATTGTAATTGGGATTATTAATTATTTCAATTTACACTGAATGATGTTTATACCATTGTTTGATGCAACTGCATGCCGTGTGCCGTAAGCCGAAAACACTCTAAATGAAAAACTTTTAGTGCTTTTCTATAGTATTAAGCCTAAAAATATGAATGGTATTATAATGTTATAAAAAACTAAAATTAAAACAATGGAAAAACCCTTAAGATAACACGTAGAAAAAATAAAAAAAACGCATCTTAAGCACACAGAAAAACATAAGTGGACCTTGAACGATTAATTGCCGCTTTGAACGATTACGTAATTGTGGCATCCATAATTGTAATTGCGATTAGAAACTCGATTAATTGTGCAGCCCTAATTACAATTATCATTTACAATTTATAGTTTCAGCTCATGTCACTTCTGGAGCTGGGAAAGTTAATTAAGACTGACGAAGTACAATCCGTTTCTGCTGAAGAATCAGCAAAACATGAAAACCAGGTCCTGCAGCAAGTGCAGTTCATCAAACCGCATTCATGCCCAGATCACATCACTGTAGCTGCCAGAGTAAAAAAGTACAAACACCATTAGCTATTTGGCAGTTGTTTCAATGTTAATACGCACTAGAGAGCGCAGGGTAATTTCACACAGCTGAGCACGATGGACTTGCCATTTAACATAGTTGTACCAATTATTTCCTAAACATGGGCAGCAGGTACATAACCTACGGTCATTGAAAACAAGGCAGAGCGAGCTGTCACGGCCAGTTCACACACTCAACGGTGGAAACAGCCTGAACTTGACATTGACACTACCCACTCCTCCATTCAGTCCTGTCCATCTGAGCTAAATTCACTCTAATTAGGGATTATCCATAGCTAATATCACCAGGGAAGCCTGAGCAAGACTAACATGGTAGTCTAAGGGTTACAAAGCCTGAGATTAGCCTCGTTACCGAGCAACAACGAAACCCAACAAGATTATGTAGTTAAGATTAGTACTAATTAAACAGGGGAAGTGTCTGTAAGACTGGTGGGATGTCAAATGGCGCCAGGTAAAGAGGATTTAACCTGACAAACCTAATCAGTCTCCTCAAGAGACCGGGTTATCCTCAGGTCTACACAGAGTACAACAAAGACATGTGGAGTCAACATGATTCTGCACTGATAGAGCGACTGGAAACGGACCGGCAGGTAAAGGTTCATTTGATAAGAAAGAAAGCAAGGCTGTTCAGTACCACGAGGTCTGTAACAGCTGGAGAAAACTATCCATTAACATCTCAAGTGCAATTACAGCAACAAAATCGTGTTGGAAAACAGGTCTTTTCAGGTGTTCAAACACCTTACAAACAGTCAGACATACTTGATAAAGTACTGTGGTATCCATATAAGTGTCAAAAGTTAACTAAAGCAGAAGACTCCTGGATATTAATATTGTTATGCAAGGTGATCTTACAGCCAGGAAACTGTAACTATGGAGAGCACTTATGTTAATTAAACAGCAAGTCTGATCTGCTGAGGAAAGTGAGACTCTCACTAGATGCTGTTTCGGTTTCAAGACATAACTATTTT
This sequence comes from Cyprinus carpio, assembly GCF_018340385.1. Classification (NCBI taxonomy): domain Eukaryota; kingdom Metazoa; phylum Chordata; class Actinopteri; order Cypriniformes; family Cyprinidae; genus Cyprinus; species Cyprinus carpio. The sequence continues at coordinate 32,645,920 of NC_056574.1, forward strand.
TCACTCAGTTGACAGGGCTCCAAAAAAAAAAAAAAAAAGAAAAACAATAAAAAAAAAAAAAAAAAAAGACTGTTGGAGCCATTGGCTCTTCATTTGAATCATTGAAGCCACCTTTGCATGATCTTTGACAGTCTGGAAGTTGTTTATTTCCAATTGAAAGCAGTACAGGAGTTGTGTGGACTTCCAATCATCCGATTTGAGCTTGGGATATGTTGAAACATTTTAACGTTTGTGTCTAGATTGCAGGAAAATACTGACCAGATATGATGTATTGTAATCAAAACTATGAGTGCGAGGAGAGAATTGCCAAAATATTTGCACCAAAAAGTTATAATTTAAACTCCATATTATAGGAAGTTATACATTGGAATAATTGTGTCTAATTAGGGCTGGGCATTATGATCAAAGGACATTTTACTATTTAAATTACAATTTTTTTTTTAACTGGACAGAATAAAAAATTACTTGCATCTCAGTAAAAAGAGAGTCAGATTCAAACTGTAAACTCACAAGTGAGTTAATTAAATACATAATTAACTAATATGAAGGTTGTATAAAATATGAAAGAACAGTGCAGCATTTATTCATGGCATGGGCACAAAATCTTGCTCGGTTCTACTGCTAGAGATGACATGTGCAATCGACTCTGAATGAGCAAGATGAACATGTTCATGTGTTTTGGAGGAGGCGTGGCTTTGGAGAGTGATTTGCAGTGAGGGTGGGATCTTAGGCTTTCAAAGGTAGCTTGCAATTGCTAGCCTCTCTGAAATCCCCTACCCTACCTTTAAGGGAGTTTTTACTGAAAACATCCAAAGACACAGTTTTGTACAGCTCCTCATAGATGCATAATTGTGTTGCATGCGTGCCATTGCACAGAAAATGAGTTCCTGTCCCACTTAACCCCAAATGATGCAACATTGTGACAAAAAAAAAAAAAACCTGAACTGTGCAGCATGGTCATGGACAGATGACAAGACAATAGGGACAAATGCAAAACAAAAGGGAGTGAGGTAAAAATGAAAAGTTTTACACTGCTAATGTCAGACTTAAATGAAGCTGAAGTGAGCCTCAACAGCTACAACGTACAAGAACAACAATTATCTCCACTGTACGGTCATGTGTGCAGTTCAGCACAATGGAGGAACTGTGGGTAACAGCACCACACAAGCACTTACTCTGCTTGGCCCAAACCCAAGATGACTGAACTTAATTAGAGAGTGGATGAGTCAGTAAAGAAACACTCTGACACACACCACAACACAGCAGGACTAAATGATAATGTCCCCGGGCAGCTGAAACGATCTGAACTTCACACGAAAACACAAAATTCTACACTGAACATGGTTAAGAATGACAGCAGGGTAATAAAAACGTCACAGAACTGATCATCATGTGAATAAAACCCAATGAAATGGCTCCTTTCCTATTAAAACAGGAAGCTGGGGTGGGGCACGTCTTCAGCAACCAGTAGTCTCATTACAGTGATGAACCATTATTTGATAATTGTTAGTGTCAGGTGGCGTTAGATGGTAGTAACTTCCCATTATAGGGAGCATCTGATAGGATACACCCATAAATGCAACATGACTCATCAACATCTTCAGTTTTCCCAGAAGAGACAGACTGTTTAATGTTAAATATGGTTAACCACTAAAGGTTATATTTATTGTTCACATTCAGGAAGCACTAAAAGCCACCCGAATTCTTATTTTAGACTTCATGGGTTCTTAACACATGTCCGAAGTGACGTATCCTGAGCACAGTCTGGAAAATTCCAATGTAAACAGAGGAACTTTGTTCATGTCCTTGCCTCTCCCTGGAACTCAGGGAATACTTATGATGTAAACATTCCATTCTTTTCCAATCGGCCTTTGCTTGCTCTTCCTACGTAGGCAGCTGCCTTCTGAGACAACGTTGAACTCTCGTATGGAATGTTTACATGACAACGATGTACTAAAAACAGAAAGGTTTCGCATACAGACAACAATTTTCTCAAAACAATCTCTATTCGCATGGATCCACGAAAATGACTAAAAGCGCTGTATTATTCATGCCAGACCAGTAGCTGGCGATGTGACTTTGTAAAGAAACGCTACGCGCCTGCCCACATACTTACAGACTGAACATGTAATACATTCACAAATTTGCATTTTCAAAGTTTATCGTTAACAAAACTTGTACTTTGAAACCATTTTCAAAAGTTTGCGTCTTTAGGTTCCCAAAATGCTGTTATCATGCTATCATTGTTTTTAGTTGAAAACAGTGTCATAAACGCCCGTTTGAAGGTAGGGTAGGCGATTTCAGAGAGGCTTGCAATAACAATCTAGCTTTGAAAGCATAAGATCTCACCCTCACTGCAAATCACTCTCCAAAGCCACGCCTCCTCCAAATCACATGAACGTGCACAGACAGAGCAGAGGCTAATCATGGCATGATTCACTGATGAGAAAACATTACAGTACAAAATGTATAATATTACAGTAATAACCCTTTCCATTCTTGTTCGGCGTTTAATAGCGTAATAGTACGCACTAATGACGTTTCATGTCTGCGAGAACATGGTGCGCTGAGATATGCAAATACATATGTTGACAAGCAGGTAGGAACGCTATCGGGATGTGACTTTCAACCAACATTAGGGTTGGGCCGATAGATGATATATGATACACATCATCCATGTAGACAGCATCACTGATTATAATGAGTTCTATTGACTGATCCATATATAATGAATCTCTAAGATAGATCAGTGGTTCTATAGTATTTTGTCACACCACTCGTATCCGGTGTAGACACGGTGTTAGGAATCATTAGTTGTTTTCCCTTATAAGGATTCACGCTTCGAGCACACCCCCTCACTCCATCCCCCCACCTACCCCCCTGCCGATGTCATCATCCATCGTGATGTTTCACTGTAGACATCGTCCGATGCCAAATTTGTAGACATCACCCAATCCTAACCAACATAACATAAAACGTGATTTAGAACCGAATCACCTTCCCTGCCTTTAGTTACCTAAAAAGAGAAGCAATTTTAAGGTAGCTTCCCTACTAACAGTATCTCAGTTTCAATCCCTTCCCCCCAGCGACCTGAAACGATCACAGCAATTACCAACAAATCAATGATCCAACCAATGGACAAAATCAAGTCCCACCCAACGTTTTTTCTTTCTTTTGAGAAGCCGTTACATTCAGCTATTCGCCACACGGAGGAAAAGATGTTCGCAATCACCGTTTCATGACGACTTGAAAGTAAAAGCTTTGACGTGCTGACAATTTGATGAGGCAGCACCAGAAATCCAAATTATGTTGGAATAAAAGCTATTAAAAGGACCCAGTGAAAAGTGTAAAGCAGCAGAAGAAAGTGAAAGCAGGTCAATGCTGTGTTGAGCAAGTGCCTTCAGATCCATCAGCCTCACTGAGGGGGGTGATTATGGTTCGGCCATGTGACGAGACTTCCCTAGCAACAGCCATGAGCCTCGTACTCCACAATCAATAGCAAAGCCTGCATCAGAGGCGGGGCAGCAGTGCTGATTTTCAGTCCAGGATTGGCTCAACTGAAAACAAACATGGAGCAAGGGAAGGATTTGAGGGTGGAGGGGATGTTTAAAGTTGAGATCCCTAAGGGCCGTCTTTTGTTCAGGCGAAGGTTGGATGTATCGGGGAAGAGCACCGAGTGTGATTTCCAACACTGGACTACATTTGTGTCCATAGACCTAATGCTGCAGAAAGCTCGAGAAAAGACAGAGGTCCTTGAAGACAGAGAGAGAAACAAAAAGAGAGGAGACAGGAATAGATCACACTTCAAGAAGCCCTTCCCAACTTTGGCTCTTGTCATGAACATACTGAGACAAACACAGCAGCGGTGGAAACCCAACAACTGTGACTAAACTGAAACTGGTGCTAGTGGTGAAGCTTCTTTGTCTTCCTGTTTCTTCAGCTTCCTGTGCCAGATATGTTTCAAATAACTTTGACTAGCATTCATTATCATCTTTAAAACAAACAAACAAAAAACACTAAAACATAGAAACAATAGCACTTCAGAGATAGTTCATTTTATATGTCAAGATCATGTGACCGGCTGAATACTACTCACTGCGATTAAATGAAACTTCACATTTGCAAATGAAACCAAGGCAGATGTTAGGGTCAGACAGTATCACCTTAATTATGTAGGCTAATTTCTAATATTTAAATGTCATTTTAAATGTAATTTTATTTTGCAACCACAATATACATCACGGTGTAATTATTTTTGGCTTAAAATAAGGTTGGTACAAATCCAAAATTTTAGATGCCAGTAAAAATCCTATAGTTCTCGATAATTTAAGTAAAAACTGATACGAGGCTAACAAGTAAAAGGTTAATTATAAAACAAAGTGAAGAAGCAGATTACGAAAACAAATGTAAAATTGATTTTATGAACAGTGGTTTAAAGTTGGCATAAAAAGAAATGCACCCTATATATTTTCTAAGTGCATGTTATATATTTTACTGTGAATAATTTATCTACGTATGTTTAAGTTTATCTAACAGTAGTATTCAAAGTAAAGATACTACAGAAATCGAATAAAGTAAATACAGTAAATAAAGTAAAATAAAAGTAATTCTCAGACAGTGAACTCAAAGAATTGAGTTTCTTTCACAGCTTAATGTACTTGTAATAACTTTCTAATGTTAAGCACATCCTGAAGTTTAGAAATTGCAGCAATATATATAATTATGTACAGTAAATGTACAGAGGTGTAAATATATGCAAGTATGCAAAGGTGGATGTGAATTCCAGGAAAACGCACTTCTGCTGTCCCTGTCCACATACTTAATATTGTTCAACTAACTAGCTTTTCAAGATTTTCCTCGAACTGTTGCTACGCTATGCCAGCAGCTCACCAGAACGAGAAAACTGATGCCCACTACACAACCCCTTTACAGCAATGCCACAAATGCAACACATATTTGCACTCGCGTTATGATTTTCACACATTTTACTGTGCCAAGTGTGAAATTGAACTTGCCTTTCCACAAATCTTTTAAACTGTCAGTTTCAGCTTTTAAATACTGGAATGATTCAGCAAAAAACATTTGTGGTTAAATATAGCAGTTTAGTACTGCGTATTGTTATACTGATGCATAACGGACATGACTAAATATTAAGCTGGTTTAGTGAACAACAGTGTTATTTTTAACCCTTTTAGGTCTATTATTAAATACAGAATCTATTTGGCTAGAATGATTTGTTGTTGTGATGATGGCTTCTCTGATTGAAGAAATAAAAGCACAATTTTAAGCCGCTTCAGGGCAAATACAGAAATAGACTTAGGCCTGTCTGTACTAAAAATCATCAAAAGGCTAAAAAAAACAGCGCCTAAAATAACTTTATATTGCCTAGCCATAGCTTCTCCCTTGACTGGGGTCAATAAAAGCCACGGGTGCCCGCGGGAGCACTTACAGAGGTGGTGATATCAGTGATGCCCCATCAGCCCTGACCTTTATGTGGCTTCTCATCACAGCTCTCTGATGTCTGTCTCTCTGTATCAGCCCGAAAAACTACATAAAGGAAATCTAAATCTATTATTCATTCATTTGGCTGAACTATACAATTCAGACAAAGACATGAACAAAACGCACTAAGAGATCCTGTTTGTTTTTGCTTTACATAGTCACGTAAAAAAAAAAATCCAGAACACTGCAGTGCTTATAAAAAGATAGGCTAATTAGACTAATTTTGGACATAAGCCATGCAATTCAATGCGTGCATGTACGTTTGTTTTCAACATCATAAATTCAACTGGCAACCTGCTTTGCCTTCAGTTTCCTCTAACAGAGCTGAAATATTGAATTGTGGTCAGGTATATAGCACAGAGCCAGCACCCTCCCTCTTTCTCATCTGAACAGGTTACCGATTACAAAGAAACGTAACAGGGCACGCCAGTTACAATAAACAAGTTGTTTGATTGACAGGTGCACCCATTAAACATCTACTCAGAGCCTTTTATAATTAATGAAATCATAACTTTTATTCTTTAAAACTTTAATTTCAGTACATACATAGTTATTATAACAACATGTGCATTACTATCAAATCTGCATTACTATCTGGGAAGTCGTGGCCTAATGGTTAGAGAGTCGGACTCCCAATCGAAGGGTTGTGAGTTCGAGTCTCGGGCCGGCAGGAATTGTAGGTGGGGGGAGTGAATGTACAGCGCTCTCTCCACCTTCAATACCATGACTTAGGTGCCCTTGAGCAAGGCACTGAACCCCCAACTGCTCCCCGGGCGCCGCAGCATAAAAAATGGCTGCCCACTGCTCCGGGTGTGTGTTCACAGTGTGTGTGTGTGTTCACTGCTCTGTGTGTGTGCACTTCGGATGGGTTAAATGCAGAGCACAAAATATAATTAAAGGGAAAGGGAAGGGACTTTGTAATATTGTACTTATTACTTATTAAATGCTCACAACTCCCGTCCTTTTTAGTTCGATTAAATACTGTATGCGAGGAAAACTTTAAACAAACTACATATTCACCATGTAAGCTACGAGACTATATTTTACATTAATAACGCAAACGGCTGCTCAACACACTTTAGAACAACGGCCTGCAGACACCGCCCTGACAAACTCAAGACACCACGGATACTATGGCGAAGGCACACCTCATGAATATTCATTTCGATCTGCCAATGCGGCCATTCACGTGACCTCATTATTATGCGTTTGCCAGTTACGATTCGCTCATTCGCTACCTTTTCCCGCTTTCAGCCAATCAGCTACGCTTACAGGGCGACTGTCACGTTACGTAGTTAATATTCATGAGCCGATTCTTCGCCATAGTAAGAATCGTAAATGGGCCTCAGAGAGAAGGAACTAGAAAATACATCGCGCCACTCACACAGGAAGGAAATCAGCCTTTTTTCGGGCCATTTCAGCAGTGGACTTTTGTTAATGAAGTCAGGACTCTCTCCGAGAGCACAAGATATGGTCATGCAAATACTTCCCAGCACTGAATCGGTGCTCAGGCAAACCCTGCGTTAATCTCCGCCTCGCTCTCCTGTAAGCGTCACATTAACAGCCGGTGCCTAAATTAACCGGGATTTACACGGGAACACAAGAAAGAAAGATCATGATGATTACCTAATTTAACTGCATCATGACACATTTTTCTGCCGTTGTTAATTTTACAACAAGTGCTCTTTATTTAGTCCCCGTCTATGCCCAAGAAACAATATAGATACAGCAAATTAGCTCTCTCTCTCTCTATATATATCTATTCATCGCGAGTCAAGATGAACTTGAATCTTTGATCCAGGAAGTTCCTCCTCATGTTAGCAAGCTAATGCTGCTAATCGAACATCATTTCCAGCAGCAGGAAGTTCATAAAAGAAGAAGTTAAATATGCTTTCAGCTAGACGTGACTCTAACTAGACCAACACTCACAAATCAGTCGATTGTGTGAACCTTTGTCTCAGCAGCAGAAAAAAAAAAACACAACAAGCTCAGAAACTGCCTCCGACTTCTTGGCCCTTAATTCTCAGGTCGAGATCTAATGTCACAGCACTGTTCGAGTATTTGACCAGATATAGGTTTTGCATCAGCTCGTTGGTTATTTTAGGGACACGTCTCGCTTTTTGGATGATTTCAAAAGAGGATCTAAATCGCAACTCTACCCATGCACGAGATCAGAAAGCGTGCTGTCAAAATGAGCACTCTTTCATGAAACACACTCTCACTGTTTAATCTCTGAAAGACTCAAAAAAAGGGCAAAATCTCCGGCTTTGAAACGATCGTTAACTTTGGTGTTAAGACAACGCCTGAGGATCAATTCGGAGTAAACTGGGCTGGTCAGGATGTGATCACACTGATACTGGAAACCCCAAACCCTCCAGTCTGAGCCCCCTTCAACTACACACATCCATATTTTCATTGATCGTTTTTATAAAGGACCGAATGCAGTTAGTGGAGCAGGCAGGAAATGCATGTATCAACTTGCTGTCTTGTCAACCTGCCGTGGCTACCGAGCTACAAAAGAGGCGAAACTACCGGGAAAAAAATGTCGTCGCGAGCGAAACCGCTGTATGATATTTTCCGCCTGCGTTGTGTGAGATCTTCGTGGTGTTTCTGTAGTGAAGACTTACCGTGGACCTGCGGGTACTGCGAGTCAATAGCTTCGAGAAAGCTTCCCTGACTTCTCAATGGCGCGATGAGGGAGCGGCGGCGATGCCAGAGAGCGACACACTTCCGGGAACACCGCCGAGCGCGTCACGCTCACTGCGCGTGCGCGAGAACATTCGCTTGTTCTTTTTTCGAACGCGAACGGATTGACGTATGTATGAATGAAGAACTCGTGGAGAGAAATGAAGAGAATATACTTAAGTGCTAAATTGAACATTTTTATCTGGCTCCTATGTTTAGGTTCAGGTTTACTTCAGTGGCAATGTATAGGTTATTTTCTGTTTCTATCTAGCTATGTAATACACCACGTGATTTTTATGACCACTAGACGGCCACAGCATAAACCGTGTTGAAAAGCTTCGAGTAATGCACATTTTAAGCTTCACTTTGTCATCACTAGTTTCCGTGACAGACATCTGCCTAATAAAACGCTATTATTTAAAGATAATGTAAGCATTAATAATGTGATTACAGCATCACACCTGACTTAAAGACATCGGTTCTGTAGCGGCAAACAATAGGAACAGATCAGGACTGCAGCCCGCCCTCTTTTGGCCAATCAGAAACGAGCTTGAATCATTTTCAGCCCGCATTTGAATTTGTTGACGTTTTATAAAGGGCGTGGCTTCGGGAGAGGGGGCGTAAAGTTAAAAAATTACTCAACTTACTAATAATAACGACTGTTGGGGAAAGTTATCTTTAAAAGTAATGCATTACAGTAACGCATTACTATAATAAAACTTAACTAATTGCATCACTTAGTTACTTTTGTGATGCAGTTATCTGTATGCACCAAGGGTGACAGTAACGCAATTTCAATTCTCTGTATGTATGTACTGTACATGTGGAAGAATTGACAACAAAGCAGACTTGACTTGAGACTTGACTTACTTTTCGTAGAAAGTAATGCATCACGTTGCTTTTCCGTTACTTTTTGTCACCTGGGCTGGCCTTGCTTATTTTATTTTTTTTATATTTTTGGTAACTTTAAAGGCCCTTTCACACTAAAAGTGTGAATAACACAGCTTTTCGTTCATCTTCAGAACACAATTTAAGGTATTTTGGATGAAAACTGGGAGGCTTGTGACTGTCCCATAGACTGCTGAATAAAATACTAAAATAAAAGGTATACACTCTTCTGTGTCAGCCGCGCTGTGCTGTTGCCTTTCAAACCAAAGCGTAAATACCATACAGTCTATGGTAAATACACATAAAAAAATGTATCCCTGACACCGAAGAGTGTACGCCACCTGCATACTGCTCAAATTTGCCAAAATGGTGCAATGCTGATTTGGAGAGACACAGAGGAGAGGAATTGTTGAAAAGTCATTTTTGTTTTCTTAGCATACAAAAAGTATTGTCGTTGCTTCATAATGTTACAGTTGAATCATTTATGGCACATGGATTATTCTGACAATGTCTTTAATATTTTCCTGGACCTTGACAGTGTAACTTACTTTGCAGTCTATGGGACAGTCACAAGCCTCCCGGTTTTCATCCAAAATATCTTAAATTGTGTTCAGAAGATGAACAAAACTTTTATGGGTTAGGAGCGGCATGGGGATAAGTGATTAATGACAAAATTTTCATTTTGGGGTGGAGTATCCCTTTAAACTCTTACAGAAGTATTGCAGCCATTTAATGATTTAAATAAGAGCAACGCACAGTTGCAGACACCTAGTGGCTGATATGAGAAGTCTGCTTATTGCTATGGGATTTATACATTCAAATACTACATTAACTTGAGTTTGGCAACTCTCTAGTGCAGTGGCTCCCAAACATTTTGCAGCGTGCACCCCTTTCTAATGTTTGATACATGTCAAGCACCCCCCACCACCCTTTTCTTGTTAAACACCACATTTTTACAAATATTCACCGTAGAAAATTTCAGTTACAAAAAGAACATGACTTCCTAGGTTTTTTTTTTTTTTTTTTAAAGAGCTGGATGGGCCTGCATGTGTTTATAAAAAAAAAAAAAAAAAAAAAAATAATACATTGTATATACAATGAGTAAGCAGACACATCATGTGGTTACTAAATACTGCAGGTTTTTATTTCAATGATCTACACAAGGATGGTTAAGATTAGCCCATCCCTTAAATCCTACAGTCCAACCTGGCTTTTCCTCAAAAAGGAAAACGGAAGTAAAACAAAGTAGGTAAAAAACACGAGCATTTTAAAAGGAGAAAAAGATCAGTACACAAATTTAAATCACATCTGAAGATGGAAGTGTAAAACAGCCGACATGTTCAAAGCCATTACAACGATGTTGGAACAGCAGGGAATGCAGCTTGACGTGTTGGTATTTAGCTGGTATCCATCTGTTTGAAAAAAAACAAAAGAAATGGAGATTACTACCAGGGTTTTGTTTTTTGTTTTTTAAACAAAGCACATCTTTGAATTAGTTAACACACCTTGGCATTGTAGGCGTCTAGCTGGGCGTCCAGTTCTTCGGCAGAGAGCTGCTGTTTGCTGCTGCCGCCGCCGCCTCGTCCACCTCGTCCCCGACCTCTGGCCCCTCCACCGCCACCACGTCCCCCGCGACCTCTCTGCACACTAAAGCCCCCAAGTCTGTTTCTGTTCATGCCACCACCGCCGCGATTTAGACTGTCAGAAGAGAAAACAAAAACATCAGTCACACCAAACATTAGAAAACACAAGTCAAGAAACTAAATCTATTCATCCTCACCCCTGCATCGGAGGCCGCCTCTGTGCGTCTATCTGTGATGTAACAAGCTGAATGTTCATTGGGCGACCTGAAAGAGAGAGATTACATGACCGAAAACTGCTGCCGGACCAATTCAACAGGCTTCCCAGTGACTTTCAGGCCTGCTGGAGGCTTTCACAACGCGAGCGCTTCTTAAGGATGCACACATACCATCAAGGGGAACACCGTTGTACTGCTTCATGGCTTTCAGGGCGTCTGCTTTCCTCTCAAAGTGAACATCTGCAGTGCCGAGGCTGCGTCCGGACCGGTCGTAATGTACTGCTGCTTTCTTCAAAGTGCCAAATTCTGCGAAGAGTTCCTGCGCAACAAACGGCACCTTAGCTCCAGAATCCATCAAATACTTGGACGCTTCACTGCACAAGTGTAGGTAGCCCCTACCTGAATGTCTGCATCGGACACGCCGAAGTCGAGATTGGACACGAGGAGCTTTCCTCCGGTTTCCACACCCGCTCCACCGCCGCCGCCACCTCCACCTCCAGCGTTCGCGCTGAAACCGTTGTCAAACAGGTCATGCTGCCACTTGTCTGGGAGCTGCTTGGGCTGCAACAGATGAGAGAAACGCACCTGCTGACTTCGGGTCCCCAGTCTGTCACTGACAGTCCACTCGGCTGGGTGTTGGGGCAAGCAGGGGGCTCCGCTTCAACAAGGCCAGGGGCACCCAGTGCGCTCACTGTGACTTCCAGCAATCCCTGCCCACCCCATCACGACACACAAGTAAACCAATGCAGGACACAGCTGGTAGCTGCTTCAGATTACGCTCTAACTTTTCAGAAGATCTCAGCCGAGGCCACTTTGACCCTCTGGTGGTCGGTCATTTTAGAAGTTTTTGAATTTTTACTTCATATCAGAATAGCAAAAAACTTGTGGCACTTGCTATAGACAAATTTGAGTACATAAAAGGCTAAAAGGTCTTAAACCACATATGATCTTCATGGTTAAATAAGTTAAATGACCAGTACAAGAAATTAACAAACACAGAAAGAGATAATCCGAGGGGTAAAACCTACAAAACCAGCCCATATTAACAAATCAACTATAGAATACACAACTCTGTATAGACTCTAAATACCTCAGCACTAGATTTAAACACTTATAAAAGTATAACAAAACTGGATTTTTTTTTTTTATATATATATAGCTCATAATTTATGGAAACATTGTGTAGTACCATTCAAATATTCAAAACACAAATGAACACTGACACAAAATATTACTTAAAGTGTCACTCTAATGTATCCTGTAGGTTTTGACTGCCAAGAATTAAAGTTAAGAAAGCCAGAGGGTTAATTCAGAAGATTGAGCATGCATTATGTGTGTTTTGTTACAAGAGCAGGTTAACAAGTTAACTCGGGGTGGCCTGTCGTAGTAAACACCATCCCCTGCCCTTCCCCTTGGTAGCATGCTAACTGGCCACCAGCAACCCCAGAGTCTCTTGCCGTTCACTCCAAATGAATCCCAGCAGGCCTCCGTTCGGCGGGTACGGGTGTTCCTCTGGTCTCCGGTGAGCAGCAGCACACAGAGTCCGGTTAAAACCAGGCGATCAGAAGTGTCCGTGCTCGGCGTCTGAAGCGTCCATTTTGAGCCCTCGCCATTTTGAGGCGCTTATATAAATACAGCCCTCACTAAGCTCAGACTAACAATTAGCAAGCGGGGTCTCCATGATCGCTGGACAAAGATGGTCGAAGTCCATTTATCCTGTACGGCTCCAACACTAGTAACTATATTTCTGGATCTTAGAGACCATGAAACCCCTCCCAAACAAAAGCCGAGCTCCAGCGAGGAACGAAGGCCTTCTTAAAGATGGGCTTTAACACAAAAAAGGTGGACTCTTCGAAATCACGAGGATGTGCGCTGGATGTTGTTGAAAACAAAGAAAGGTTAGGCTGAATGAAAGGCATCAGCCGTCTCCAAAATGGCGTCGACGACCGTGGGTTAGGAGATACACGCGACGCTCCAGACGCGCCGCGATGCTTGACGCTCACACGGATGGCAAGACAATGGGCTTAGGGAGAGAACACATTATGCACAAAATACATCTAACCAGCTTCCCCGAGCTACATTCCCAGAGAAGCTCCAGGGGCCCGAGCGGCGAGCTAGCCGCCGTGTTTGCTGGCAGCCTAGAAAGATAAAAACGGGCTTCACCCAGGCGTGTGGATGCGCCCGTGATTTTCTCCGCTTTCTCCTACCCTGCTGTACGGCGTGGGTCTGCTTCTTCCGCGGCTCAGGTTCTGGCGGGTCCTCATGGGGCCCGATCCCCCGCCGCGGCCTCCAAAGCCTCCGCCTGTGTTTCCGAGCCGCCCGCCGGCGCCAGCACCGCGGCCTCCGCCTGTTCCTCCGCGGCCACCGCGGCCTCCTCTCCCGCCGCGCCCGCCTCCCCCGCGCTGCCTGTTTTGCTTGATGATATCGTCTAAGGACATATCCATCTTGTCTGCCATTGTCTGGCCTTTGTTAACGCTAAAACACTGCCGCTAACTAAAAACAAACGCAACTCGTATGAAGCACTACCTCCCACTCGCTCACAAAACAGGAAACGACAACCAACCGCCGGCGCCACATTTATAGCGGGAACGCTCGTGACGCACATCGGTGAGACGAACGCTTCCGGTTTAAATTCCTCAAGTCAACAATGCAGCTTTTATTTAATAACAATTAAGATCCTGAACGCTGTATATTTTAATAAAAATATTAAAAGTTAATGTCATTTTTTAATGCAAGAAAATAACCATAAGCTTAATATTATATTAATACAAATTAATCAAAACTATTGAAATTCGCTCTATTTGCAAAGAATACGGTAACTAAATTATCTCTTCTATTTTAGTCTTACCTACTTTAATCTTTAATGTGTTTGCTTAAGGCTTGTAATATGTACCATTTGCATTTGTGAACTATACTTTCAACAAAGTTTATTGGTAAAAAATACATATGTAACAAACTAAATAGTGGTTAAAAACATCCTTTACATTTAAACCGAGGACAGTATTCTGAATTTTTATTTTGATTTGCCCTCTTCGTGATCATTCATGTCTGAACATCCAAAGAGCAAACTAATTTCATTTTCTATATAAAAACATCAGCTTGTAAACAAATACAGTATGTACCCACTATAAATGCGCAGCATTTCTGAAAAAATACGAACATACATTAGAAGCTTGTGGTGTTTAACAAGGGCTTTCGAGAAGGATTTGTTTTTATTTAAATCATATCATCTCAAAAAAAGCCCACAGAGCAGTGAGAATGAGATCATGATACCATCACTTACCTGAGCTCTTCCCTAAAATGTAATGTTGAGTTTTTCCTCACTTTCACAGCACCCTCCACAATGGATCATAATCAGAAGATAACAGAGGCACTGGACATTACGGGTTACCAAAACCTACATCCTCTCTTGAATCGGCCCAAATGCGGACGGCAGACACTACGCCAGATTTATAGTGAGTCGAACTTAAACATTTGTTAAAAAAAAAGGTTAATTTCAGACTTCCCCCGGTCCTTTCTCACTTCATTCTTCCCAAAACGTTCATCCTTTTTTATTTTTTATCTAAATAGTTTAGTCAGAGACATGATTTGTTGCCATTAATATTGCACATAAATTTTCATATGGCTGTGATTTCAAGAAGTGTTGTGAGGATTTCCAGAAAAGAAGGATTTCAACTTTAAATGCATTTATCTGCTAAACATCCCTTCAAGAGTACACATACAAAAAACATACAGACAGCCTCAAAGACGACAGTCGAGACTCCATGATAAATACAGTGGAGAGAGTCTGAGATAACATAAAAGTAATCTTTATTTTAATTTTATTTTAAAGGCTGGGAACGAAAGATTTGGAAAAAAGTCTACTTAAAGTTCTTGAAGGTATCATTTCATGGTTAAAAATGGAGGTACGTTCACTAAAAAATATTTGCCGAGCCAAACTTACCCGTCCTACCAGACAAAACTCACTAAATTCTTCTACCAACCAATCAATCAATCAATCAATGAAACTAACTGAACAGTCAGTCGCTCGCCGGCGGTTTCCAAAAAGGAGTCAATTCCAGGACTGCGGCCCATTTTGAGAAAGTCTGTGTAGCGTCTGTCCAACAGTTTAAGCATCACTGTGCTTTGCCTTTCCCATCTCCACACCAAAAAAAAAAAAAAGCACATGAAGAAGATTCTAAACTCAAAACCAAGAAGTAAAAAAACAAATCCTGTAACAGGTCTTTGTTATTTTCCCATCTGCAAAAAAAAAAAAGATCAGAGAGCCCGGATGAACATGAAAAACAGGGAATGGCCACTCGACCGGCTCTTGAAAATGAAACGCATAAATAGACATCAGCCTGTAAGTCCAGACCACAGGTCCACGAGGCAGAGACGAGAGAAGCTTTCTGGACTAATGTGGCCAAACATCCCAGCTGGTCGCTCTTTGTTGGCAAACAGAAGACTGAGAGAGTAAAAAGGTCCCAAATGTAAAAGGAAGGACAAAAACAAACCCCCTGCTGGATCAGAGAGAGAGGGAAGGGTCTAAGACTTCTTGGAGTCTTGTGTGCTCCGCTTCTTAAGGTCACTCAGGTCCACTGGTATAAAAGCTGAAAGAAAACGAAGCAGACGGGTTCAAAAACATGCCATGAGCTTTGTCCGTATGAAACGTCAGACTAAACTCACAATGTAGGTTGGGATTTGGGTTTTTCTCCACATACTCCTGCGGTCCACGATCATTACGCTCACTGCTTTGTGGAGATTTAACGTCTCTCAAAACACAAAGCCAAGCTGGAAAGAAAACACACAAGCATTACTGTCTTAGTTCACTACTAAATTTATATGATTACGGGATAAGGATTTTGTAAAGATTGCATCCATAAAGAATCGTTTCTAGCCAATCAAATATTTAAAAGCGGAGCATAACTATAAGTTTCAGTGATGTTCTCAGGCCTGGAAGACACACTTTTCACACTCAAAAGCTAAAAAGGTGTGTCTTAGCTAGGGATGGGCGATATCTTATCGTTTGCGATATACCGGTAAAAATTCTCCCCACGATAAAAATTAGTCTTCCCACGATAATAACGATAAAGTCTAGTTGATGACACATTTCTGTGTGCGACTGTGTGGAGTGATGTGAAGGAATGCGGACGTGAAATTGAGCAGCTCCTCATACAATCTGGAACAGGTTTGGATAACACTGTACAGTGCGACAAAAATCGGTCTGAGCCTTGAGTAAATGTACTACAGTAGCACGTGTGCAATACAGTTTTACATGTGTATGAGTCGTTTACAAACCTGTTGTCCAACAAAGATATTATTTATTGACGTGCTTTTTCTCCATATTAACTTCATAACAGGTTTCAAATAACTTATTTTTGAGATCAGATGTGGTTTCGTATCACAGAATAAGGCAGAAATCATACTATTTTATAGCATTATATACAGTGATAAAGGCTATGTCGATTACCATTGCATTATAAATATACTTTATTCTTATGAAAATACCCAAGATTGCTTGAAGAACACAGACCATGTATTTTGTGCAATCGCGTGTTTATTGTCTTCAGGTTTCCTCAGTCAATATTTCTCTATCTGTGTTTTATTCAGCTACAGCGATCACTGGCTACCTCTGTCCATATCAGTGATTTCCTGGAGCATTACTTCTACTGTGCATATGTGGAGTTTCTGCGCAAGGGCGCCCTCCGGCTTCCAGTATGAAATAAATAGTCGTGTGTACTGCTCACAACACCCTATTTTGGGTAAAACTAGGAAAGATAATACTTTTCTCTAAAAAAAAAACAGGATTCCCTAAATTATCGTCATTGATATCGTTATCGCAGTAAATATCAGAAATTATCGTGATACATTTTTAAGCCCATATCGCCCATCCCTAGTCTTAGCTCTTACTGTCGTGGATGAAGCGCACATTTTCTTCATGTGCGGGTGTGAAAAGCTCTCCTGTATTCGTTGGTGATCGAGGGCTGGAAGTCCTCTTGTACGTGTGCATTCTAGGGGTAGAGGAGCTGGGGGGAAAAAACAAAACAGAAATCAGTAAAAAAAGAGAAACTGTACTTAAGTGCCACAAATAATGCGTGCACAAAGTCCATTTTTGCTACAGTTCCAAGAATCTATATATAATCATAACTTAACTACTGTAGAAACCACACAATCACCATTGTTTATGACTCAAGTCGTTTGTTTTTAGCAGTGGTGTTATGTTCTGACTCGAGTGCATTCCCTGATTAAGTCTCTCTGTCGGAGTTATTAATGAGGTGACCCTTCACAAACACACATGACTTTACCTCGTCATTCTGTTCAGTCTCTCGCCTCACAGTCTCAGTATGAGGCTCAACAGCAATGTGTGCCCGGTCTTCAGTGTTTTCTGGGGTGGGGAGAAGATTTAAGGAGTTCAGAGAAAAGACACCGATTCAGCAAACCTGAATACTACATCAGCGGTGCACGCTTTATTAGGTGACATGTTCGCATCAATCTGAGATCAGTGCAGGAAGAGCATCAGTGATTTAAACACACATGCATTATATTCATCAGTGCATACACAGACACAAGCTACTATATCTCTGTCTCAAGCGAGAGGATAAGGTCTGATTTAAGGAAGGTAATTCAGCAGCTCGGCGTTTGTTATTGTTTATGAGCTGCTAGCAGCTAGTCTGTTAGCATTGTGTTTATGGTTGGAAAGCGCTGCTGCCTTCACACGCAATCTGCGCATAAACACGGCGAAGACATCACGAAACATTCAGACTAACGCTCACATGGTGGAAAACACGTAAATGAACCGGTTCAAACCTGTCTGTGTGTTTCTCTTTCTTCAGCTATCTTTGTATTCAGGCCTGGCTCGGCCGAAACGTTGCTAATGCCAACTAATTATTTCCGGTTCAGCCGAACAAGCTGAGAGAGATGCGCATGCGCAAACAGGATTATTATTATTATTATTATTATTATTATTATTATTATTATTATTATTATTATTATTATTATTAACAAACAACATGGCAATATCGGTACATCTTTGCATCATATACACAACAAAATCAAAAAATAAAGCTGCATTCTTGTGAGTTTATTGGCTACAATAGTATATAAGTATTATTTTATGTATACTGTTATTGTAATACTGTATTTATTATCAAGTAAATGCAGGCTTGATGAGAGCAGAAGAAACTTCTTTCAAAAACATTAAAAATAGTAATGTTTCCAAACTTTTCGTCTGTACTGTATATACATACATATATATATATATATATATATATATATATATATATATATATATATATGTATATATATATATATATATATATATATGTATGTATATATATATATATATATATATATATATATATATATATATATATATATATATATATATTAGGATCTAGGTTTTTTTTGTAAATCATATTCTTCTATAACGGAAAAAGAAAATTATTGCATTTTTCTTTTTCATCACCTTGAGAGATTTTGTATAATAAATAAATAAATAAATAATGAAATGCACAAAATGTTGGTTTCACCTTCAAGTAGGCAACGTTACTTAGCTTTGTGTGTATAAAACGAACAGGGGTAATGCGTATTTAAAGTTGTTTTCATAAACACTGTTTGCAAATATGAATTGGAAATGATTTTTCATTTTTGAAATAGCCTCTCAACTTGAACCTCAATATGAATTTAGTCTCCTGTTGGTTGATGAGGAAATCTTATTATATCTAGTCAGTCATATATTAAAAGTGCTAGCGGTTTTGCTCACTTCAACCAACCAACCTGATGATGCACACCTGAATATGCAAAACAATTGACAGAGAGTGTTTCTGATTGGCTGTAAAAACGTAGGCCAAGCCCCTTTGGACTGTCACGTGTGATTTACGTAAGGAAAAATAGTCGTAGTAAAATTATATTGTGACACTTTTATTCGGATGCAGCATTTAGATCAATGATGTTTTTGTAAATGAATGTTGATAAATACTGATGTTTATTACTGTGTCTTATTTTATGTGTGCATAACGCAAATTATTAAATATCGTTGCACCTCGTGCATATAGTGATAAGTTGGTTTCTGAATCTACTTGGCAACAGTGAATGTTGCTGAAATGAAGATTCCTCTTTCTGAAAATCATAACTTTTTAAGGTCAAAGCACATGGACAAATATCAAGACACACGTCAAATATTGCCAGAAGGTTAAAACAGAATAAGTTATGTAGTATTAAGAACTCTGATTTTCATAATGTTCAAAGGGTTTGATGCAAATCACAACTCAATGTTTTTATAAAAGCAGCTTTATTTATGAAAACCTTGTAAAAAAGATAAGATAAAGATACAACTTTGAGAAGAGACATTCAAAATGTCAGTAGTGCCCTCACTTTTAACAGTAAAGCACACACCCTCAGTATTTCTTCATATGTGAGTCTGACAGCAGGTTCTGATTCTGTGCTCTGCTGCCCAGCAGACAGACGACAACGCTTCATTCTGGTTTGTGCAGTTCTCAGCAAACATCTCTTTGCATCAACAGGTTTGTGTCCTTGTCAAATAAAAAAATCAAGAGCATGTCAAAGAGACCCCGGTACAAAGTATGTCTAACACATACACATAACACAACAGATATGCAGGGTTTGGTGTTCCTCTGTACTGCATAATAATGTTGTGTCTAGCTAAAATCCAAAAAAAACAAACAAACAAAAAGATAAAGATTATTCAGGAGAACCACACAAAATGCGAAGCTCAGGAGAGTGATCTGAATGTTTTTTTGAAAGCTAGCTTTAACCAGCAAGTTCTTCCGCGGGTCAGCACTCAGACACAGCCTGTCTCGAAGAGCTTGAGCAGTTCTTTGCCGTCTGGGTCGATGAGGTCTGCGGGTTTCTCTCCGTTTTCATTTTCTGCTTCCACACTGGCCCCCAGAGAGAGAAGGTACCTGAAGGAGGAATTATATTTGACATTTTAATACAACTAATTTAGCAAACATTAACAATCTGTTCACCTGATAAAGAAGAAAGAAGTACACTTTAGCATACTTGAAAAATTAGTACAGAAATAATATGCTTAAGTGCAACTGACCTAATGTTTTTGGACACTTCATTGATCTTAACTGCAATTAAATGAAAATGTTATATAGTCTAATTTTATACTTTAGCTGAACTTTAAAGTGCTTATTTGGCCCTCTTATGAGCAGGACTTAAGTAAGACTTTAACATGTAATGTAATATTTATTTCTATTGTCTTCACATCAAACACATCAACATAAGTGTACTTATTGAAATTATGAAAAAAGTAAAATGTCTGACATTATTACAAAGTGCTTACAAAGTAAAAAGTACTGTGAAACAGTCATGAAAGTGTCTTTCTTTAAAATCACTTAAGTGACCTATTATTTCAGAATTATAGTACCTGCAAATCCTTATATATATATATATATATATATATATATATATATATATATATATTAAGATTTGAAGTACAAAACAAGTTAAAGGGATACTCCATCCCAAAATGAATATTTTGTCATTAATCACTTACCCCCATGTCGTTCCAAACCCGTGATAGCTTTGTTCGTCTTCAGAACACAATTTAAGATATTTTGGATGAAAACCGGGAGGCTTGAGACTGTCCCATAGACTGCCAAATAAATAACATAACTAAAATAACATAAATAGTTGTTATGAAGTGACAAGAATACTTTCTGTACACGAAGAAAACAAAAATAATGACTTTATTCAACTATTCCTCTCCTCTGTGTCTCTCCAAATCAGCGTAGCGCCATTTTGGCAATTCTGAGCAGTACGCAGGTGGCGTACGCTCTTCTGTGGCAGCTGTGCCACAAGGATACGTTTTTTGAATAGTATTTACTTATGGAGTATTCTGATGATGCTTTTCACACTTTTCTGGACCTTGACACTGTTATTTATTTGGCAGTCTATGGGACAGTCACAGGCCTCCCGGTTTTCATCCAAAATATCTTAAATTCTGTTCCGAAGATGAACAAAGCTTTTACAGGTTTGGAACGGCATGGGGGTAAGTGATTAGTGACAAAATTTTCATTTTGCGGTGGAGTAACCCTTTAAGCATTTTTTTCACAAGGGAGATAAAATGAATGCTAAGCTATTATAATTATCGACTCTGTTCCTCAACCCAGTACTACAATAAAAATGTAGTCCAATTAAATTAAAAATGTTAAATATGTTATTTTGAGTTCTGCCATGGTTTTCATGTACATGAAATTCATGGCATGTAAATGAAATCCATTATTTTTTTTTAAGGTTTTAATTTATTGCAATACTAATTGGTTTTCAGACGGTCACTTTTTTGTTTGTTTGAGTATGAGTGTGTAAGTTTGCTCTCACCGTGCAATCTCAGGATAACCGTCGCTGCACGCCATATGAAGTGGTGTCCAGCCGTTCTCGTCCCTCTGATGAATGTCAGCTCCATATTTTATCAGGAGCTTCACACACTCCAGGTTTCCTGAGAGCACGGCTTCATGAAGTGCTGCCATTCCTGAAAAAAAGCCATCTTTTGTTAGGGTGGGCTGCTCAATTTCTCTTTCCTGACAGCAGTGAGATTAAAGGGGTCATATGAGGCGATTTCAAGTTTTCCTTTCTCTTTGGAGTGTTACAAGCTGTCCGTGCATGGATAAGATCCCTAAAGTTGACAGCCTGGCGCTTCTGACTCACAGCCTGTAAGTACGTTTTCATATTTAAAGAATTTGCCACTGACTATTCAAACACGAGTTTTGAGCAGTGTAGGGTACATTTGTTGTTTCTCCAATCACAAATGCAGACATGGTTTTATATTTATGCGGTGTGATGCAACACAATGCGTAAAAACACAGTTATTATAATCAGTAATTATGTCCCCACTGGATGCAAGAAATGCCTTGTTTGTAATGGGTTTTATTGGTTTTGTCTCGTTGTGCCGGGACACAAGGCATCACAATATATGTTGAGAGGCATAACATTTCCATCACATGCTTGAGGTATTCGGCCAATCACAACGCACTGGATAGCTGGCCAATCAGCATACACCTTAATTTTCAGACCGAGCTTTGTAAAGATCAACGTGTTTCAGAAAGGTGGGGCATAAAGGAGAAACAATAATGTACAGTATGTGGAAAATAATGTGTTTTTGCGAACCTTAAACCACACAAACACATTTCATTACACCAAATACACAAAATAATGTTCTTTTTAGCAGCATCATATGACCCCTTTAAACCTTTCCAGAAAATACCTCAGCTTTAATTCTTTCTCCCTAAACAGACAAATCCAAAATCTTTTATTAATTTTCAAAGTTTAGTGTGTAATTTATGTGCTACACCAAACATAATTGCAAAATAATCCCAAACATTCCTGAATTTTCCACTATTTGGCAAACATCCTTCCCAAGGAGGTTTAATATACCTGAGAGAGCTATTCATTTATGTTCCCATTCATCTTAATGCCAGTTGCTCAGCTGGCGCATATAGCCGTGGAAATCTGTGATTTGAATTTTTCCACCATATGTAATAATTTCTGGAAATCTTTTAAACCAATCACCTGAGTCCTCATGCGACTTATCACTCTATATTAGAAATCCCTGACGCTAAAATATAAAAATATAAGCCAAAAAAACTATTATTCTCCTTAAAGTAAATTTTTTGGCACCTTTTTTATTGAATTTTTGTTAAAACTATTTTTCATAAGAATACTCGCTACTTTTGAATAGACATCCAAGGAGTAACAAACTTCTTAAATACAAAGCAAAAGATAAAAGAGAATAATGTTTTAAAAAACTCCTCCAAAAAATTTCACATATAAAAAATCTCAAAATGTCGTTAGAATAACTTTGTCGGAGCAAGATGGCGATGTACATTTTGTGCATAAAATTCAACAGGACTTTTAAAAACATCTACAAAATCATAGATTAACATATCACAATTGTACAATACTATGCTATTTTGTACATGCAACTTAGTTACATTGTAAATAGTAAAAAAAAAATATTATACCAATTATACCATTGGTTGAACCAGAAGTTGTCATGTCAGACTGCTATGTTTGATCAGTGTTTTAATCACGCCATAAAACCAAAGAGTTTACAGTCTTCAGGAAGTCGACCTACGAATGGTTTACTTTAATTTAACACACTTCACCTCTGTGATTCGTTATTGGTGATACAAGTGAATGGATTTGTTTGCACTGGATGTATGCAAGGTGAGATTCACTCACCAGAATGGAAGATGGTGTCCAGACGCACTTTCCTTGCCCTCATAAACCGACCGATCTGTTCCAGCTCACTGTGCCGGACTAAGTCCTGGAATACGACATCATTTGTGAAGTGCACAGCC
The DNA here is from genome assembly GCF_018340385.1 of Cyprinus carpio. Classification (NCBI taxonomy): domain Eukaryota; kingdom Metazoa; phylum Chordata; class Actinopteri; order Cypriniformes; family Cyprinidae; genus Cyprinus; species Cyprinus carpio. The sequence goes on from NC_056574.1 coordinate 32,669,098, forward strand.
CGGGGAGGTTTGAGGGCTACAGTAGGAGTGTGCTGTACGCTTGTCCGGGGCGAGCTGCTCTGCCGGGACGGCTTGCTATAGATGGGGGTGTAAGTGGAGGTGGGCTTGTAAGCAGGTGTGTAAGCCGGAGGAGTGTAGTATGATGGTGTGTGGAGTCTAGTAGGGCTGTACTTCGTAGAACTGTAGTAGCCAGGTGAGTACGAGCTGCTGGAGTAGTGTGACGGTGTGTAATTTGTGGAAGTGTAGTGTGTGTTGGAGCGTGTGTACTGTGACACCGGGTACTGGTAGCTGTACTTCATTCCCGCAGACGCCACGGCTTTGCCTCCCCCCTCAGCTCTAGGCTTGAGAGGAGGACAAAATAAACTCTGAAACTCAAGTCAAGCTCCACGCAAGAGTAAAATCCTTTTTCGGGGGGGGTGGGATCTTGAACCTTCACTTTGGGTTCACACTGTCTTCAGTTTTTACAATCCGCTTCAAATCCGAAATAATGTCACTTTTCCAGAGGAATCAGTTCCTTTGTGAGGGGATTTGTTTTCTTGTGAAGTTTTGTTAGTTTATCTGTCCCATCACCACTTGTTTCATCAACTTTATTGCACAGTGTGCACAGTCTGCTCTTCTGCCAGTGAAGGTTAAAGCAGGGTCTTATATACCCTTTGTAGGGTTATTTTAGGGATGTCATCCCTTGTATCGAGTGACCGTGGTGTAACTCCTCCCACCCTACTTTCACATGAACATCAAGTTTCGACTCCGCCCCCTGATAAACATCTATGACTGCACCAGTGAATGTCCTCTGAGCAGCCTGCAGAGTCTCCTTTGAAAAACTTACCACATAAATGAGCTCATCCTCGGTGGTGTGATTGAGCACATGGGCAACAGCTGAAGGGAATGAGTGTTTTTTACGAGAGGAGCTTCACTCTAATACCTGCAAGAGACATGTGTAATCATGTTGATCGTAGGTTTTGGATATCCACACAGCTCAGAGAACACTGTGCACTGATTCTCGAGAACTGCAACTAAACAAGTTACAGGGCTGAAAACATAAACATTTTTTGGGTTGATGTGCCAACATGTATTGAAAATACTCAACAGCATTATTTGAAATATCAACATAATCATATATACATACATACATACATACATACATACATACAGTACATGTACATACATGAATAATGAGAAATAAAACCAAAGATATTGAAACGATGTTTGGAAGTATGTGATTCCAAATGCAGCCAAGTTGTTATGCTATTGACAAAATAATCATATTTTGCAAATAATATTAAAAAAATATAAATTTTGTTGGTTTAATGTTGTTAGCTCTTCCGTGTCTACTTAAGGTTTTAAATTTTGCTTAAAAATGCAAAGAATTTCTTTAAAACTTTAGTAACAGAGTTGATGCAATGGTTGTGAAAATACAAGAATTATGAATGTTGATATGATGACAAAAAAGGCACTGTGAAACCTATAAAAATGTGAATTTTCTAAAATGAGGACAGTAATATATATATATATATATATATATATATATATATATATATATATATATATATATATATATATTATTCAAAATTCTTAAATGCAATATAATTTTTAGCACAGCTTTGATAAACAGAAAAAAAAACAACTAAAATGTTACATTTGAGTTAACATTCTAGTGATAAAATTTGTTTAATAATAAAGTTTGAATCTTTTGATTAATTTTAATATTGATATTTGCAAATCTAATGGTAGGTACAATGGTGGGAAAGGTTTTGTCCCATGTCTAGAATCAGTGTTCAAATGTGTGCATATTTTTATTATTTGTAAAATGTATACATCAATATTACATTCAATTAACACCTTATTTTAAGGTGACGTAATTACACGTTACACATACTTTAGTAAAAAGAGCCAGTTATGCAAAATTACAAACAACTAACCATAACCCGTACAGTACAGTAGTCAATTAAGAGTATTTATTTGTTTAATTACACTGTAAAAAGTATGGAAGTTTTTTTTTTTCAAATCAGTGTATACTTCCATCGAGCAGCTCAGACATGTCTAACATTTCCTTTTGAGCAATACCCCACATCCAGTCATATACCGCCATTACACAGAGATGATATCTTTTCCCTTTTTAATTAAATCCTGGCAAACCAGATTTCTTCTTTACGACCTTCAAGGACTTGAAAAGGTCAGTCTGATGTACGTGTCTGCTCTCACATAGCTACTCTGTGTCCTGAGCAGTCATCTGTGTCTTTTCACAATCCTCTGATCCTCAGGTCTGACCCGCACCACTGCAGCTGTCCTCCAGGAGCATCTGAGCTGCTTCCATCCTTGGTTTCAGGCTACAGCATTTCACAGGAGGTGTCATCCAGCCTAGAGAAATAGCAAGGACATAATCCATCTCAGCTCATATTATCAACACTATTGTGACCTGAAAAGCAAAATGAAACAATAACTTTAAACCTGGCTTTATAGAGTGGATTTCTCTTCCGGAAATGTTTGTAAAACTGTGCGTATTTAATTAGATAATGCCCTATTTGCATATTAAAGCATAATATTTAAAAAAAACTTGCAATACAAAACATTTGTCTTAACGTAGGGTGATTAATCAACTGGGGAAATTATGGAGACATATATTGTTTAAAAGTTTTACCCTAATTGTCTGTAGTGTGGAAACATTTTATATTAAGGAACAATTCTCACTACTAGCTAGTTGTTTATTAGAATGCATATTACTAGCATATTGATTAGTACTTATAAAGCACACCATATCTAAACTTAACAACCACCTTACTATTAATAAACAGCAAATTAGGAGTTTATTGAGGCAAAAGTCATAGTTAATAGTTAGTTAATAGAGAGAATTGGTATCCAAGCTAAAGTGTGATCTGTAATGTCTTTCCTTTAATGACTAAAGCATCAAAAAGTGCAATATGTCAGTATATGATTGTTTGAAGTGGCTCTGAACTGAAGTCTAGACACAGAGATATTATTAAGGTGGAGATAATTGAATTTTCCCAGTCAGGGGTGGCTGTTTTTACTCTGACTATCATATTGCACACTCTCTTTTATGGCAGTGCCACTCAGCTTGGGCCCACAGTTGAGGAGAAAATGAACTCGATTGGCTGGAAGGGATTGTTTCTTGTAGCATTGCATCACCCTTGGATACGTGCCAGCATGATGCGACCTCTTACGTGATCAGGTCAATAGTGCAAATAAAGCTTGTTAAACATAGTACAAGCACCCCTACTCACACATGCACACTGCTCTGAAGTGTACGTGATGCACACTTCACTAACAAAGAACAGAGAACTTACCTACACAGGACTGATATCAGTAAGATTTAAAAGAAGAAAATAAATAATACTTTAATTCAGCAAGGATGCATTAAATCGAACAAAAGCAACAGCAAAGACATTTATAATCTTACAAAACATTCCAATTTGAAATAACTTTCTATTCATCAGTACATCAATAAAAAAATGCATTACAATTTCCACAAAATATGAAACAGTACAACTGTTTTCAACACTGATAATAATAAGAAATGTTACTTGATCAGCAAATCGCATATTAGACTGATTTCTGAAGGATCATGTGACACTGAAGACTGGATGCTGAAAATTCAGCTTTGCATAAAGTGCATAAAATATCCTAAATTAGAAAAAAATTATATCAATATAATATCATTATTCCATTTTATTTTTAAATAATGTCCATCAAAACTCTGCTGATTTAATGTGCTAACTTAATGACACCCTACACATTTGATGCTGTGATGTTCTGGGTTAAAGCTAAGAACTAGTAATAAGAAGGCTGCTAGTTCACCACTGAATAAAATTATTAACCTTGGGTTGCCATCTGCTGCAGTAAATGATTACTTATGATTTTGTTTACCATGTCTTCATACAGAGAATTTATGTTCTGCTCTGATGCTGAAAAGCTGCCCATTTATGAGAGCTTTGGTATTTGACCTCTCTGCCTCTTTGGCTGCAGTGTCAGTCCTGCTGTCACTTCGTTATATCTGCTACATGCTCAGTGCTTTACCATAGAAGGCCTGATGATGTGGCTGTCAGGTACCGTGGTATTAGGTGTACTTCTGCAAAGCCAGTCCTGTGTTCAAGCACAGCTAAGTCTACAGGCATTATAACCTGGCAGATTCACTTATCAGTGTTCAGGTGTTTGCAAGTGGAAATATTGATACCAGTCAATATATTCAACATAATTGAAATTAAATATTAATGTGACTTAAACACAAATACTTGAAATTAAGATGCAAAGCAAAAGCAAAGCAGTCAACCAATTAACTAATGAAAAAGTTGACACTTAAGCCCAAAGTAGGCTATACTACATGTGTGCATGTTACACATTAAATAATATTACCTTGCAATGACAAATAAAAGGTTTTACTTTAAAGTACATTTTGATCATTCTTTTAATAATCTTTTGTTGTCGTTTAAATAAGTACACTTATTTTGATGTGTTGACTAACATACTGAAGCACATGTAAAGCACTTGATTATAATTTTGCCTGTAGTGTGTTGCTTGATATTACATTCAAGGCTTTGACAGCTTTTCACAGCTTTGGGACTGCCCGCTGTGGCCTGTTATCTGTGAGAAGTTTCCAGGCTTAAACTGAGCTTTGCACTCAGCAAAACAAGACTTTTCCACACCTGGCTCTGGTTGTCACGGAAAAGACACATGGATGCCATTGCATAGACTGTAGAGTTGCCACTTGCTTTCATTGAGCTTCCTGTTGCAGGTCAAAAAAAAAAAAAAAACAGAACTTAATTTCTGAAGTATTAGTAAATTTGGGGCAAAATGGTTTGGTTGCACAAATAAAATAATTACATACACATACATTCAAAATAATCTTTCACCAATTCACCTAATATTCACATGTATAATTATATATACAGAAAATGTATAATATAGCATAAAAATGCGATATTTGTATCTGTACAATCTGTACGTTTTGTAAATGCAAATTTAGAGAAATCTGGCAAAACATATTCCTTTATTTATTTACTGATACCAAATCTTGCTAAATTGCAACTCATAAAGATCATTTATTGCCTGTCATCTGCATTTGAATGAAGGGAAATACATGTGAAATAAATGTGCAAATGACATGGTATAATGTGATATAAAATGCCATTATTTTATCAACTATATCTGTCTTTCTGGTGGAGATACATGTTGATATTAATATCATTTTAACACTAGCACTTATTCAAGACACTATGTCATACACAAAATATGAAACACGTAAGACACCAAATATTAAAAGCAGTATGAACAGATGATCTCCTGGAACTGAAAGTCAGTCAATAGAATTAGTGCAGGTTCTCTAGGGGCTGTTCATAATGGAGCAGAATTTAGCTCAGATGGCAGATGTGAAGCTTAATGGTGGAGTGTAGCAAAAATAGGTCACAAGACGCTGCTCTCACCATCCTTGCTTTGTGCGTGAAAGCAAAAGTCCCTTAATTCTTCTCTGACCATTTACACCTGGTGTATAATGTTGGTGTGCTGGTGACCTCACCAGATTTCTTAACTAGTTTAACCAGCAATTCCTCCTTGATCAACCAGCTTAAACAGAAAGGTTAAGTTGGTTGACACCATGCCTATAATGGCCCACCGCATAAACTGGCCTGCACCAGCTAGAGCCAATAAGTTTTGAACAGAAAGGCCATTTTGAGCAGCATTTCATGCACAACCACCGAACTGGCTGCTTAACTGCCATACTACAATGCATCACTAGAGAAATGAACTAGCTAGACATGACAGTTTCCCAAAACTTTAGGAACATGGTCGCACATCCGTCACTGTCGTTAATGACATGGTAACAAACACGGCATCTGAGGACTCCTTTGATACTTTTTGTTCTCCTTTGTGTTCCTTTACCTCCAGATTTGATTCAATTGCGGGTTCCCTATCACATCACACTACCCCAAGGTTCTCAACTCTGGCCCTCGAGGTCCACTTTCCTGCAGAGTTTTAGCTCCAACCCTAATCAAACACGGCTGAACAAGCTAATCAAGGTCTTCAGGATTGCTAGAAAGTTACAGCAGGTGAGTTTGATCAAGGTTTGGGCTAAACAGGAAAGTAAATCTTGAGGGCCAGGGTTGAGAACCTCTTGTGTAGAGTGCTGCAGTGATGACCTATTTTTGGCATCACACTGGTTCCCTCAACAAAAACACTATAGAATTTTTCCAGTGGCTTTTGGATTATTGCAGAAAACAAGCTCTGTGACCAACAAAAGTTTTTGATTCCTACACATTTTGTTTATGATTATCTTTAGAAATTAACACAACTTTTAATAAATTTGAAGCCTAAATACAATCAGAAGTAAAACAACTTACCTGTTTGAGCAGTTCATGGTACACAAGAAACTCCAAGATGTGAAAACATTTTGATCCAAAAATACATTGTGAACAGTATACCACACCTATTGACTCGTAGGCTATGATGCACATTTCTATAGAAGAATAAAACGTCATTAGCATGCGCTAGTGGTAAATAAAAAGAGCATAATGAATCACACTTTGACAGTTGTAGTTTTTATGTGTGCTGAAAAAAGTGGGAGTGGCAAAAGAGGAAGAAATAAGAGCTTGAGGTAAGCAGTTTTATATTTTAGCGCCATGTCGCATTGATTTCATGTCGCATTTTTATTGGTTGGTCAGTAAACATGGGTCGTAACTGCAAACACACTGTGCAAAGAACATGCTGAATATCTGACTGAATTATCGTAGGCTATCGTGGTTGCAAGAGTGTGCAACGGCCATCTTTGAACCTCTCTCACTGTACGACAAAGGACCACCAATTAGGAGCCACGATCATAAAAATCGCCACGATTGTTTCACGATGCCAATCTTTTGTCTGGGACAGCCGAAAATCGTGCAGTGTGTCTCGGGCTTACGAAAACAAACCGGCCCATAAAACCCCAGCCCTTACAACATATCTACAATACAGCCACAACTAGCAACGCCTTACCAAACACACACTCCTGCGCTGATATCATACTTTCAAGAACTACAGGTTGAGATCTGTTGTTGCAACCACACAACTTTGCAGAGACGTTTGCGAATGTTGTTGGAACTATTTGGGGAAAAACACCAAATTGTTGAACTCTGTTGATTAACGACAGAACTCGCTAACAATACTTTTGGGACACACACCACAGGTCTACTAGAGCATGGTTTTGATGGAATCTCAAGCTGGTCTTGTAGCAGTTAGGTTAACACTCTTAGCTCATGCTAATATTATGAATGAAAGAACATCCCTGATTCTTTCTCTCAGATCCAAACAAAACAAACCACAAATACAAGATGTCCAACTCAGAGAGCTACACAAAATGATTCCCTCAAAGCTTTTTATGATGTGTTTAATGATTTGACTCTTTGTTTCTCGCTAGTCTACTGTATTGTGTGCCTGCGGTTTGTTTTGTGCAAATGTGAGCGGGGACACGCTGACATTGAGCAGGTATGAAGAATGCTAGCTTGGGAATAGCCTGAAGTTCTGAGTAGAGCTACACAGCTGTTTTAAAGTGTTGCAGGCGCATGTGTGTGGCTGACTTCATAGGGTGGGTTAAAAGAGCTTTGATGGCATGATTGTTTGTGTGGGGATTGAGTTCCCGATTCTAAAAAAAAAAAAGTGGGTGCTTTGAACGGTCACTATGTTGCTTACACAATGGGGGCATGAGTTTTGCCCATTACGCCATCAGTAGCCAATGAGTATGTGCTTAGCAAAGAAACAGGAAGTGGAAAGGACAGTACAAGGTAAGCCAATTTAGCCCCAGGGGAAAAATCATCAGAGTAACACTCAGCAAAACAGGTGCCATGTTACAACACACACATGTTAGTGCTTTACACTTCACAACAGGGGATAAAGGGGATCGGTCAAAACAGAGCTCGAATCCTCACAGACATTGAGGAACACGCATCCATCCAATATTCAGATAAGTGGTTCATGGATATAGGTTTCTGAATGACTGATCTTTACAAATGATCAATGGTTTTCAACACCGCTACTAATAAGAAAAGCATATTAGAATGATTTCTGCAGGATCATGTGACATTGAAGAGTGGAGTAATGGTGCTGAAAATTAAGCTTTGCATTACAGGAATAAATTACATTTTAAAACTAAATTCAAAATTAAATTCAAACTTTCCCACCAGTTTTCATACACTCAAGTACTCATGCAGAGATATTAGAGAAGGAACGGGCATGAGGCTAATATTACAGATTAAAGCAAAATAAACACATCTGGGACACTGAGTTTAATTCTCAGTAATTGTGAAGTTAGCAACATGGGAAGAAATCTTTCCTGGAATATTTTTCAGTGTTATAAAGGCAATAATGTTCTTTGGTAAACAGGATTAACAAGCCTGACAGGACCATAGACAGGATCGACACGCCTTGTCATTAATGAACTGCTGCTCTTCATATGCACATCAATTTCGTTCATAATACATGTGATGCATATGTAATTGGGTATTTTGATTGTGTTTAGGGCATAAACAGAGTATAAACATATGTGGATGTAAACAGAGTTCTAGTTTCAACTAAAACTATTCATTTCATCCATTTGGAAAATGAATGTGATCTTCGGGCTGTGTGAAGGTTAGTGAGGAGTGAACTACCCACATGAGCTCATTGCATAACACAGATATCATCTTCAGTTGAATGATGGCCTGTTCCAGGCACCTTCCTGTTCTCTCATCGGGTCAACTCATCGGGAGCTTTTCGAGTATAGTGGAAGGTTATCTAAAGATGAGAGACAGAGATGACCCGTGTCTTGCTGACAGGATATTTTGACGGTATCTGATGGTGTCACTCTAAATATGTGGGCACACTAGACGCTTGTTTCATTCACTTCTATTCATATACATGCAAAGTGTTATCAAACATATGCCCTTCGTTTTCTATTAGTTTGATATTTATAGAAAGGATAATGGAGAGCAGATCTCCAATCTGTTCAATCTGAGATTTACCAGAGTAAAACAGAGTCATCTGAAAAAAGGTTTGGCAAGCTTGTAAACAGTTGCATAAATCAGTCTCTTTACCATATAAATTGCTTTCATGCTAACCAGATTCCACAACCATTAACATTAAACACATCTTTTAATAAACTATGTAATTAAAAAAAATAAAAAAATAACATCAATATAATTTCCATTGAGTTTTATAGTCAGTGTTGCGTTACGGTGCTGATGGGTGTGTATCCAGGAAAGAAGAGCTTTTTGTCACAAGTGCAAGATATTCATAAAGCAGCATTCTGGACTGGCCCCATAAGGCAAAGTGAAAGACAACATATTCCCAGAATACATTTCACAGGGGTCAGCGTGCCAATTTTAGCATTGCAGCTAACTGCAGGACTGGAATTCTGCACGACACTGAGTCAGGGCTCATGTTATGAACAAGTGAGAGCAAGAGAGGGACACTTTATGGCAGTAAAACAGAGGTACATGATGTTCCCCCTCCCTAAAATAAGCGCATGTCTGAGAGTGGTGAAAAACTCAGTGTACAAACCTCATATGGCTTCTGTAAAGACTGGTTTCCTTCACAAAGCCCGTAGAGTAATTGTGGCACCCCTGAAGATCTATTCATCTGCTAAAGTGGCAACCTATTATGGGACTCCCTTGTAAGTTAACCACAACGGGTGGCTATTGCTACTGATAACCCATGATGTCATATGATTGATGAGGAGTCATGCTGATAAGCTCCTGAGTGTCACATTGGAGCCCTCAAGCAGCCTGGCACCATCCAAGGACACTAGAAGTGTCACAAGCAATGCAATATTTTATGTAACACTCAGAGATGGCCCTGAAAAAAACATTTAAAATAAAAAACAAATGAACGAATAAATAAATTAAATTACATTTTAAATATTTTAAAATCAACCCAAATAGATGAAAATGAAATAGATTAAACATTGCTTAGCTAAACAACTAAAATAAAAATAAAAGTAACACTTCCTTTGTTTAACATGTACTACTTGTAGAATCTGCAGATCCTTTTTTTAAATAATATATATATATATATATATATATATATATATATATATATATATATATATATATATATATATTAAGACAGGGTTGACATATTTTACCTGATTACACAACCAAAAGGAAACTTTATAGTGAAACAAATAGCAGATGTCCTAAAATAAAACCCTGTGGTATACCATAAAAATGGCAAATATTTTCAAAGACAGCATTCACTTCTCTCAGATTGTTTACAACAGTAATCAAGTGAAATTCCTTTAAAGATTAATAGGAACTATATATTCTTGCAATTTAGTTAGAACAACTTTTCCTAGGTGGGGTGGCTCCACTTTAAAAGACTTCCTCTTTCAATTGGTTCAGTGGCTCCCTCGTGTTCTGGAAGAAAAAATGTCTTTCCTGTTTCTCATAGTTATTGAAAAAACACAGCAAAGAGGAAAAACAAAGAAAACCAGCAAAAGACTTGATATGACTACTCAGGTTTTAATCTCTGATATACAAACATCACCACAGTAATGTTAATTATACCAACAAATATTCATATTCATGATTGAAAATAAGTTTCTGGTGGTGGAGAAGCTGAATAAATTAGGTGTGAAGTGTCAAGTCATGCAGGTTCTTGTTCACTGTTGTGGAGTTGTGCATATTCCAGAGTCGCCTGCTGAGAAAGACACAAACTTCACAAACTAGCTTGCAGAATCATGTTCTAAGCAATATTTTACATTTTAATTACCTGGCTGTCCAAACTAATACAGAAATATAACTGTGGACAATACATGCAGATTTTGTTTTAAAATAATTTATTTATGCTCATGTCACCTAAGCAAGTTTCCCCCCAAATTATATACCTCATAATGAGAAAAAAAAAAAAAAAAAAAAACAACCTTATAATTATATAAAAAAATTATGATTCTCATATTCATTACTACTATATGGAACAAATATAAAATATTTCTATATCAAGGCAGTTTTTGTCATACTGCTCTTAACTATGGCAATTTTAATTAAAAAAATAATAATTTTAGAGCAGCATTTTTACTGTAATACAATGATGGCAATGAGAATCTAAAATATTTGGAATATTAAAAATGAAAATGACTAGATACATGTAAAATGTGCTAATTTCTTAATTTTCCTCTTTGGATTTTGTGTGATTGGAAATTTTCCCGACAGGCTTCACTAACCAAATCAGATACAACATATTGAGATTTCTTCTGTGGCACCTATTTCTTCCACAAGAGGGCCTCCTGATTGCAAAACTATTTGTACATACCTACATGTGGACTTTTGTGTCTGTGTGTCAACATTGTGCGTCACTTACGCCCTCAGCCTGTTCCGAAACTCCTGCAAAAAACAAATGAACCACCGTCACAAAAGAGCCGCAGTGGAAAATGGATGAATTTTTAATAACTTTAGCCCAACTTCCTGAACCAACTCTAATCAACTCCCAAGGAAGGGGAGTGCGGTGCCCGCCTTAGGCTTATCGCGTTAGTGCCATGCTAATGTGCCTGTGTAAGTAATCTGTTTCCCTCCAGATGCAGCTATTGTTTGGCAATATGTGGGCATGCCAAAACCCATTTCAGTGTGACCTCTGCTATGTTTCAGCATTGTTTCAGACGCATACCGCAATGATTAGCAGGAGGTCTTGCTATTAATCAACCAGGGAAAAGGGACTGTGGAGTGTTTGTGCTGAGGAAACAATAGACAAGTTTCTGTGTCGGTTAGGCAGAGGAACATGAGGCTCCAGGGCCCATTGTGAAAACAGGAAGCTCTTTTCCACCAGCGCAGGAAATAGCCACCTCATGCATGATGAAAACACCACACATTCATTAACAATGTCAGTTTGGATGCAGTGTAACAACATGCCTCTTTTACTTCCTGTTATGGTCATGCTGTATTGTACGTGATTCAAACATCTGAGCTCACCTGGTGTGGACACCTGGATATCTGTGTGGCAGACACTGTATTCGGGCTCTATGGTTTTCGTCACGGGAACATCTATTAAAAATATGGACACATTTTCACAAATTTTTTGGCATCCAAATGGAAATTTATGTAGTTAAGAAAGTTGTGTTGATAGGAAATTCTCAAAGTAGTCATGATCCAAAAATGATTAATAAAAGTCATTCTTTTTTTCTGGTCTTTTCTGGGTTTAGACAGTAAGGAAAAAACAACATTACATTTGCATAGTTTGTATTTTGTTTTTAGTTTATGTATAGGTAAACATTTATATATAGTATTTAAAGTCAAAATCTGTCAGTAGGTTAGTTGTGTATAAGTTTATACTGTTTAATTCATTGTTGTATGTCTGTATTTATGTAGCATTGTGGTCCTGTGAGGCACAACATTTCGTTCCACTGTGTGTCCACACATGTAGAGGAATGACAATAAAGCTCAACTTGACTTGAACTTAATGTGATGAATATTTGTCAGTCATACCTCAGATAAAACAAATACTAATGTGTTTTAACACAATACACAATAACCAAGTTTATATATTTATCATCAATCTTATACATTTTAACTAAATATTACTTGTGCCAAGTTTATACTTTTTAACTGAATACATTTAGTTGTTTTAACAATCAACAGATTTATACTGATGCTAAACAATAAATGCATTCTGAAAATATAATTATTTAAATAGACTACATTTAAATAAACTGTGCCATCAAGATTATGTTTAATCTAGTCCTTTGTATTCCAAATGGATGGAAATTTAGCAATTGAAATAAAATCGTAAATTAGGTCTAAATAATAAAATACTTAACAAATGTCAATGTTTGCAGCACAAATGCACTGTGTTGGATCGCCACTCAATATTGAGTTTAAAATCTTGGTCCTGAAGTATAATGGTCGGGAAGTGTGTTGCTGAGAGGCCCGGAAGGAGTTATGAAGCCTCAGTACAACCATGCAGTTGCCCAAGGTCCAAAGTGATTTTATTTTCACAAAACAGAACCAAAACCAACTATTCAATATATTCAATATCCAGCTATAACTGACAGCTTTTTCACAATGATTCCATCTGAGGAATTCATTGACTGTTGAAGAACTTTGAAAATTTTGCAACTCGCCTCCGCTGAGATCGACTTCCTGTGGGTGAACCAGCTGAGAGTCTTCATCAGTATGATCGTCAGAATCTAGTAAAACAGCAAGCAGAGGGTGTCATGTGATGAACTCACATCACATTGGCATACTCCTGTTTAAAATCTGTACTACCTGAGCCAGATACATTTTCACTCCAGACATTCCTGCCCATCACACAGGGAGTTCCTGTAAGGCAGAAACAAACAAGATATCAGTGACAATCAGGATATGAGTTCAACATCTAGTGTCAGAGAAAAATCAATTAAATAAATTTTTCAGTATGATTCAATATTCAGCCATTTCCATAACCCAGAGGTATCCAATCCAATGTCCTATAGAGTTCAGCTCCATCCTGCCCAAACCACACTCACCTGGAAGTTCCAGTGAGTCTGAAAGCCTTGATTAGCTGCTTCAGGTGTTTTTGATTGGGACTCAAGCTAAAATCTGCAGGACAGTTGCCTTTCAGGAACAGAACTGGACATTGCAATACCCTAACCTTACCTGACCTTACTCCAAGGATGTCCAAACCTGTTTCTTGAGGGTCACTGTCCTGCAGAATTCAGCTCCAACCCTAATTAAATGCATCAAAACCAGCTAATCAAGGTCTGAAAACACTTCCATACAAGTGTGTTGGAGCCGGTTGGAGCTAAACTCACACCAAACGGGACACCCCTGCCTTACTCAGCCCAACGCACAACGATACCAGAAAGGGATATTATGTAACAATCTGCATAGCACTTGTTGCATGTAACAAACTCCACCAGAATTACATTGGTAATGCAAAACCGGAAGTTCATTCACCTAGAAGCAGTCCCACATAAGAAATTCAGCTGAAATTATTCTACTTTTATAACTGCATGCATAAATTTTAGTTACAAATAAAAAAAAATATTTTCTGCTGTAATCAACATTACACCCAATGTGAATTGAACCCAAAACTTAAATGGACCAAACTTGACATTAGTCTAAATAAAGATCAAAGCAACTTTTTTTTTAGGAACACACAACAGCTTGAACAATATCTAAATGCAGGGTATTAATGTTAATATGACAAGGATGGGGACATCTGTTACCATTGAGAGCAGTGTTATCTTCAATGTCGAGAGTAAGGCTTATTCTCATGGGGTCACCTGATTTGGGTCGTGAAGGTTTCCTGAGAAAGAAAGAATTTTCAAACAGAATGGAAAAAAGCTTCAAATGATGTTTTAAGACATAAATGAAGTAGATGTTAAACAGAGATGAAGAGAGGCCTCTTACACTGATAACTCAGCTGCTTGCTCTTTTCTGCGTGGATTTGACATTTTCTTTAAAAAGACTGTCAGGACTATGACGATAGCCACCAAAAGCAAGATACAGAACACTCCAATAAGAGCTTTCTTCCACAGCGCTAAACTGACTATAAAAAAACACACAGAAATTAACAGAAAGGACACTAGAACATCTTCTGTAGACACTTTCACTTTTAGGGCAAAAACTCAAGACAATTGCAAGCATTACATTCTCAGCATTGCCTCAAGGGGTGCGTAGCATTAGCATAAACTGGCAGTTTCCACTGTCAATTACTCTTTCAGGTCAACTAACTTTATCACCTGTGTCTGTGTACTTGAACAGAGTATGTGTTACAGTTCAAAATAATCTATATCTAAACAAAGAAGCTCTACTATGACTTCAGAGTGATCAAATGGTAAGTTGGCGTTTGTTTATAAAAACGTACCACTAATTCTGGATGGATAACTCTTTTTGGTTTCATTGGCGTCATTGGATGCCTCACAGTGGTAGTCGCCTCTCTGGCCTCGTTCGATGGCTTTAACAACATGTCTTCCTTCTAATGATCTGACTTCTTTGGTGGAGTAAGGGAGCTTAACTCTGTTATAATACCAGGTGAAGGTGATGGGGTCAGAGCCCTGGTGTACACTGCAGATGAGGACGAGATCTGACCCCTCTGTGACCGTAACTTCCTTTGGCTTCAGGTCAGGCCTGGAAACAGGTACTGGTAGACAGAAAAATTTAAATTCTGTCTTTATTTATGTAAGTACCATAATACTAGCCCTGAAAGTCTTCTGAAGTCATCTTTCAGTTGTTATTCACTGAATATCACTAGCTCCATTGCAACTTCCCATTTACCTTACATATTCCAACCGATGCACTGTGTTCCAATTCAACATTTGTGAGAACATATGGTGTTTGGAGTCATTGTCATGTCATGTTTTTATCTGAATGTGAACAAGAATGGGATTTCAGAGGTTTGGCTTAGCGACATATATAACAACATCAACTTCTGTAACAATGCAGCTGTTGATGACTTCAGGAGACTTGAAGTATTGCTATAGTTGTATGGTTAGTTTTGTGCAAGGAACTGTATAAAAATAAGTCTTTATTAGTACATAATAATATAGGTAATTTTCGGACACTTTTTTTTTTTTTTTGAGTCTATGTTGCGAAGATTTATCATGACAAACTTTGAATGGCTTGAAATACCTTTCCTGAAAGTGAAACTTTATTTAAACAACAGTTTTGATTTCATCTAGCAGGCTTTGGTGTGAAGAACAGGAATATAATGAATGTGACATAAAATGGTACTGGACTCAGTGGTCCATCAGTGATTGAAGCTTATATCAGCATCTAAAAATGGCAACATGCACTTCCAAATGAATTCAAAAACAGCCACAACACAGATGTTTCAGTATGAAGTTGTCAGGATGTGCTCCTCTTACCTATGACTGTTGCTCTAAGGGGCTCACTGGTCTCATTGAACACATGGTTAGAAGCCTGACAACTGAAGCTGTGGATATCTTTAGGAAAACTGATGGAGGTTATATTAAAGATTGCCTTGTCGGCTGCCTTATCCACTTTCATGTTAGCCACTGGAACACTAGTCTTCAGTAAGGTGTAGGTTATTGGAAACGTTCCATTTTCAGCCTCACATGAAACCCTGAATGGCTTACCAACAATCACCTTATTAACAGCACGAAGGACTGGGACAGAAACAGGCACTGGAAAAGAGAGGAGGAAAAATGAGAAGCATGCACAAAAGAAAACATACTCTTGCAGCATATCAATTGAAATAAATCTATTTGGGTCGATTCTACACTCTTAAAAATAAAGGTTCTTTATCGGTATCTATGGTTTCATGAAGAATCTTCAACATCCATGGAATCTTTCCATTCCACAAACAATTTGTTATAGTGGAAGAAGGTTCTTTAGATTCTTTAGACTAAGAAAAACAAAATGGTTTATTTAGGAACGTTCCCTAAAAGTTTCTTTGGGGAACCCAACATGGCTCTTCAAATGCATCACTACAAAAATCCCCTTATGGAACCTTTATTTTTAAGAGTCTAGTGTTTTGGCACTATTGGGAGCAACTATATTGCTAGTTTTTTAAAACAGCTTTTGCTATTACTGTATTATAACATGTTATAATATAGAAATAACAAAAATGTTATGTTATAGCAGTCAGTTAGTAATATGGATAATATATGCATGTCCCTGAGTGAAAGAGATTTAACAAAAGCAGAAACTCATCACCTTTAGCCTTTAAAATGAATGGTAAGCTGGTCTTGTTAATTTCTTTAGCCATGGCCATACAGCAGTAGTTCCCATTGGTGGCCAGGCTTGCAGTGCCAAAGTATTTGTCAACTGCTGCAATGCGTCGACCATCTTTCAGCAAAACATACTTTATGTCTGCTTTTCCAATCTTCGCTGAGGAGATTACAGTACTGTTGCAGGTCAGAGTGAAGCGTCCTCCTTCATAAACCTGGTCTGGGCTCAATGTCAAAACTGGCTTCGAGAACAGTTCTGATGAGTGAAGATGGTGTCAGAAAAAAAAAAAAGTTTAATTATCATGTAGTCCAGGGTTAGTATAGTTAACTAAAACCAAAATCGAAGTTTTTAATGCAATAATAATGACAAAAATCAAACAAACATTGTTATATGTAGCTGACAGTAGCTGAAAGCATTTTAAGATTAGTCAAAATGTTAAGTAAAAAAACAGACAAATGGTAGGTGATGTGTACAACCCGAATGACGAACATTTGAATTGTGTGGAAATCTGATGCACATTTCTCTTATAAAATCTTGGTGGTTTTATACCTGTAACATTTAACTGATAGACTGCCTTCTTTTGCACTCTGCCTTTCTCTGCTTTACACACATAGTCCACTGAATCCTCAGCTCTTACTACAAGGCTGTATGTGAAGTTTGTACGAGATTCACGAAGAAGGGTGTTGCCTTTGGTGAGGTACAACTCAAGATCTGAGTTGAATTGCACCGTACATGCGATCTGCACCCTGTCACCCTCAACGACATTCACATTGGGGGAGATGCTTATTTTTGGGGTAATCACATCAAGATCTGAAAAAAAGAAAGTCCATCTTACTGTTAATACAAAATATCATCAGATGTGCATATATATGCTCTATAAAGACCCCATAGAAAGGCTTGATTAGCAGTTTTTCCCCCATGTGTTGCTGTGTTTCTTGACATATCATATTGGAGGAGAGATATTCTCTCTGAAAGTAACATTATTTGGACAAAAATGTGCATAAATCCATGAGTGAATGATGAGTAATTTTTGTGAGGACAAATGGTTTTCTTTCAAGTAACTTGAATATGCATTTACCTTTTACAATAACTTTAACCATTTTGCTTTTGTTGGAGTGTCCTGCGATGTGTTGCATCACAACAATATAGTCACAATACAGGTAGTTGTCTTTGAGCTTCTGCAAGGTCAGACTGGTTGTCACAGAGTTGTTGGTACTAACGACTCTCTTGACCTCCTGATCGGTTTCGTAGAAGTAGAACATCAGACTGCCCGTCTCCTCTGGTGCACTGCATGTGGCAATAATGTCTTCCCCCTCAGACACGATTTCAGACTTCACCTTAAGCATTGGGATTTGAAGTCCTGTAAGAGTTTAAAGACTTTCTAAACCACTGAATATAATCAGTCACATCAACAACACAATTTAGGGGCAACAATGAAAAACAAAAGAATTCTCAAGTATCATCAGCAAATCTTGACAAGGCTCAGTGATTTACTGCAAAGCAAGTTCATAATCAAATTGCATCATTCAATGGTGGATCTGATGACAAAGTTGTCATCAAACAAAATAACGATTTTGAAGATGATGTAAATGAAAACATTTTAAGATTGGTGTATCAAAAGTTTCAGATGCTTTATTTTATTACTGTGTACTTGTTAAACTATCAGTACAGTTTTATGCTATTAGGGCAATTTAGAGATCCATATGTATTAATGCCTTCAAGGGTTAAAAGCCGTAAACACATTCTGTTTAAACACACAGTATATCTATATACCTACAAAAGAGCAAAAGCTATTTCCTTAAAATATAGTGGATGGCAAGAGCTACTAAAGTAGAATTGGTCAGTAATGCTTTTAAAGGGATGGTACACCCAAAAATGAAAATTTGCTGTTAATTTACTCAGGCCATCCAAGTTGTAGGTGACTGCAATTCAATGGCTACTGTTACTATGAGAATTAAAAACGCGTAGAGACAAGACCAAAATAATGCTCCTGGCTCCTGATGATATACGGAGGTCTTATGAAGTGAAATGATCCGTCTGTGCAAGAAACTGAACATTATTTACAACATTTTTACCTGTAATCCATAGCCTCAAATTCAATTATTTTCCATGAACAGGTTCTCTCGTTTCAATGAACTGGTTCAAATAACTGATTGGCCAGTTTGTTTACATCATGCACTGACATAATGTATAGCTACGCAATAACATTAGCAGCCAACAATGATGTTAAATGCGAATGTTTTACACGTCTAAAGCATATAAAGTGAAAAAACCTGTCTTAATCAACTTACCTTTTTAGAAAATCACGAGAAAGCATAAAAACATCTTGCACAGACTGATTTTTTTGCTTCATAAGACCTCAATATATCGTCAGGAGCTACGGGTATTAAGTTTGTGTTGCCTGATATGCTTTTTTTGTAATCAAATTGATGGTAGCCATTGACAGGAATTTAATGAATCACCAAAGATCCTTACTATTTTTCTGAAGTAAAAAAGGTCACCTACATCTTGGATTGCCTGATGGTGAGTAAATTAACAGCTAATTTTAATTTTTTTGTGTGAACTATCTCTTTAAGGCAGGGCTTAGCGGAGGGTCAGTTATGTTACTTACCTGTGACTTTTAATGCCACAGTGTTGCTTATCTTGTGCTTGTTGTAGATGTGGACACTGCACTGATAGCGACCAGAGTTGGACACCCTGGCCGGAGATAATCTGCGCTCCATCTCTAGGGCACTGATATTTTTGGAGTACATCACCTGACCCTCCTGCAGGAGGCTAAAGGTGTAGGTCAGCTGCTGGTGGAGACTAGACACACTGACTCTGGCCTTGCAATGCAAGGTCACGTTAGTTCCACTCTCCACATTATTAGCAGGAAGCACAGTCAGTGTCACCTCATCAATGGTCAATGCTGCTCAGAAACACCCAGAAATAACAAACACACACATAATAGAAAACAAAGCTGGGTCATTCGGGTCATGTTCAAGAAATTGTAAAAATAAACATAAATTGTACATTTTATAAAAATATAAAACATTAATGGAAGCAACGGAACATCAATAGATCATGAAAAACTTTGTGTACATCTTAAATTTAACCTCTTTAGTCAATATAGCAGAAAAAAAAAATTATAGAAGAGATGTTTACTTGCCTGAATTATTTATTAAAAAGTATCTAAATAATTACATAAATATGTGTCAAGCATCATTGTGTTTTTGAAAAGTGCTTTATTAATAAACAATTATTTCATGTTTTTATAAATTATTCTAAAATTATTTTACACATTTAGTCAGAAGATTCTTCATCTGTGGTGTTACAGAATAGATGGCTCTTTAAATACAATCAGAAAAAGTTATTAAACCTTTCTGTTTGAAAATATTATACAAATTAAATGCATTTAAAAAAAAAAAACACTTGTTGGCTCTGAAATAAGTTATAATTTTAGTTAAATCTGCAGTGAATTCTTCACATCATCTTACTGTCACATATTTATGGTAATTATTTATATAATGTATATTGCTATATTATATATTTAAAGCATATGTATAAAAAACCCTATGAAATATGTTAAATCAGTAAAATATACTTTAATGTAATTTCTACTGAAACTTATGTCGTGAATTTAAATTAGTGCTATCAAATGATTAATCGTGATTAATCACATCCAAAATAAAAGATTTTATTTACATAACATATAGGAGTGTACTGTTTATATTCATTCTGTATATATAAATACACACACATATGCATGTACATATTTCAGTGTTATCTTTATAAAGTAAATAAATGTAAAAGTTATTTTGTATGTGATTAATCGCAATTAATCGTTTGACAGCACTAATTTAAATATATTTGTAATTACACAAATGCGGTTATGAAGTTGCAATTTAGTGTTTTTAAAATATTATTATTATTATTATTATTATTATTATTATTATTATTATTAAATAACCTACTGCAGTTAAAATTATAGTCAATAACTTTGTGTGCTTTATTTAGTTAGCTACCACATCAAAATAAGTGTACTTCTTTAAAGCACAAGAAAAGATTATTAAAACGTAATGATTTAAAATGTACTTTAGTGTAAAACTTTAAAATTTGACATTATTACAAAGTGCACTTTTTAAAAAGAAGCTGTCATGACAGTGTACTCTCTTTAAGTACATTTAAGTGGACTTTTATTTTATAAATAATATACTACACACAAAGTCCAATTTTAAAAACTTTTGAACTAACTGCACATTCAATTCATTTTTCACAAGTGATGCATTCTGGGATTGCCTTGTCGGTCGTGCGATGTTGAATTTGGCTAAAAAGAAGCATCAGACAAAGCCAGTACATTGTTCTCAAAGAAACATGTGCTTGCTTCGGCTCACAAAAAAAACATCAGATGCCACTTTTAAAAAGTCATCTTCTCTGTGTGTTTACTTTGAGCAGAACACACAGTTCTTTTCCTGAAGTCTTAAAGGAGGCCGAAAATGTGGAAAGCAGCGGCATTCTGAACAGAAAGAAGCGGAAGGAAGGAAATCACATAAACAAACACTAAACATTTCCCCCTCAGGAGTGCAGAGCCTGTAATTTCTGCCGTACGACTCTCAACCAGGCCAACAAACACAACCGGAGTTCACCGCCAAACACCACTAAAAGCTGGAAGAACAAGGATAATCCGAACCCAGACTCAATGGTTGCATGTTTACTAGAAAATCATAGCGTTTGTGGCTTAGAATCTGCATCACTGATCATGTTTGAGCCTCCAATTAGAAGCAGACTAAACATCTTGGTATTGTACGAGTTGCAAACTTCCTGAGAGGGGCTAAACAGTGCGTGTCAAAGTATCTCTGAAGGATCAAAGCATCCAAGTGAATCACAGATCTGCTCTGACTAAAAATACATCCTAAAAGTCTCAGAAAAGCACAGAACTGTCATAATATTTCACTGCTCCCTTTTCCCACCTTTATAAATCAAGCAGTCAGGTTAGTCTAAGGTAAAAATAACCCTACCGAAGCTAGTGTCCCGAAACTGTCGTGACCATATGGTTTCTCTCCCATGCAAATACAAAGTACAGATTGAAACTGGAGAGTGAATCGAAGACTTACCTGCTTGTATGTTGGCCGCTTGCCCTGCAGGTGAGAGCAAAAGGGAGAAAGAGTTGAGACAAATGAACAAAAAGAAGATGAGACGGTGTCAATCATCAGTGCGAGGTATCCTTACACAGTACACTCAGGCTGATGTGGAGCAGGCCGACCCAGAGAAGACACACGCTCATCCTTCCAGGTGAGTGTTCATGAATGTGAAGGACGCACACGCGGCGCTGGAGGATGAAGAGAAGGGCAGAATGGTGGCACATTTCACTTGGAACCGCCTTTCTTTGTTTAACGTGGATCAGGAAATGTGTTCCTTCCTCAGGATGTGTGTATTTGAATGCTTCGTTCGTCCAGACCCTTGGAAAAAATCACCTTTCTGTGTATGCCGGGTCTCGAAGGCCTCATGTTTTAGTGCTGTGCTGAAGATATCACAGCCATATAATCACAGCCATATATAAGATCAAGATGATGCTTTTTGAGGAACATCAGCGGTGTGGCATCCATCCAGCACAAACACGTGTACCCCGCCCGGTAGCACATTTCTTGACATGTTCCTTGATCATCATAAGTGTTTTTAGGACACATTACACAGTTATACCACATTTGTTTTTGGATTCAAACCAGACATTTCTGGATATTTCTTTGAATTTGAACACAAACAATGGAACTAGCACAATTTTTTTGTACCATCACAATACAATGTTTTTCCGGCATGCACCATGGTAATTAATTCCATGTATTTTTGGGCATGTACCATGGCAATTTGCCTTTAGTTTTAGTTAACAATATCAGCACTGATTTAGGTTTGTACCAGAATTTTGAATATAGGGCTTTTATTGATATATTTTAAGTTTTCATTTTAATTTTAGTTCAAGTTTAAACAAGTTTGTAGATTTTGTCATTTATTATTTTTATTATTTTTATAATCTGATTTAATTTTTCTTGAATTTATTGTTATTTCAGTTTTAGTTGTAGTCATTTTAGTGTGTCAACTTCTGCATTTTTATTGTATTTTGTTTTACTTTATTTTAATTATTTTTAGTTTAGGTTTTTCATTTAATATTCAACTTACCATTTTTTTTCTTTTTCTTTTTTTTTTTCTGGAATGTTTCCATGACAATACCACACATTTTGGACATGTACTATGTTACACATGTTTTTTTGTTTTAATGGTAATATTTATTTATTTATTTTTGCCATTGCACCATACTAACACCTTTTATTTTAGACATGGAACATAATAATTATAAGTTTGCTTGGAAGCACTTGTTCAAAAATACATATACTTTCTTTGTTAATGCCATGTATTTTTCTTTTTGCATTATGGTATGATGTGTTTTTTTTTTTTTTTTTTTTCTGTATTGCCATGGTAATATTATGCATTTGTGGACATGTATGTATTATTTTATAAGAACCTTGATGGACAATTAAATATCTTGGTATATGAGAATGTTAATCATTTACTATCATGGAAAAGCACCGTGTTATTACCATCTGGTACAATCATTTTACCATGGTACATGTATGCCCACACTACTTTATTATGAAGAAATGAGACCTCAAATGGTAGGACTTATGAATCAAACCCCTCTGTGGTCAGAAGCAAAAGTATCATCCACATCCTTCAACACAAGAGGCCACAGAAAAGCCTCTGCAAAAGTGACCTTGACATCTCAAGGCATGCTTTGTACATGACAGGAAGTCCATGATTAAAGAGAATGAGTTGAAAATAAATGTCAATATGTGCCTCTGGCTCACAAGCTTCTGAAAGGAGATCATGGTATGCAATCACTAGGTGACCACTAGGTGCCACTCTAGGTTTAGACAGAAGATGTTGCAGAGAAACCACACATCCTTCACAGAGGTAGATATTAAATCAGTGCAATGCTTCATCCCTTTATTATCAAAGACCAGAAATGAGCAAAAAGGTCTTTCTCTCCCTATACTCCTGTCAAAACAAGCTGTGATACTCTGGATGACAGAATTAATTGACGTTGTCACATTCACTTCATTTATGTGACACTTTGAGCCTCCATTCATGGCCGCTCCTCTCCTCTCTTGCCTGAGGGAACTCTTGAATTAACAGTGCTAAATGATTCATGCTGTATGTTTGAGATTTAATTGGGCGTCTTGCCTCGCCAGCAGCACACCAGCACAACCAGTTTAGTCACTGCAGTGAATTACCTCAGGTTTAGCACACCACGTCAAACCCAGGATGTCCTGCTGCCCACAATGCCCACATGGAAATAGATGAAATGATCACGAAGGCAGAGCACATTGAACAATCTGTGACTCTACAGTTTTTTTTTTTTGTCTGCTTTAG
Organism: Cyprinus carpio; assembly: GCF_018340385.1. Lineage (NCBI taxonomy): Eukaryota > Metazoa > Chordata > Actinopteri > Cypriniformes > Cyprinidae > Cyprinus > Cyprinus carpio. The sequence continues at coordinate 32,693,121 of NC_056574.1, forward strand.
CTGCCTGTAAAGATCTGCTTTAGTAGCACTGTTGTTCTGCAGCATGTTGAAATGCATTCACTGCATATGGGGTAGATGTGCTTGTTACTGACATTTAGCAGTTGGAAAAAGGGGATTGTGGCCACAAAACATCCCAGGTTATGTATGTAACCGTGATTCCCTGAAGGGAACGAGACGCTGCGTCGGAAAACGCTATGGGAATCCTCTCAGCATGACTGGCTCTGAATGAAATGTGTCACACCTCTTCCCTGGATGAATGAGACAGTGTGGAATTTAATGAAACTAAGAGATGCAGCACTTAAAAAGTCCTTGAAAACAGGCCTTTTGACAGACTCGCTTTTGTACAAAGAGCTCAGAAACAAAGTTACCACACTGTTACGAAGAACTAAAGCACATTTTTTTATGAATTTAATTGAACAAGCAAAAGGAAACACTAAAAGACTGTGGCAAACCATTGATAAAGTAACTGGTCGGAAGTTGTAAAGATCATAAATTAGAAATTAATATTAATGGAAATCTGGAAACTGATGCTCAAATAGTGGCGAATCATTTTAATAATTACTTCATAGAATCAGTCAAATAACTGGGAATTCAAAATAGAGACTTAAATAATTATGTACGAGCATCTGATTGTATTGATTTATGTACGAAGTCTGATTGTATTTCATATGAACAAAATATGCAAAATTTTAAATTGGCAAACGAACTTGAAATAAAAAAAAATTATGCAATCATTGACAAATTCTAAAAGTAAAGATATTTGGGGAATGGACAATGCTCTTCTTAAAAAACATAAAGAAATTTTTGTAACTCCTATTACATACCTGATAAATAAATCAATACAAGAAAGCTTTTTTCCCACTGCTTTTAAAACCGCAGTAATCACTCCAGTATTCAAATCGGGGGACAAATATGAGGTCTGTAATTACAGGCAGATTAGCATACTTCCTGTTGTCTCAAAGATTGCAGAGAAAGTAATTGCGGAGCAACTAAAAGAACATTTAAACAAAAATAAAATGCTACATCCCATGCAATTTGGATATAGAAAACACCATTCCACCGAAACTGCATGTTGTTACTTTATTGAGGTGGTGAAGGCAAAGCTGGAAAAGGGCGGGGTTGTGGGCGCCTAGTTTTTGGATTTAAGCAAGGCGTTTGACATGGTCAACCACTCTGTGCTACTGAGGAAGCTGAGCAACTATAATTTATCACTAAGTGCACTACAGTCTGTAGAATCATATCTCAGTGACCGTGTCCAGTGCGTAAGAGTTAAAAGTAAGTTATCAACATCTAAGGCTAATGACATGGGTGTCCCACAAGGCTCTGTTCTTGGGCCATTGCTGTTCGCGCTTTACACAAATGATCTTCCTTCAGTGTGCGGTGAGGTGGACATGCAGATGTACGCGGACGATACTGTAGTTTACGTGCATGGAAGCGATGCGACCAGTGTAGCTAATAAACTAACCAATGTTATGGGAAACATCTTAAATTGGCTTTCCTCTGCCTCGCTCACACTGAATGTAAATAAAACAGTAGCAATGTATTTTACTAAAACTCAACGACTGAAGTCTTCCTTTCCATGTATTTATGCAAATCAGATTCAACCTTCACTTGTTAAGAAAAAACATGTTAAGAAAATTTGCAGCACCCTAAAATACAGTTTGTCTGTTTTTAGACATATTAGGAATACATTGACTCATGATGCTGCAAAAATTTACTTGGAGGCAATGATAATTCCTCATATTAATTACTGTATTTCTTGTTGGTCACAGACGAGTGAAACAGCAATAAAACCTTTAAAATCGTTATATAATCAAGCTATTAAAGTATTAGACAAAAAGCCACTGAGATATCATCACTGTCTGATTCTTGTTCAGCATCTTGATATACCACACCTGTGAGGTGGATGGATTATCTCAGCAAAGGAGAAGTGCTCACTAACACAGATTTAGACAGATTTGTGAACAATATTTGAGAGAAATAGGCCTTTTGTGTATATAGAAAAAGTCTTAGATCTTTGAGTTCAGCTCATGATAAATGGGGGCAAAAACAAATGTGTTGCGTTTATAATTTTGTTCAGTGTAGGAAGGGGCCACTAAGAGGGCCTGAAGATCCCCAACTCTCTTTAGAGAAGTAATAGCCGGAAGAAAGGCGACCTTAATTGTGAGATAGTGATCAGAAACTTCTTCAATAGGCTCGAATGGAGGCTTACAAAAATGCTTCTTGCACCACAGCTAGGTCCCACGTGGGGGCAGGAGATCATACTGGGGGCTCAGCCTCACCACACTGCCGAGGAAACGTGTAACTAGGGGGTGTCTGCCCACTGACTTGTCACCGAGAGAGGCGTGGTATGCCGCAATGGCTGCCACGTAGACCTTCAGGGTGGAGTGGGTCAACCCTGTGGAGAAACGGGCATGCAGGAACTCCAGCACTGTACCAATTCAATTCAATTCAATTCAATTCAATTCAATTCAATATTGCTTTATTGGCATGAATGGAAATGATACAATATTGCCAAAGCTTAGTGTACATATATAGAAAAAAAAATAATATTAACAATAATAATAATTAAATGAACATCACATTAATGGAACTGCATATTATAACATCTTAGAATATTAAACTGTAACAAATTATAATGTGTGAACATTTGATACCACAGTCTTTAACTTACATAGAAACACACAAACACACTAAGGATCACTGTGGTGCACAATAGGGTTAGACACACTGAGGTCACACACCACACACACACACGTTCACCCACTGTCTCTCAGCACACACACACACACACACGTTCACCTGCTGTCTCTCAGGCTGTGGCACGTCCACACGTATCTCGCAGCCAGTGCTGCTGTGTGTCCCTCTCCTAATAGTATCTTTATTTGTTCTGTTTCACTAATGGCTGTAAAGTTCTTTATTAAGTTGGTGAATTTGTTGAAGTATAGGTTTCTTATGGATATGTATTTCTGACAGTGAAGGAGGAAGTGCGTCTCTGTCTCGATCTCTCCTGTCTGACAGTGAGCACACACTCTTTGCTCTCTGGGTAACCAGCTCTTTCTGTGTCTGCCCGTCTCGATGGCTAGACTGTGTTCACTGAGCCTGTACTTGCTCAGGATCCGTCTCTGCTTTGTGTCTCTGACACTCTGGAGATAATCTTCACATTCATAATCTGATGATCTTCCTTCAGTGTGCGGTGAGGTGGACATGCAGATGTACGCGGACGATACTGTAGTTTACGTGCATGGAAGCGATGCGACCAGTGTAGCTAATAAACTAACCAATGTTATGGGAAACATCTTAAATTGGCTTTCCTCTGCCTCGCTCACACTGAATGTAAATAAAACAGTAGCAATGTATTTTACTAAAACTCAACGACTGAAGTCTTCCTTTCCATGTATTTATGCAAATCAGATTCAACTTTCACTTTTAAAAAACATGTTAAGAAAATTTGCAGCACCCTAAAATACAGTTTGTCTGTTTTTAGACATATTAGGAATACATTGACTCATGATGCTGCAAAAATTTACTTGGAGGCAATGATAATTCCTCATATTAATTACTGTATTTCTTGTTGGTCACAGACGAGTGAAACAGCAATAAAACCTTTAAAATCGTTATATAATCAAGCTATTAAAGTATTAGACAAAAAGCCACTGAGATATCATCACTGTCTGATTCTTGTTCAGCATCTTGATATACCACACCTGTGAGGTGGATGGATTATCTCGGCAAAGGAGAAGTGCTCACTAACACAGATTTAGACAGATTTGTGAACAATATTTGAGAGAAATAGGCCTTTTGTGTACATAGAAAAAGTCTTAGATCTTTGAGTTCAGCTCATGATAAATGGGGGCAAAAACAAATGTGTTGCGTTTATAATTTTGTTCAGTGTAGGAAGGGGCCACTAAGAGGGCCTGAAGATCCCCAACTCTCTTTAGAGAAGTAATAGCCGGAAGAAAGGCGACCTTAATTGTGAGATAGTGATCAGAAACTTCTTCAATAGGCTCGAATGGAGGCTTACAAAATGCTTCTTGCACCACAGCTAGGTCCCACGTGGGGACAGGAGATCATACTGGGGGCCTCAGCCTCACCACACTGCCGAGGAAACGTGTAACTAGGGGGTGTCTGCCCACTGACTTGTCACCGAGAGAGGCGTGGTATGCCGCAATGGCTGCCACGTAGACCTTCAGGGTGGAGTGGGTCAACCCTTTCCATAAAATTCAATTCAATAAAACCAAAAATTTACCAATTCAAATCAATTCAATTCAATTCAATTCAATTCAATATTGCTTTATTGGCATGAATGGAAATGATACAATATTGCCAAAGCTTAGTGTACATATATAGAAAAAAAAATAATAATAACAATAATAATAATTAAATGAACATCACATTAATGGAATGCATATTATAACATCTTAGAATATTAAACTGTAACAAATTATAATGTGTGAACATTTGATACCACAGTCTTTAACTTACATAGAAACACACAAACACACTAAGGATCACTGTGGTGCACAATAGGGTTAGACACACTGAGGTCACACACACACACACACACACACACACACACACACACACACACACACACACACACACACACACACACACACACACGTTCACCTGCTGTCTCTCAGGCTGTGGCACATCCACACGTATCTCGCAGCCAGTGCTGGTGTGTGTCCCTCTCCTAATAGTATCATTGTTTGTTCTGTTTCACTAATGGCTGTAAAGTTCTTTATTAAATTGGTGAATTTGTTGAAGAGGTTTCTTATCGATATGTATTTCTGACAGTGAAGGAGGAAGTGCGTCTCTGTCTCGATCTCTCCTGTCTGACAGTGAGCACACACTCTTTGCTCTCTGGGTAACCAGCTCTTTCTGTGTCTGCCCGTCTCGATGGCTAGACTGTGCTCACTGAGCCTGTACTTGCTCAGGATCCGTCTCTGCTTTGTGTCTCTGACACTCTGGAGATAATCTTCACATTCATAATCTGATTTTAGAGTTTGATAGAATTGTAATTTACTTTGTGTTTTAGTTTCTTGATCCCAATGTTCCAGATATGTATTTTTAGATTGTTTAGTTAACTGGGCAGTTAACTAAGTCAAGCTGGCGATCTCTGTGGGTGATGACGAAAATAGGGACTCGCCCATCTCCGTTCCCTCCTCCAGATCCATCTGCATAGCGCACGAGTGCAGCTGCCGCTCTGCCTCGGCGGAAGCGGGGCAAGCACCATGAGGAATGCTGGCAAAGGCTACCTCCTCAAAGAGAGCCCTCCGGGAGCGAAGCATATGCAGGGGAAGTGAGAGCCGACTCTGCGTGCTCCGCTCCCAAGCAGACTACGCACAGACTGCGTGTATCACCGCTCGTGATATAGTGTGGGCAGGGAGGAACACACAATCTGAAACATGATCTGCTTTCACCCAGATGTTTAGTCTTTCTATCAGCCTTTTTTAACATGTTGGAGCTTTTTTTGTTGCTGATTGTGCTACCTGACAGACAACAATAAACATAACTAACAGACACAAATGTTTTGACTGACACACACACACACACACACACACACACACACACACACACACACACACACACACACACACACACACACACACACACACACACACACACCACACTCACACACACACACACACACACACACACACACACACACACACACACACACACACACACACACACACACACACACACACACACACACACACACACAGAGCTTCACTGAATGACAGAAAGCTGATGCTTGTTCCACCTCACGTGCTTTTATAGCTTCCTGGTCGCTACATCACCTGCCTATGACGTCTCGCCCCTTCATTGGACTGATTAAACATGTGATTCAGAGCCAGTCATGCTGAGGGCGTTCCCATAGTGTTTTCGACACAGCTGGAGTTCCTAAAGGGGAACTGTATATATACATTTTATAAACACTACTGTACAAAATTTTGTACAATACATTTTTTTGATCATTTTGAAAGAAGCTTATTTGAATAAAAATACAGTAAAACAGGAATATTGTGAAATATTATTACAATTTAAAATACTGGTTTTCTATCTGAAGTGTCATATGATCCTTCAGATATCATTTTAATACACTGATATGCTGCTCAAGAAATATTTTTACTATTATTAAGTGTTACACTATAAAGTGTTTATACTATTATGTGTTGTTTGTAAACAGTAAACTATTATAAACAGATGTGCAGCTTAATAATTTTGTGGAATTTATATAGCAGTTAAAATGATAGTAATTATTTCCTGTCCCTTCCCTTCCTGTCCCGCCCCGTGTGTTTCCCTTCCCTTCCCTTCCCTTCCCTTCCCTTCCCTTCCCTTCCCTTCCCTTTCCCTTCCCTTCCCTTCCCTTCCCTTACCTCTTCTTCCCTTCCCTTCCCTTCCCTTCCCTTCCCGTCCCGTCCCGTCCCGTCCCGTCCCGTCCCCACACTTTCCTTTTGGTACCTTTCCTTTATGCTTTGCATCTTACCTTTCTGCATCTTATCTTTCTACAGGAAACTGTTCTTTTCCTGTTCACACCTTTCCTTTTCTTGCCAAACATTACATTTCCACATCACAAATAGCATTTCATGGTAAATAAAGCTTGCCCAATTTTGTATTATGGAATGACCTTTTCCACAACGCATAATATTTTACAAGGCATCATAATAATGCCAACTATACCTTTTTTTGGAACATGCTTTGTGTTGGGAACACACCTTCCTTAAAATACTGTCACTAGGTTTCTGAACACAGCCTTTGTTTTACATTTGGCTCCTCATATCTAATGATCAGCAGATGGTTGGCTATAAGCACCAGGTAATGATTTTGCAGACTGGTTTGCAGAGCCGTGCAACACAAATTTAGTATTTTAACAACTCCTGTATTAAAGTGCAGGCTTGATTTATTTTAGGTCCTGGCAGAGCTGTCTTGACAGAGGGGTCGTGCGTTGAGGGTCCTGATTAATGGTTTTCCCCGAAGCTGCAGTGCCTGCACTGCCTGGGCCAACCCATAAGAGAGAGTGGCTCCTTTTCCAGCACAGAGTGGAGTCATAAAAATCACTCAGGGTCTTAATAGCGGCTGTCATAGTGGCAAAGAACGCCAAGGTAACAAGCTGCATGTGGGAAAACAAACTGGAGTGAGGATAAATGTTTCAACACCAACATTACCCAGCAAGTTAATGAGACTAAACAGCAGCTGATAACTCACACATTGTACTTGAATTTACCATTACGCTTTGCATTATTATTTAAGCTATTTTCTCACTTATAGCATGAACAGCTAGTAATTCCTTGATTTGTTATGGCACATTTGTTAGGAATTTGAAGTTTACACTACAGCTAGCAAACCACAGCTGCCACTTTCCTTTGGGGCATGACACCAGGAATTGAATTGACAATGTTTTGCAACTGACAACCATGAGATGTAATATTAGGCTAAATCGAATGAGGGTGACAGGTGCATTTTGTTTTTGACAAAGGGACAATGAAGACAGTGACATGCACCAGATGTGACAGGTCTCTGGTTCTCGACGCAGACTCGTGTTTGTGCTAAAGGCAGCCACTTACATTAGCTTAAACGGTGAAATTTAGGTCATTCTGCGGCAGCTGTCCAAATGTGCACATGACTGTGGAATTATGGGTAAAACAATTAAAGACATGCTTTTATAGCTATCTGTGTCAGGTGTAGATGAAGTGTGATTTTTTTCTCTCTCCATCTAGAACACTAGTTGATTTCACGCTATTATCAGCCACCTTATATTAAAGTGATAAATCCAATCTAAATTCATCCCCTGGGGAAAGGAAGAAAGAAATTAAACTGATAGTGATTTAGAGAGGATCTCTTATATTGACTCTGCACCATTACCCATAGGATTTTAAACAAGCCCCCATAGGATGTTTAATTTAATTCAGAAGTGACTGTACTCATTTTATGTACATCCATCAGGTCATTTAACAGCTTTGTACCCTTTAGTTGTAGCCAATGTGTAAAGTTGTACCCTATATGTACCTTTTAGGGGTAAATAAGGTACAAAAGTGTACCTTTTGAAAAGGTATCATCTCAGTACCCCGTGTTCATTGGGCCCTCTTTTATTGACTTTTTTTATTGACCATTTGGGACAGAGCCACAGATGATAACTTGCATTGTAATTGTGACAGCCGGAACAGATCAGAGATATTCACCTCAAAGAAGACCGTTCACTCACAATTTTACACTCCATGCAGATGCATTTAGTGCCGCATTTTAATCTTGATTTCTCAAATGGTGCGCTTGTGTGCTTGTCCTGGGTGAGTGGGAGTGCTGTCTTCATTCAGACTGCTGTCCACATGCACTTTCATGAAAGAGTAAGGAAGCACAGATGTCAACTAAAAACAAAAAGTGTGCAATTGGTTTAAACAATGACTTGTCTTGTACTTTTGCAACAGTACAAATTTTGCCACGTAACATTCTTGGCTGTTTGTGTCATTTTACACAGCTTGTGATGCACTGGGTTTCTGACTGGGTGTCTGTTGCTAAACATCTAGCCAGAACATTTTAACAGGGCATCGTTTCACAGTGCTAAACTACAGAGCAGGGTTTAATAAAAGTTCCAATTTACAAGTGTGAAACCTTCCTCTACACAGGGTTCAGAATGACAGTAACCCGCAGTTAAGTGCAGTGTGAAATGCCTCTGTGTGCATTCATGTTGGTATCCTCCTCTTTTTTATCTCTCTGTCTCTCTTCCCTTCTGTCTTCCGTCAATAATACATGACATGAACAGTTTTTAGATGAGCGCTTCTTTTACTCCGCCAGTTGCTGGGGAGAACTGACACAGTATGTTAAGTCAGGATTTTTGCAGCCAACTCAAAGAAAAAAAAAAGAAAAAAAAAAGTGTGTACATGGGTTGCAGACACACTGTAAAAAAAAGTCTGTAGTTTTTACAAAATAATTTTGGCAGCTGTGGTTGCCAGAATACTTTTGTAAAAAATACAGAAAAACTGTAAACACAATTACGGCCAAAAACTGTAAATTTTACAGTACACTGTAAAAAAAAAGTCTGTAGTTTTTACAAAATAATTTTGGCAGCTGTGGTTGCCAGAATACTTTTGTAAAAAATACAGAAAAAACTGTAAAACACAATTACGGCCAAAAACTGTAAATTTTACAGTACACTGTAAAAAAAAGTCTGTAGTTTTTACAAAATAATTTTGGCAGCTGTGGTTGCCAGAATACTTTTGTAAAAAATACAGAAAAAACTGTAAACACAATTACGGCCAAAAACTGTAAATTTTACAGTATAAAAAACTGTTATTTACAAACAAGAAAATTTGAATGTAAACCAGTAAATTCAACAACGCACACTGCTATTAAAATCTGTTTTGTACCTTTAACATACTGACAACCACCATAATAATGCAGGTGGTAAAAGAGAAAGCCACATGAAGAATCGAAGTTCATCACAAGTAGCTTCGCCACAAGCAGAAGTTTATATTAATATATAGAAGGTGCACAAAGTCATTCATGCAAACACAAAACACCATCATGGTGACACACGATACTTAAACAATTCAATAAACTTTCATTAAACAGCAGAAGATGTAACATAAAGCCCAAATGTACAACTGATAACAACAAAAAACTATTAAAAAACATGATTATTTAAACAAAATACTTTCAAATGTGGAGCGTCACACAGGGAATTATGGGAATATCAGTTTACAGTTTTTGACTGTAAATTATACATTGATTTGTTCTTTTTTTATTTCTAAAAACTGTAAAATTAACAGCATTTTACTGTAAAATTACATGAAATGTCTGGTTAGATCTTTTACAGTTTTTCCCTGTATATAGTACAGGAACTTACTGTTAACCTATTAACACTTTTTTTTTGTAGCGTTTTTACAAAATTGTACAGTTAAAATGACACTTATTTTTTACAGTGTACAATATGCTACAAACAAATAGCCTAAATTATAAAAACAATATTATTATAATTGTAGCCATATTTTTATATATATAGATGGGCAACCTCTCAGGTTCACAATTATTTTTATTTTTTTGTGGAAAAAAATGTATTACCTCAATTTGCATCGTTTCATCAATCATGCTAAAATTAGTCTACAGCATAAACTTGTAAAGTGACATACATACTTTATTTGTATTTTTAAAAACAACAGACTAAAAACTTTAGTTTTTACAATATTTGCATGTCAAATTAACAAAATTGTTTTGTTATGAGTATTACAGTATTTCTCTGTTTTTGATACCAATAATTTGTAATTTTAACAAATAATTTTGATTACAATCACATATTGTTATTGTAAATATAACAAAATATTATGTTTAATAGTTTACAAAATTCCACTGTGAATTAAACAAAAAAAAATATGTTTTGGGGTTTACAATACTCTCCTGCATGCATCCAAAACAATTTTTAAAAAAAACTCACTTACAACTTATAAAAAGCACATTATATATAGCTTTATATAAGTTTTTCGCTGTCATTCACATTAACTCAATAGGACTTGCTCCGTTGGTGCAGAGCCCCTTGAAAGTATGAGATTTCTGCCATCTTTGCTTATGGGTGCTCATTAGTTTTGTGGCAAATTCAGTGTGACCAAATATGATATCAGGATAGCATTGAATGATTGACTGATGACAGCACAAGTCTCAAACCCTTCTCTATTGTGCCCTTTTGTGGAGACTGAAATTTCATAATTATGAGCTCTGAGCACATGAACGACCGAATGAAGTCATGTTTACAAGTGGGAAACTCTAGATGATACATGAGTTGCTAAATTGTGATGAAGTGAGTGGAATTTTTGATCTGAAAAATGGCTGAAACACTGGTCTATATTATAGATACTATTATATATCTATATAGAGATCAGTAAGCCGAAAGCAAGTCTGTAGCAAATTTTTACAGTTTGCTTTACAGAACAAAAACATTTAAATGTGGTACCATGTATAAATTAGCTACTGAAACAATTGTCATCATTTTGAATTCACTAGGTTTAGTGGGTTTATTGTTTGTAATGTAATTCATTAAATTTAGGAATTGTTTAGGCTACTATATTATTTCTGACTTGAATGCATGGCATCGTAATAATAAACACTTGGAGGTACGAGTTTTCCAGGAGCACTTGAAGGCAGCATTAGTATGTACTGTTCTGTGACGTCAATAACAGCAGACAGGGAAAGATAAATCTATTTTATGTTGTTAAGAGCACTTCGAAATGGGCACTTGTAAAACATCTATAATAGTATAATGAAATATTTACATGCAATAGGATGGCCGTCAATGGAGAAAGATGCTTTTCGTTCCCATAATGGAGTTGAATCTACCAGTCCATGTTAACTAAATCAACACTCAACTTCAGGCTCAACCAAAGCCTGTCTGAAAACTGTCATTATTGCTGCAGTTCAGATTGGTGACACTAAAGCTGCAGAAACACGGCACCTTTAAATGTCAATTTATACTGTATAATGAATGTTTATTCCCCAACAATGGTGATAATGATGCCATCAAGGTCTCAGGACCAATTTATTTTTGATACAACTTTTCAGATTCGCTGACCCACAGTTTTCCCCATTGCCCCATCATCTTTATACACTGCTCTCAGCCTCAACACTGATCACAGTACATTACCATAAAATGCTTTCAAGCAGTATTTCATGGACAAAAGCCCACTAGAACATCTCTACAGAGTCTTTAAACACACACACACACACTTGTAGGTTCTGGGAGCAATAACCTAAATCTGAAGGCAGCATTATGCAGACATTTTAATGTTCTTTTGCTTTGCAAGATAAGAGCAAAATGGTTTGGTTACCGACATTCTTCAAAATATCTTCTTTTGCACTTTGCAGAATGAAGAAAATCAGACAGATTTGGAATTCCACAAGTAAATGATGAGAGAATATAAATTTTTGGATGAACTATTCTTTTAATGCTATGTGGCAGGTGACTCAGTTGTTACCTCACAGCAAGAAAGTTTCCCAGCTCAAGTCCTGGCTATTTCAAAAGTTTTGCAGCCACAATCTTATAGTTGATGCCACAGCATAAACAGATGAAAAAAAAAAAAAAAAAAAAAAAAAAAAAAAAAAAAAAAAAAAAACTGGAGAGAATTCTAGTATTCACTGCCTTCCTATCTGCTGCTATTTTAATACCAAGAGTTACAAGATGTCATCATTTAGCCCTTTATCAGTATCAGAGTGATACTGATAGTATTTTTTGGTTTCTTTGAAATGTCAACCAGAAACCAAATACTGTGTTGTGAATCTGTCTCACAGGCAAAGAAATTGGATGTAATGTTGTAACAGGATTGCATCAACCCAATGGCCGCACATTGAAGTCATGATTAGAAAGAGGAATTGAAAACAGTTTCTTGCTCAGAACTGGACTGATTTTTTTATAAAATAATCTGAATGATTTACATAATGTTCGATTTCATTATCTATTACTGATTGCCTCCTAAATATACTAAAATACTCTGACTGCAGCGCTGTTCCATCATTACATTCTTTTTGATTCTCATTTGTAGTTCTGATACTCTTCAAGCTTGTCTCATTGTCTGAGGGTGGATCTGGAGGTTGATTGTGTAAGTAGTTTGAACACGGGCCAAGGACCCCCGAACTCCCCCACTAATCACGTAAAACTCGATAATTCTCTCTCTTCTCTCCACATCTACATTAAAATGAGCTGCTCCACCACAGAGCCAAGGAAAGCCGGGAAAGCCCACTCACAAATCAATAGTGACATCAGCTAGAGAAACCAATGCCACCCGTCAGCTGTCTCTGCATGACTGTGAAATTGGCCACTCCATCCGAGATGAGTGAGGGGGGAAATCTTTTTGCATTATACAGAGTAAATCCCTAAAGCTGCATTTCACTGGCTTACTGGATAGGGTGTTATTAAATAATAACTGACTATGTCAGGAATGTTCTGATTACTTTTGACATCCTTCCATTTTCCAAACTGCTTGTCCTATGAAGGGTCACAGGAACGCAGAAGCCTATCTCAGCATTTTTGGGGCATAGGCAGGGAAACACCCTGGATGTATGGCCAGTCAGCCCCCCGGGACATGATTTCTATCATGACTGAGACCCCCTTTAGAAACACCAAAAGCATCCCTAGTTTGAATGGGCTGCTCTTAACTCTGCACCTACTGGCAATTTGCTGTCACCAATTCAAAACTTGCTTAGCTTCTGAGATCAGACAAGATAGATTTCGGAAACTGCTTTTTCTGAATTTGTTGTGCTTTTAATTTCCTTTTTTATTTTTTGAACGCTTAGTGTCTCTTGGTTAGTTAAAGGGATTCTGAAGAATGTGACTAACCAAATAGTTGTTGGTTCCCACTGACATCTATAGAATGGAAAAGTACTATGGACTATGGAAGTCAAAGGAGACCAGAAACTGTTTGTTTACCAACATTCTTCAAAATGTATTTTGTGTTCAGCAGAAGAAAAAAAATAATACAGGTTTGGAACATGAGGGTTAGTAAATGATGGCAGAAGTTTCATTTTTTGGATGAACTATACCTTTAATGCTAGTTGTTTAATGCTCCTTCCTAATTGCTTCTGTGTTATAACATAATACGTCTGAAGAGAGAAGGTCCTTCAGTCTTCATAGTAACAGATCTAGACCATTTAACAGCCCTTTTATGCATGTTCCATGGAACATTTCAAATAACTTTTTATTCAGGTCACACTATACGACTTTTGCCAAAATAAACTCCTAATTTGCTGCTCAATAATAGTGAGTAATGTAGTTGTTAGTTTAGGTATTGGGTCGTATTAAGGGATCTAAAATATGGACATTCAGAATAAGGCATTAATATGTGCTTTATAAGTACTAATAAACAGCCAATATGCTAGTATGTATGATAATAAGCAAATAGTGAAAATTGTCCCAAGACTTCCAGGAGTCAGGATTCTGGAATGCCTAGAGGAAACTCATACCAGGATGGGGAAAACATGCAAACACATCTGATCATCATGATAAAACTGCTGTTTTTGTGTCATAAATGAGTTCAGGTATGTTTGAATGAGAAAGTTGTAACTATGAAATTAACAGCGTAATTGCGAAATCAGCAATTGCATTGGAGCAGAGCTGTCTATTAGGAGCACATTGTAATGGATACTTAGATAGGAAAAATACTATTCATGAATATGCAGTTTTAACTGATATTAATTATACATTATTTTATTTGATTAGCTGAGATGGTGCTGTCTATGGACTTGGTGACCTACACAAACTGCTTATAGAGAGCTGCAGTCCTGTCCAGGATGGACAGGTTTTAATGTCAGAAAACTGCTTTCACAATAACAAAACAAATTGAACCCTGATGTTAAAAGCCTGCACCAAAAGCTCACAAAAGTTTGCAACACATAAGCTACAAGACTACAAGTCTGACTGCATAAGACAAAACCCCCTCATAATGCTGGCTTACACAATTCCCTGCTAAATATTTAAGATTCATAAATTAGTGTCGGATTCAAATACTGCTAAAACCTTTTAAGACTAATTGTAGGGTCTTAGAGGACTCAGATTTGAAAAACAATTCCTCTATGTTTTTGTCCTTTACTCAAAGTTCCCTTTCAGTCGGTCACTCTTGACGTCACATCGGTGACTGATTAATTGGGATATCGCGTCGATAGACCAATTTACTTCGAGTGTAAACTAAATGAGTCAATGCACATTGGCATGCAGTTATTGCATCCAGCTGCCACTGATCACAGCGTGAGTATAATAAGGCAGCAGGTGCAATGCATACCAGCTTTTTTCTGGGGCTTGTTCTGGCGGCCGACAGACGAGAACCACTTCCAGCAGTAGCGCGGGCAGTTTGAGGGTTACAGTGGTGGCAAACCCCTCAGGGAGCCAACCCTCGGGGGATTGTCACTCCTCTTGCACCGCCGATCCAGCGGAGCGACCCACGGAATGCGCTGGGCCCTCTTCAAAGAGTGTATCAGCGGTATCCAGTGGACCTTCCCCCGACCAGATGTCGATCTCAGTATCGGAAGGATGAAGATTCGGCCACGCTGCCACCCTCCGGGACAGTGGCAAAGCCTGAATCGGATCTGGAGATGACAGCTATGCTTTCCCGGGCCACCAAGAGGGTAGGGCTTGAGTGGAAGCTTCCATCGCGTCGTGAGCTCATGAGGCTTGCTGATTGGATTCTCGGGGTGGCTCACGCTGGTTCTTAGCACCCTGCCCTGGTGCATTTCATCCTGGAATGGCACGACGAGCTCACCAGGTCGTGCATGGCACCTTTTACTGCAAGAATCCGGCCAGTGGGCTCCTCCTCACCACCCTCGACGGCGGTGCAGCGAATGGGGTATTCGGCGACCCCCCTGGTGGAGCGGGCGGTAGCGATGCAATTGTGTCCGAAGTCTGCCTTCTCCTGGTGGGGAGACCCGGTGCTTCCTTCCCGGGCCTGTAGGCATTTGTCTGTTCTAACTGGCAGTGCCTATATGGTTTGCGGGGAAGCTGCTTCCGCCTTACACGCTATAGTGTTACTGCAGGTGCACCAGGCCAAGGCACTGAAGGACCTGCACGAGGGTGGTCACGATCTGGAAGTGGAACCTGTTTGTCGAGTGGTATTCTTCTTGCCGAGAAGACCCCCGGAGATGCCCAATTGCGGTCATGCTTTCCTTTCTGCAGCAAGGGGCTGGAGCGAAGGCTGTCTCCCTTCATCCTCAAAGTCCAGGTTGCTGCTATTGCAGTGTACCTTGACCCCGTGAATGGGAAGTCTTTAGTTAAGCATGACCTCGTCATCAGGTTCCTTAGAGGGGCCAGGAGGTTAAATCCTTCATGGCTCCACTCTATACCCTCTTGGGACCTGACTCTAGTGCTAAAATCACTACCGCTGGGCCCATTTGAGCCTTTGCATTTACTTGAGCTAAAGTTTCTTTAATTAAAAACTCTGCTCCTGCTTGCACTGGCCTCCATCAAGAGGGTAGGGGACCTGCATTTTCAGTCGACAATTTGCGCCTAGAGTTTGGGTCGGCGGTCTCCCAGGTAATCCTGAGGCCCCAGCCCGGCTACGTGCCCAAGGTTCTCACTACACCCTTTAAAGACCAAGTGGTGAAACTGCAAGTGCTGCCCCCAGAGGAGGCAGACCCAGCCCTGGCTTTGCTCTGTCCTGTCCGAGCATTAAGATGCTACGTAGACCGGACACAAAGCTTCAGGACCTCAGACCAGCTCTTTGTCTGTTACGGAGGCTGGCAGAAGGGGAATGCCGTCTCTAATCAGAGGATGGCCCACTGAATTGTGGATGCCATCGCCCTGGCTTATCAGGCACAGGGTGTGCCCTGCCCATTCAGGTTGCTGGCTCACTCAACTAGAAGTGTTGCATCCTCCTGGGCACTGGTTTGTGGCGCCACTACCTCACCGAGTGAGTATCCAGTCTCACTTGGTGAGGTAGTGCTTTGACAATGGTGAGTGGAACTACTTGTTCCGAGCCCCGGCCAACACCAACTAGGGGCTCAGGTGGCTTGCACAGGGCACTGGAAGGGGCAGCACCCATGGCGCTTTGGTAGGGATCCGAATTCGTCGGTCACCAACGTGACGTCGAGAGTGACCGACTGAAAGGGAACGTCGGTTAAATATGGTAACCCTCGTTCCCTGAAGGAGGGAATGGAGAAGTTATGTCCCATCGCCATGGTTGTTGTACCACCGCTGAGCGGCCTGGTATGCATTGCACCTACTGCCTTATTATTCTCACGCTGTGATCAGTGGCAGTTGGATGCAATAATTGCATGCCAATGTGCATTGGCTCATTTAGTTTACACTCGAAGTAGATTGGTCTATCGAAGCGATATCCCAATTCGTCGGTCACTGACGTGACATCTCCATTCCCTCCTTCAGGGAACGAGGGATACCATACGTAACCGAGACGTTTCAAAGGGCTTGAAAAGAGAACAAAAATTCCAAACATATATGAGTTTTTCTTCTCCTGAACACAAAAGAAGATATTATGAAGAACGCTGGTAACCAGACAGTTGCTGGTAGCCTTTGACTATTATAGTACAGGGAAAAAACACACTATGGAAGTCAATGGGGACCAGAAAGATATAATTTGCGTGTGTTCAGAGAAGAAAAAACTATAAAAAAAAAAAAAAAAAAAAAAAAAAAAATATATATATATATATATATATATATATATATATATATATATATATATATATATATATATATATATATATATATATATATATATATATATATTGTGTGTGTGTTCAGAGAAGAAAAAACTATAAAAACATAAGTTTGGAACAACATTTACTTACTTGATTAAATGATGACTTTCAATTTTTGAGTGAACTCTCCCTTTAACACTGGCAGAAATAAAAAATTACAGATGAGATCTTGTTCATTGTGCAGTAATTTTTTCCCACCAGCAGTGAGATGACATGGACAAACGTTATTGAAATCTCCAGGTTCTACCTTCCACAAAATTCTATAGACTACCGAAGGGAAGAAAATGAAGAAAGAAAATGTGCAAATAGTCAAAACACATAGGCCAAAAAATAACATTTACCGACCTGTCAATCAAGCACTAATGCTGTGTCATGCAATGGAAAAAGCATGTTATTTGATGCTTGTGTGAACAAATATTAGACATCTGAGAGGAGTGTGGGTGAAGGACGAGAGGGGGAGAGAAGAGCTTCAATTCTTTCACACATGCCTTTGTTAGATCTGTTCAATTGCAGACGTGTTTCATGTCAAGTACTTGTGAATGGCATTATCTGATTGGCCGAGAGGAGAGAGACTGAGTGCTGGTAAAGAACTAGAAAAATAACACAAACTCTTCCTCAATGTCACTTGGTCTTTGGCCGTCACCATAACAACCAGTGCTGTGAACCATGAACTGAAAATTAAATTACATTTTTGAATTTAAATTAAGGTACCAGACAAGATTCTGATTGTTTTTCAATTTTAGCAAGTAGAAACAGACACCAAAAAATAAATTACATTTAATAATTTTACTTTCATCAGGGAAAACACTTAATTTACCCAAAATGCTGTGAATTACATCTTCATGAAGTCTGTTCATGCTTTCATTTTATTTCATGTTCAAGTCCTTGATCCCTTCCTTGACCTACTTTTGCTTCAGAAAAAGAGTACATATTTTAATGGCTTAGTATAAATAGAAAAAAAATGGGATATAGCACAAGTGTTTCTTGAATTGGCATAATTAAGGTTGGGTTTCCTGTCAAGTTTTAGAAAATCTGATTGCCCTGACAAAAAACATTGTCTTGCATGTTTTCATTGGTCAACATATGTCTATTTAAGGGTGATTGTAGGATTTTAGTCTTAAGAGAGCCCTAAATCTGAACATGAGCTGTTGTGGCTCAGTGGAGCACATCTTCCCTTAAGTGCCAAAGGTTGTGAGTGTGAATCTTGCTTGACTGAGCAGTTTTGTCAAAAACATAAGTAGCACTGACAGATTTGGTTGCATTTTATTTTGCGATTTCACAGGAACAGAATGTTTTCAGATGAGAGAAAGAGACGGAGAATGTGAAAGCAGTGTTGCTTACATCCACGCAATGGCATTTTGTGAATATGATCAAGGTCTTGTGACTCATTGCTTTAATCGCTGATTTGTTTTAAAAAGGATAATGTCAAGGTTGTCTCCTGCCTCCTCTCAACATGTCCTTAACAACTTTCTAACCTAACCTACGCCTTTGCTTTCTTGTATGTTAATTGTTTTGTGTGCCTATATATGTCATGGTCTTGTCATGATCCTGTCTCTATCTCTCTCTTTTTCTCTCTCTGTCTCCCCCTGCTGGTTTCTCCTCTCCTGTCTCCCACTGCTCTTCGCTTCTGTGTCACAGCTGACTTCACTTCTCATTAAGATAATTTCCCCTCCACCTGCTTCTCATATTGCCTTGTTATCTGGGCTACTTCTACCCTCTCGTTCTCGTGTCTCTTTGTCAGATTGTTATCTCCTAATGAAGCTGTTGCCGTCTGCACAAGAGATTAGTATTGTCCTGTCCTGTCCGGTCTAGTCGGGGTTAGGTTAGTCATCTGCTATCCCTGCCCGTTCGTCTCTGTGCTCACCCCTTTGCACCCCACAGAACCTTACCTGCTGTCCAACGCCGCGACCTCCCCGCTCTGCGAGCTCCGTTCCCTGGATCTCCCCTGAGCCCGGTCAAGCCTCCGCCTCGCCAGCCTGCTGGTGGTTCCAGCCACAGAGGTCTCCTGTTTTACTTATACCCAGCCTGCGGGTCTGCCTTGGTTTTCACCTTTTGTACTCCTTATTTGGATTTTCCTGTGGCTTTCCTTTGTTTGATTAAAGACTGTCATTTTGCCCTCGCATTTGAGTCCTCTTCCTTCAATACCCATCACAGAACAATCTGACAAACATGATGGACTCAGCAAGTGGCAGCCCGTTCCAGACCGCCGTTGAGCACCAGGGCGTCCTCCTCGGTAAGCATGAGGAGGACATCGCTGCTACCCGACACGCCGCCGTCGGTTCTTTGGCCGCCCAGATGTCCGAGCTGTCCAGCCAGGTTCACAACCTCCGTCTCCAGCCGTCCGCCTCTCAGTGTCCTCCTGTTCAGACGGAGCCTCGGATAAATAATCCTCCGGCCTAGTCGGGTGAGCCAACACAGTGCCCGCGCCTTCCTTACTCAGTGCGAGGTGGTCTTCTCGCTCCAGCCCTTCACATATGCTAAGGAGAGAGCCAAGGTTGCTTTTGTTCTTTCACTCCTCCACGGGCGAGCTCGCGAGTGGGGAACGGCCAACTGGGAGACTGAGGCGGAGTGCATCTCAAGCTTTGAGCGTTTTAAGGAGGAGATGATCCGGGTCTTCGACCGCTCCGCCTATGGAGAGGAGGCTTCCCGTCGGCTTTCCACACTTCGGCAGGGGAGACGATCCGTGCCGGATTTCTCCATTGAATTCCGGACCCTCGCTACCACCTGCGGGTGGAATCAACCCGCCCTGACCGCTCGCTTCCTGGAGGGCTTGTCTCCTGAGGTACGGGACGAGGTCCTCGTTCGTGAGATCCCTACCCGGCTCGACGATCTAATCGACCTGGCCATCCGTGTGGAGAGACGGTTTGACCAACGCCGTCGTGCTCATCGCCTGGAGGAGAGTCTTTTCTCGTCGCCTCGTGTCAGCCCCTCCCACTCTGAACCTGAACCTATGCAGCTGGGTGGCCTGCGTACTTTCTTCTAAGGAGCGTCAGAGGAGGATTCAGAACCGCCTCTGTATGTACTGTGCTAGTGCCTCTCACTTTGTGTCTTCCTGTCCGGTAAAAGCCAACGCTCGCCAGTAGGAGGAGGGTTACTGGCGAGCGCTACCACTAACACTATCCCTTCCACTTCATGCACGACACTTCCAGCGCATCTCCAGTGGGCGGGGTCATCAGCCTCCTGTGCG
Organism: Cyprinus carpio; assembly: GCF_018340385.1. Lineage (NCBI taxonomy): Eukaryota > Metazoa > Chordata > Actinopteri > Cypriniformes > Cyprinidae > Cyprinus > Cyprinus carpio. The sequence continues at coordinate 32,713,495 of NC_056574.1, forward strand.
GCCTTGATCGATTCTGGGGCCGAGGGAAACTTTGTGGATGAGAAGTGGGCGCTCCAACAAGGTATTCCGCTCACACCGCTTAGAGACTCCACCCTTTTATTTGCCCTTGATGGCAGCGCCCTACCTAGGGTACAGAAACAGACGATCTCATTAACTCTGACCATCTCTGGCAACCATAAAGAGACAATTTCCTTTTTTATTTTTCAGTCTCCTTTTACTCCTTTAGTACTGGGGCACCCTTGGTTAGAACTTCACAATCCACACATTGACTGGGCTAAGGGGTCTGTTTTGTCCTGGAAGTTGTCATGTCATGTTAAGTGTTTAGCCTCGGCTGTTCCCCCCGTGTCTTCTGTTTCTGTGTTGCAGGAGGAGACGGGAGATCTGACTGGGGTACCGGAGGAGTATCACGATTTGCGGGGGGTTTTCAGCCGTTCTCGAGCCATGTCTCTTCCGCCCCATCGCCCGTATGACTGCGCTATTGATCTCCGCCCGGGGACCACGCCCCCTCGGGGTAGGCTCTACTACCTTTCCGCTCCCGAACGGCAGGCTTTAGAGAATTATTTATCTGAGTCCCTCAGTGCCGGCACAATCGTCCCTTCCTCGTCGCCTGCCGGCGCCGGATTCTTTTTTGTTAAGAAAAGAGACGGCTCTTTGCGCCCATGCATAGATTATCGGGGGCTGAACGACATCACTGTTAAGAATCGTTACCCACTGCCGCTGATGTCCCTCAGCCTTTGATATCCTGCAGGGGGCAAAAGTCTTTACCAAGCTCGACCTACGCAACGCTTACCATCTCGTACGCATTCGGGAGGGGGACGAGTGGAAGACCGCCTTTAACACGCCCCTTGGCCACTTCGAGTATAGAGTCCTTCCCTTCGGATTGGTTAACGCCCCCGCCGTCTTTCAAGCTCTGATCAATGACGTCCTTCGGGATATGCTCAATTTATTCGTTTTTGTCTATCTCGATGACATTTTGATTTTTTCCGCCCTCTCTCCAGATTCATGTGCAGCACGTTCGCCGCGTTCTCCAACGATTGCTCGAGAATCGACTCTTTGTTAAGGCCGAGAAGTGCTCCTTTCATGCTTCGTCTATAACGTTTCTAGGCTCCGTTATCTCAGCAGAGGGGATCAGTATGGACCCTGCCAAGGTCCAGGCCGTGCTCGATTGGCCCGTCCCGGATTCTCTCGTGTCTCGCTACAGCGCTTTCTCGGTTTTGCTAATTTCTATCGCCGCTTTATACGCAACTTCAGCCAGGTGGCCGCGCCACTCACCGCCCACACTTCGGTTAAGTCTCGTTTCGGTTGGTCCGATCCTGCGCAGGAGGCATTTGACCGGCTAAAGACCCTTTTTACGTCCGCACCCATCCTCCTCACTCCAGATAGCTCAAGACAGTTTATCGTTGAGGTCGACGCCTCCGAGGTAGGGGTGGGAGCCGTTCTTTCCCAGCGGTCAGCGTCGGATAATAAGATACACCCCTGCGCGTACTTCTCACACCGCCTTTCCCCCGCGGAACGTAATTACGATGTCGGGAATCGTGAGCTCCTCGCCATCCGCTTGGCATTGGGTGAGTGGCGGCAGTGGTTAGAGGGGTCCTCTGTCCCTTTCATCGTTTTGACTGATCATCGCAATTTAGAATACATTCGCTCCGCCAAGAGATTGAACTCGCGTCAGGCTCGTTGGGCCCTTTTCTTTACGCGTTTTGATTTTGTCATTTCATACCGTCCGGGCTCTAAGAACGGTAAGCCGGACGCGTTGTCTCGACTTTTCGACCCCTCGATCGGCCGCACCCCCCAAAAGGCGATTATTCCTCCCGGTCGGGTGGTGGGGGCTACGGTCTGGGGAATCGAGAAAACAGGTTAAGCGCGCACTCTCTCACGTCGCTACTCCCCGTAACTGCCCTAGGGGCAGCCTCTTTGTCCCGGTTCCCACACGATTGGCAGTTCTACAATGGGCTCATTCCTCTAGACTAGCGGTTCATCCCGGTGTTCGAGGTACTATCGCATTTATCCGCCAGCGTTTCTGGTGGCCCTCTTTAGAACGTGATGCGCGCCGTTTTATCGCCGCCTGCTCTATTTGTGCCCAGACCAAGGCGGGCAATTCCCCACCTGCTGGTCTCCTCCGGCCGCTACCTGTTCCCTCTCGCCCGTGGTCCCATATCGCTCTCGACTTTATCACTGGTCTTCCGCCCTCGGCCGGTAAGACGGTCATCCTGACGGTAGTCGACCGCTTTTCTAAATCGGCGCACTTCATTCCCCTTACCAAACTACCCTCTGCTAAGGAAACGGCCCAGATTATGATTGATAATGTGTTTTAAGTTTCATGGCTTGCCCACCGACGTCGTGTCCGATAGGGGCCCGCAATTCGCCTCGCAGTTCTGGAGAGAATTTTGCCGTCTCATAGGTGCCACTGCTAGCCTTTCCTCGGGTTTTCACCCACAGACTAATGGCCAGGCCGAGCGAGCCAATCAGATTGTTGCCCGCATGCTCCGCAGTCTAGCCTTTCGCAATCCCTCGTCTTGGGCCGAACAGCTATCCTGGGCTGAGTATGCTCATAATTCCCTCCCTTCCTCGGCCTCTGGTATCTCTCCCTTTCAATGTTGCCTCGGCTATCAACCACCCTTATTTTCATCCCAAGAGACCGACTCTTACTGCCCGTCCGTTCAGACCTTTATCAGTCGCTGTAAGCGAACCTGGAAGAGGGTGAGATCTGCACTATGTCGTTCAAAGAGACGCATGTGCGTGGCTGCTAATAGATCGCGTGTCAAAAGTCCTCGCTATGTCGCAGGGCAGAAGGTTTGGCTATCTACATCTAATTTACCCCTCCAGTCTGACTCCCGTAAACTGGCCCCCCGCTTCATCGGACCGTTCCGCATTATCAAGATCGTTAACCCTGTCGCTGTCAAACTCCGGTTGCCGCAAAATCTTCGTCGTGTTCACCCGGTGTTTCACGTCTCCTGCATTAAACCGGTCTCCCCGCTCCCCCCCCCCCACTTCTTTCTCTGCCGTTCGTATCGAAGACTCCCCCGGTCTACACCGTCCTCAGGATCATAGATAGGCGGCGTCGGGGTCATGGTCACCAATACTTAGTCGATTGGGAGGGGTATGGTCCTGAGGAGAGGAGTTGGGTCTCCCCTAAGGATATCCTGGACCCCTCGCTCATTGATGATTTCCTCCGGTCTCGCCAGCATTTCCCCGCTGGAGCGCCGGGAGGCGCTCTTTGAGGAGAGGGTACTGTCATGGTCTTGTCATGATCCTGTCTCTATCTCTCTCTTTTTCTCTCTCTGTCTCCCCCTGCTGGTTTCTCCTCTCCTGTCTCCCCCGCTCTTCGCTTCTGTGTCACAGCTGACTTCACTTCTCATTAAGATAATTTCCCCTCCACCTGCTTCTCATATTGCCTTGTTATCTGGGGCTACTTCTACCCTCTCGTTCTCGTGTCTCTTTGTCAGATTGTTATCTCCTAATGAAGCTGTTGCCGTCTGCACAAGAGATTAGTATTGTCCTGTCCTGTCCGGTCTAGTCGGGGTTAGGTTAGTCATCTGCTATCCCTGCCCGTTCGTCTCTGTGCTCACCCCTTTGCACCCCACAGAACCTTACCTGCTGTCCAACGCCGCGGCCTCCCCGCTCTGCGAGCTCCGTTCCCCGGATCTCCCCTGAGCCCGGTCAAGCCTCCGCCTCTCCAGCCTGCTGGTGGTTCCAGCCACAGAGGTCTCCTGTGTTACTTATACCCAGCCTGCGGGTCTGCCTTGGTTTTCACCTTTTGTACTCCTTATTTGGATTTTCCTGTGGCTTTCCTTTGTTTGATTAAAGACTGTCATTTTGCCCTCGCATTTGAGTCCTCTTCCTTCAATACCCATCACAATATACCCTTGTGTTTGCCTTTCATCATCAGATCTCGTCTTTTAGTGGGCTGTTTCATTAAGTGTGTTTACATGCACTTTAAACATTAAATTTCAGTCAATCAAAAGCAATAATTTGCCTTTTTAAAAAATGTGATATAAATGCTTAATGCGATATAGAGTGAAATCGTACAAGTCCATTCTAGTTTTTGCAAAAATCAAACTAACAGATTTGAATAATGCAGCTGTACCTTGGTTTTGTCCAGCATGTATACATGTTAATCACTGTGCACTTGGTAAATTTTGTGAAAAAGAAGTGTGTGTAATTGTATTGAATGTGCAATTCAATGAGTACTCCAAGGGCCCTATCATACAACCGATGCAATGTGGCGCAAGGTGCGGAGCAAATGTTTTTGCTAGTTTCACCCTGACGCAGTTCTCATTTTCCAGTCCTTTGCTGCGTTGTTTAAATAGCAAATGCATTTGTGCCCATTTGTGCACCCATGGGTGTGCTGGTCTAAAAAGAGGTGTGTTCAGGCACATTTTTGGCCATGGCGGGAGCGCAACTGGCTTTTAAAGGAGATGGGAGATGAGACTCTGATTGGTTTATTGCACGTTACACCCAAAAAACACCCATTACTCATTAAGAGAATAGGGACAACCCGTTTAGACCATGCGCCCGATCACACCAACCGTTTTCCTGTCGTTAAACTAGCAAAAGTGGATTCGGACAAGCCCTGAGTGCACCTGCGCCATGCGCTTTAGACCATGCGCTTAGATCGTTAAAATGGGGCCCTATATCTTAAAATTTGATTTTAATAACCTGTACTTGTACTAGTGTTGGCCAGTAACATGTAATCTGGATTACATAATCAGATACCAAACAAGTACTTGTAATTAGATTATATTACATTTTAAAATACTCATAATCAGGTAATTTGATTACATGACTACATATATTATTCACACAATAGCAATAAATTAACAGCCTATATCAGCTACGGATGATGTTTTTTTTTTATTTGAATTATCACTCAGCAGGTGGGTAACCATGCATTACTGTCTTCAAACACATTAAAATGCACAAATTCACATTATTACTTATTTGCATATAATGCAGTGATTCTCAAACTTTCTGTTCAGTTGAATCTCTTTTACATAATATACAGTATTTACTTGAAGTATTAAGATTTTAAGGTAATACATTAATAATTAAACTACATATTTGCATGATCACAGTGCCCTGATTTTGGATAATGATCAGTGACATGCAGTTAAATTTAAGTGTTTTTGTTTGTTTATGATTTAAGTAATTATTAGCTTTTCATTAAACTCACGAATCCCTTGCAGTTCTTTCAAGAAGCCCAGTTTGGGAAAACTTGATGTAATGTTTAATGCACTTCGTGTTATTAATAACAATTAATGGAATATATTTTCTTTCTCTTTGTATTTTTATTTTAATATGCTAAAATATTATCCTTTTTAAGTCAATGTGATTAACGAGTTGGTCAAAATTAATCCAAAAGTAATCAGTCTGATTATATTACCTATGTATTGGATTGCGTTGCTAACTAAAATTTTTTTGTCAAGTAATTTGAAATCAGGAATAAACTACAATTTCTAAGTAATCTATCCAGCAATAAAAGGCCACTTTAGTGTTCAAATTCAATTTAAATTCCAACTCGTGACTTGAAAAGACCAGTTTCTAGATTCAGAATTTGGCCGAACTTGATAAAGTATGACAGTGTATCCAAGCTTCATTGCATCAGCCAGAACTATATTCTCTATCTGTCCATATTCGTACATGTTAAATATGTTTTCTAGCTTCGTCACACTAGACTGAACAAAGATAAAATGGCACCAACTGTGAAATTTTGGGTGAATGTTGCATAATGCTGAAACTTTAAATGAAATTCCCATTCTGAAAGTTTTTAGACTGTCTCAGAGCTGTCTGAATATCAGCCATTCATTCTCCAGTCTGATCAGAACAGAAGGGTAGCCTTGGATGGCTGTACCACAATAAAAGCCCGGAAAATGCCTGCCGTTGTGCTCCTAACGCCTGCCACTCCAGTGAATTTATTACATATTACGGAAATTTAATCAGACGATAACAAGGCTTGTTGTCATGGCAACCTGTTCGTTCAGGGACAGCCTCATTCCAGTCACTGCATTGCAGACTGTAAAACTATTAATTGGAAAAGATTCAGTTGGCAGGAACTGTGGATAACTGCCTGTAGGGAACAGGTAAGGACGGGTTCACATGCATGAGTTAGAGAACAGAGTGGGAGGAAAGCTATAGGAAAAAAAAAAAAAAAATCATAGAGGATCTCTCAATTCAATATCTCAATTATTTCTCCCAGACAGCAATTAATGGAAACCAAGCCCCCTGCTTCTACTGTTCTCATGAGAAAAAGATGCATCTCCTCAAGAGTTTCAAGAGATTCAGCAAAAATTCAACCAACCAACCAACCAACCAACCAACCAACCAACCAAACAAACAAACAGTAAAAAACGTTTAACATTACAAACATTTTATTTCAAATAAATGCTACTCTTGTGAAAAACGTAGCAAAATTTCCACAAAATATTAAGTGGCTCATTTATTTATTTTTTATATTGATTACCGGTATAATGATTGTTTCTTGAGCAGCAAATCAGAATATTCGAATGATTTCTGAAGGATCTTGTGACACTGAAGACTGGAGTAATGATGCTGAACATTCAGATTTGATCACAGGAATAAATTACACTTTTAAATATATTAAAATATAGAACACAGTTACTTTAAATTGTAATAATATTTCACACTATTACTGTTTTTACTGTATTTTTAGTCAGATATATGCATCTCTGATGAGCATAATATATATATATATATATATATATATATATATATATATATATATATATATATATATATATATATATGTATATATATATATATATATATATATATATATTATGCTCATCATATATATATATATATATATATATATATATATATTACACAAATTCTGATACCAAAGCATGCATTTACTACTTTTGCATTTACTACTTTTATTTCTCCTATATGGGTTTTAAGGAGATCCACTACAGTAGAACTCCATTAAGTATTCAGAGCTGTTGAAGACTAACATCTGAGTAACCTGATGAGCAGAGGATTTTGGGATTGAGCTGGGTCTCATTCTCTTTCACTTGTTTAGAGTAGTATGATCCAGCTGTCTCTCTTTCTAATCTTCAGTGTGTCGCAGACTCATGCAGAGAGGAGGAGAGAGCACCAGCAGATGCGGTGGAAATAAAAACCCAATAATTCTCCCTCCTTATCCCTCTGCAGATTCCTCCCTCTTCTCCTCCGTTATTCCAGCAGCCTTCTTTGATCACAGGCCTTCATCTCTCCTTCCCATTTGTAAGAATCTCCGTAGAGTGTTATCATCAGTGTTAGAGTGTCAGCGGGTTCACATGTTTGCATGAGTGTGTATATCTATCTACAGCAGAGAGAGATTATGTATTATGTGTGTGTAATGGTAACTTTATAGTAATTTCTGTGCCTCATATGTGTATCTTATGTCCGTGCTGAATGATATCACTTAATCAGACACATACAAACTCATGTTATGAAACTCTAGAAGGCTGATAGGTTCTAACTCAGGCTGATGTAATCACATCATTATTCACATCAAGTAGCTGATTGGTTTCTTTTCACGTCAGCAGCCAATGAGCTTGCTGCTCAAAATTCAGATACTTGTCTAGTGCTTGCTATTGTAGTTGGAGTGCGCTTCAGAACCCTCCAGCCTCCCCAGATCCACCTGTATAGATCTGTACAGATAACTTCATGTATATTATATATGGGGTTTATTCTATACATGTTATATGTGCAGCAGCAGTATTTCTTACTGTCTGTGGATGTATTGGCCGTAGCATATTTCTGTGCTTTTTTTTCCTGAAAGTGTATCAGTTCTATATTATTTAATGGATTTGAGCTGATATGAACTACCAGTGTTCAGTAGTATTTTTTATTATTAACTGATGTTAACAAAGATTCATAAATACTGTAACAAATGACTTGCTTATTGTTAGTTAATGTTATTTAATGCATTAACCAGTGTTATCTAACGGAACCTTATTGTAAAGTTTTACCCATAAATTAAACAGGAATGAAAAAGTACTAAAAATGCAATTTTTTAGTAAGTTTTAAATAATATCCAGATTTTTATAATAATCATCAATTCAACTCAGTTGATTTCAGTCTCTATTTTAACTAATTGTATATCACTTGTTCCACAGCTTGCCATATACCATGTTCATACTTTTGAACAAATGTAATTTTCACAATGAACAGATTTATGCTGATTTTAAACAATTTGAATAAATGGATTTTGAAAATACGATTTTATGAAATCAAACAGATGCCAATAGCCAAGTCAAATTTATTTATATTGCGCACTATACAATACACACTTTTCAAGCATGCATTTACAGTAATAAACAAGAAAATAACAGTATTAATGTTGCAAAGTTATTCAAATATGAAACAAATAATTTAAGCCATAAACCAGCTCTAAAAAGACAATAGTGTCATTATTTAGCTCAAATTAGTTAAATATATAATCTAAATCACAATTTTTTCAAGTAAACAAACCCTACCCGTTTCATTTATGTATAACTGACAAATATGCATTATATTTATGTTAAAATGGTGTTATTCAAAGGACTGAAATTTTATATGCAATTTAAATTGATTTTACATTTAGGTCTAAATATTTTTTGAGCATATAAATGAAGCCTCAATGATCAATTTGCTGGATGGTAAGATGGTAATCTTTTTATATCACAACTGCATTTTGTGAAGGTGGTGTCATCTTTGGACACATTGCTCACTGGTTCAGGGGGTCCATCTGTGATCAAAGTATGAATACATAAGCACTCACATTCTCTCTTAACTGGTTTCAGAGCTGGTTTAGCTTCTTTTGGCCGGTTGGTAACTCGCTGCACATGACTGTGAATAGTCCCAGGAGACCAACACAAACCAACCCGTGACAAGCCCACAGCAGGGCTGTCTTTGATGAACATGGATCGGAGGAAACTCTCCTCAGGCAAAATGCCCAGCAAGCTCTCTCTCTGAACTGTCACATTGATATATGAATATAGCCCCAGTGTTAAGGCTGAGGCATTTTCACTGAATTTTTAATCTAGTAACTGAGTGTTCTGGGCATTGACTAGCATGTAGCCAAAGCCGTGATGATTTGTAATACTGCAACGGTTTGCTCTGATTTTTTTTTTTGCTTGTTTTTGGCAGGCTCCCCTGACCGCATCGCATGCACTGACACTGATCTTCCTGATGGAGAGATAAAAGCTGGAACGGCTGGATATTTCTGAGGGGGAAATGCAAATGAATGAACACCGCTAGCCTGCTGAAAACATAACAGTGCCACCTGCACCACTTTCTACATAACATCACTCATTTAATAATAATAAGTAAAAATAATAAGATCAGATTCTTGACTTACCATAAACAGTCCTAAGCAGGCTGAGAAAAACTAGGATATATCAAAAAGTGTACTTACATTTGTGACTCTTTATACTTGCATTCAGTCCTCTCTGAATCTTTTAATTAAAATCAATCGCACTGTATTTGATTAAATTCAACACTTGCTGGGACAAAATCATTTACTGCTGAATAGGCCACTCTGAACTCCAGACCACACACGTTTTTTAATTTCATTATGAGCGTCAAGTCAGTCCTCTGCAACATATTTTATTGGACTGTGGTGGACCTTCAGCTGACACTACTGGAAAATCAGACAATATATATATATATTTTTCACCTGGTTTTTGCCATCAAACTAGCCAGTGAAGACAGCATGGCATTAAGTCAATGAAATAATTATGAACAAATACTGTTTTTGTCTCAAACAATTACACACTTTTTTTTGGCCTTTAAGATTTTTATATTTTAATTACCTCTGATATAACTGGCTTACCTCCTTGCCCTACTACTGTTTAATAGTTTGGGGTCAATAAAATAAATAAATAAAATGAAAACTCTTACGACCCATTTGAACAGTTATGTATGTTAATGAGCTCATGGTTGTGATCATACTTATTTCTGTACAAGATGTTTTACAGTTTAGCATGAGTAAAATGTCACTTTTGACTGCTGAGGGAGCTTTGTGCTAGATGGCAAACTCAAACCTGAACAGAGAAAAAAAGAAAAAAAAATCCTGTTCCACAATGTGAACCCTTTAATGATTCATTTATGGCATTAAAGATGTCATGTAAAGCAACATAGGAATGCTGACGAATATGATCTAAGTTTGATCGTGAGTTTAGAAGGTGAACAGCATCATATATGCTTTGAATATCAAACTGGCAGCTGAACAGAGTGAACTTCATTCAGTCCTCTTCCCTGTTTAAACTTTTATTCTTTAATAGGGTTTTGTTTTGACATGATATTGTAACTTTTGGATGTTTTACCTAGTTTAACGTCAGAATTTCCAAATTCACAGTATTCATAAAACAATAAAAATGCCACAACAACAACAACACGAATCAAGTAACACCTCAAAATCACACACACAATAAAACACTACTAAAAAAAAAAAGAACAACAATAAAAATGCCATGACAGTGACAACATAATGCATGTAGTACATCTGAATTTCATTCATACTAGAACATACTTTTAAATTAAAAGAAGTATCTACTAGAGAGTATGAAATTTTGGATGCAGCCTTTGATGTAACGGTTAAAAGTTTTATTGTTAATTACGAAGTAAGATTATGAATCTTGCACAATAAAATGCTTATTTTGCATTAGGAAGAATGACAATTACTCTATTTTAACACAATTTAATTATTAATACTCTTAATCTTTAATATTCTGCTGTACTCTAGAATTTCTGCAACCATACTCTGAAGTGGTGCTACTTTTTAGCAAATTCACCCCAATGTGTTTGGATACCACAGACCTTTTTCTGGCCTTAGCAGAGCTCCTCAAGCCCTTAAACTCTCTGTGCTTTTGGGGTTAGAGGTTCTTTTTGTTACCATGGCGATACATCCTCCAGAGATCTAGAATAGAGACTGGATAAAAGAACTCTTTGTATCCATGAGATCCACCTTCAACCTTTAATGGGCTAGGCAGAAGATGGCTTATGTTTTCTGTATTTCTGAACTTACTTCTGGACTAATGTCTTGGAGACCTGTGCAAAGTGCATTATTTTATATGATAACTTTTAATTGTGTCAAAAGCACTGGGAGGGTGTTGATCCACTCTTTGTTTAAAAAGGGAAAGAGTAGCATGTGAGACAAGAGCTTTCCACCCCAACCCCTGCTGTTCTCAGGTCTCAGGTGTGATTTCAAAGACTTCCTCTGTCTTTCATGTGGAAGTTCTCCCTCTACTACATCCTTTCTCTTACTTTATGAGGAGTATGTGAGAAGTGCCAATATTCCCATCAAAACCTCCAGGTTTTCTGGTGTGTTTTGTGTTTATTTATTTATTTTTCAGACATATGGTGCCTAGAAGTGTTCCAAGTCTTGGTGTTTATTTTCTCAGTCTAAGATGACATACAAAATGTACAATAACTGTTTTAAAATCAACAGTTCCAAACTGAGTAGCTGACTTTGATGCAATTTGTCTGGTTACACAAGTCTACCTGGAAACTGGATTTTAAACAACATCTGTTGTGTGTACTTGATTTGACAATGTTTGCTCACTTATTGGATTCAAATCTTTTAAAAAATATAAAAGTGGCATGTAGTAGAAAGTAAATAGATTTACTGTAAATCTAGTTCAGTCATGAAACCCTAGATGGTGAAACACAATTACATCATTTACAACATGGCACAGGCTGACTGGTCTCTGCTAATTTTGCAGCCAATGAGATTGCTTGTTCAATATTTAAATAGTCTAATTAGGCCTGGGACACAATATTCTCGTTATTTTAAAACCATGGGAGACTACATACATGAAGACAGTTTTGACAATTTTTAGCCTTATAATCCTCTGAATGTGCGCGCTAGATGATTCGACCAGACCACGAGACCACATATTTGTAGAAACGATAAAATTCACTGTATTACTTAAGCAGCAGCATATCTTACATTCTTACAGCTTGTCTGTGTATCTTTTGGCCGTAGCAAGTCATGATTGCTTTGCAGCGGCAGCAACAATTTGTGTAGCAGATTTAGATCACCAAGAAATATGTCAACACTGTACATATCCATGCATGATTGCATTAGGTTACACCAACAAAAGCATTTTTAAGGGTCAGATAAGGTGGGCAGTTCTTGATCAATAAACTGTAAAAGTCAAAGTAAGGGGCCTTTCGCGCCTAGACTGTGTTGTTAATAGTCTAAATGTCTGAATAAAATCACAACAAAAACAGAACAGAATTTTTATTTATGCCAAATGAGCAGGGCTGGTGGCGTTTGATTTTGCAATGTTCACACAATGTCACCATGAACTTTCTTTAAAGTAACCTAGGGGCGAAGTATCTTTCTCAAATGCACAATGGCTCATTGCTGGAGAAATCAAACCGTCAACCTTCTGAGCATTAACCGCTACATTACACCAGTAACAGACATTAAAGAGCATGTCCAAACATGTTAGAAAATCATTTAACTTTCATTATTTGACAGTTTCATTTTAGAGAGAGTAACCTACTGAGTTTTTTAAACTACTGTTTTTTCGCCTCATGGATACAACTCTAGAACAGTGTGCCATGGGCATGTATGCGACTGTAGAAGGGATGGCTTCTATATGCAAGTAGGTTTTGTGCACTCTGGTGGGGCGGTCTATTTGAGTGAATGGTCAGTGGAGTGTGTCCTCTACCAGAGTTTGTGTGAGGCTACATTAGATCTGTAGGGACTGGAGGAAAAAGTGAAATATAGAGACAGGAATGAAAGGACTGAACTTGCCCGCCTGAGTGGATGTGGAGAGCATATAGGGCAGAGAAGCATTTTAGCGTTTTAACCCCTGAAGATGCAGAGCCCCTCGGGACCTTCACTTACATCTTATCCATGGTATGGAAGGTTCTTATCAGGTTCCATTAAATTGAAACTGAGAGCAGATCTGGCCAGGCTTTACATAGGGAACACATAGCAAAAATGCCAAACCACGTCTTTTTTTTTCATGTGGGTCCTTTCAATGTACTTTGTTATGACCTCAAAACACTTTGCCTTATGCATGATTTGAAAACTAAGATATTTTGATATTTTGCATCACATAACCAGTCCCACGTGGAATTTCTCAGTTAGTAAACTTGCTGATAGCTCACACTGGTACAGCATTGCACAAGTCACAATAAAAGAAGCTGAAAAAACTTGTAGATGCAAGCTTAAATGGCACTGAATTTTCAGCAAATGTGTTATTAGGTTACGTTTGCTTTGCTTTAATTTGTGGTACATTATTTTAGTGGCCATCCACGCACTGGACATCAACTAACTTCCAAAAGCCACAATATGTATAACAGCCAATGTAATAAAATTTTTGCTAGATTCACATTCATCTTGTGCTGATAAAAGGGAACTTTAGCACCACTCACTGGATATTTCACTTTGAAAGTGTTGTAAACGTGCAAGAAAGCAATGATAATATTTTATTTTCAGAAATGTCACCAAAGGCATGTGTTTTTCCATTAATCCTGAGTTTTTATCTGCCTGTTAAAACTGAGTAGCTGACTTTGATGGCAATTTGTCTGGTTACACAAGTCTACCTGGAAACTGGATTTTAAACAACATCTGTTGTGTGTACTTGATTTGACAATGTTTTGCTCACTTATTGGATTCAAATCTTTTAAAAAATATAAAAGTGGCATGTAGTAGAAAGAAATAGATTTACTGTAAATCTAGTTCAGTCATGAAACCCTAGATGGTGAAACACAATTACATCATGTTACAACATGGCACAGGCTGACTGGTCTCTGGCTAATTTTGCAGCCAATGAGATTGCTTGTTCAATATTTAAATAGTCTAATTAGGTCCTGGGACAAACAATATTCTCGTTATTTTAAAACCATGGGAGACTACATACATGAAGACAGTTTTGACAATTTTTAGCCTTAAATCCTCTGAATGTGCGCGCTAGATGATTCGACCAGTCTGTGTATCTTTTGGCCGTAGCTTGTAGAAACGATAAAATTCACTGTATTACTTAAGCAGCAGCATATCTTACATTCTTACAGCTTGTCTGTGTATCTTTTGGCCGTAGCAAGTCATGATTGCTTTGCAGCGGCAGCAACAATTTGTGTAGCAGATTTAGATCACCAAGAAATATGTCAACACTGTACATATCCATGCATGATTGCATTAGGTTACACCAACAAAAGCATTTTTAAGGGTCAGATAAGGTGGGCAGTTCTTGATCAATAAACTGTAAAAGTCAAAGTAAGGGCCTAGACTGTGTTGTTAATAGTCTAAATGTCTGAATAAAATCACAACAAAACAGAACAGAATTTTTATTTATTGCCAAATGAGCAGGGCTGGTGGAGTTTGATTTTTGCAATGTTCACACAATGTCACCATGAACTTTCTTTAAAGTAACCTAGGGGCGAAGTATCTTTCTCAAATGCACAATGGCTCATTGCTTGAGAAATCAAACCGTCAACCTTCTGAGCATTAACCGCTACATTACACCAGTAACAGACATTAAAGAGCATGTCCAAACATGTTAGAAAATCATTTAACTTTTCATTATTTGACAGTTTCATTTTAGAGAGAGTAACCTACTGAGTTTTTTAAACTACTGTTTTTTCGCCTCATGGATACAACTCTAGAACAGTGTGCCATGGGCATGTATGCGACTGTAGAAGGGATGGCTTCTATATGCAGTAGGTTTTGTGCACTCTGGTGGGGCGGTCTATTTGAGTGAATGGTCAGTGGAGTGTGTCCTCTACCAGAGTTTGTGTGAGGCTACATTAGATCTGTAGGGACTGGAGGAAAAGTGAAATATAGAGACAGGAATGAAAGGACTGAACTTGCGTGAGTGGATGTGGAGAGCATATAGGGCAGAGAAGCATTTAGCGTTTTAACCCCTGAAGATGCAGAGCCCCTCGGGACCTTCACTTACATCTTATCCATGGTATGGAAGGTTCTTATCAGGTTCCATTAAATTGAACTGAGAGCAGATCTGGCAGGCTTTACATAGGGAACACATAGCAAAAATGCCAACCACGTCTTTTTTTTTCATGTGGGTCCTTTCAATGTACTTTGTTATGACCTCAAAACACTTTGCCTTATGCATGATTTGAAAACTAAGATATTTTGATATTTGCATCACATAACCAGTCCCACGTGGAATTTCTCAGTTAGTAAACTTGCTTGATAGCTCACCTGGTACAGCATTGCACAAGTCACAATAAAAGAGCTGAAAAACTTGTAGATGCAAGCTTAAATGGCACTGAATTTTCAGCAAATGTGTTATTAGGTTACGTTTGCTTTGCTTTAATTTGTGGTACATTATTTTAGTGGCCATCCACTCACTGGACATCAACTAACTTCCAAAATGCCACAATATGTATAACAGCCAATGTAATAAAATTTTGCTAGATTCACATTCATCTTTGCTGATAAAAGGGAACTTTTAGCACCACTCACTGGATATTTCACTTTGAAAGTGTTGTAAACGTGCAAGAAGCAATATAATATTTTATTTTCAGAAATGTCACCAAAGGCATGTTTTTCCATTAATCCTGAGTTTTTATCTGCCTGTTACATTGTTATAAAGTTGTGGTGTGATATGTTATTGTACACCCCAAAATTCTGTAGTCTCTTACTCACCCACTTTTGTTCATCTTCAAAACACGAATAAAAATATTATATATATATTATGGAAATATAAAAAGATTCCAACCAACCACAATTTTCAAGCTTCATAAAGACTTTTTAAAAGCAATCATTCATTCATGAGAGCATTTATATGAGGCACAAATTTTATTTAAATCTCAGTAAACATCAGCAAATATAGAGCTCATCAGATATGGCAAAGAGAAGCTCAGTCTTGCATGCTTGACACACAAGAACAAACTGCATTGGTTCTCATGCATCAAGCAATATTTGAGCTTCCATTTTCCACACGAGACAGTTCTTATCACAACACCATATTGCTGTCAACGTTTGAGGAGAGGCTGAGAACATTCTGTGATTGAGTGAAGAGAGATATGTGGGTATCAGGGGAGATTCCCATGTGCACTTTCTTGCTTGCATGCCACTTTACCTTTGGGAACATCTTTGGAATAGGTGAGACTCTGTTCTGTGTTGAACTCCAGAGGTTACATCATATTGGATGCTTCTTTTACCCTGAAAGGTTGAAAAGCAATAAAAAAAAAGTCCCCAAAGACACTGCATGGAGGAATTTTTGTTGCAAATATATAAAAAGGCGGAACTGTCTCAAATAGTGCAGACTGCATATTCAGCTTTAATGTGAAAATAAGCACTGAGTGTAAACATCTGTTTGATCCTATTTGTGATTCAGAAGCAAGCCAACGAGTGTGATGTTGAGTTCTGTTATTCTGACACAAACATGACATGCAAAAAATATTGCACAATGACTATTGAGAAAAATGTCTAGCTACTATGGCATACCGCATGCACAGTTTATTCTGCCTATTATTTACTTAAATAATCTAATTGCACACCAATACAATAGTATAGGGATAGTTCATCCTAAAAGGCATTTCATGTCATTCTTAACCCTCCTTTTCTTTTGTGAAACAAAAAAGGAAAAGCTTTGAAGAATGTTTCTGCCGCTCTCTTCCAGAATAAAATTACCTTTTCCAAGAGGAAAGTTGCTAAATATTTTATACATACTGTATTATACATGCAGCTTTAATAACCTCATATTTATTGATGGACTTGATGGAATGTTTTATCAAAACAAAGCAGGACCATTTAAAATAAAATAGTGAAGACAAAGAGGCATGGAAGCCCATTTCTGCAACATAAAAATCTAGCATGACTTTCGTAAATATTACATTAAAGTAATTATGACTTTAATGTACTAAATCATAATTATGAGATAAAAAGCTGAAATATGAAATAAAAAGTCAAGATTATGAAATGCTAAAGTCCAAATTAGGAAATAAAGTCAACGTTTTGACGTACAAAGTTATAAACCACCACCACCAACAAACGTATAAAATTATAAGAAAGTCATAATTATGAGAAAAGGCTAAAATGATCACAGACAAGTCATAATTATGACATACGTGGAAATGATGACATAAAAGTCATAATTAGGATAAATGACTTAGTATGTCATACTTGTCAACTTTTTATGTCATAATAATGACTTGTTGAATTATTATATCATAATTATGTTTTTTATTATTATTATTTTTCTTTTTTACTTTTTTATGTCATGGCTTTTACAAATAAGGCGATTTGTAACAGTGGAAAAAAAAAATGATTGTGACCTTTTACTGCACTTTCCCTTAAACATTCATATATATTTTAATCTAAAATCTAGGGTGATAAAAAAAGTTGGATGTGCATAGACACAATATACTATCCATTGGCTTAATACATTATTATAAAGTAATATAAATTTTTTTATTCATTTTTCTCCCAACATTATTCTCTTCGTCTATGAAAGGTGAGACTCTAGTCTGAGACCAACAAGTGAATTGTTACTGTAGGTCCAGTCTTTTTCCAGTACGATGAACCTGGGATTTCCCGCAGTCCCCACAGCACAATGCAGTAGACTGCGGAAGGAGTGAGAGATCGCTTGTCAGCGGGAGAAAGTCATTAATGGTAATTGTAAGTGGGGGAGTAATAGGGAGGTAATGTGTGCTGGCCTGCCTGCAGAGCGAGGCCCGAGGCTTGAGTTATTGACCTGAAGTGCAGCGCTGCAGTCCGCTAGAAAACAAAAAGGCAAGAGCACCCTTATGAACGACACAGCGACCTTTCTGCTGCTTTATGCTCTTTCTTTCTCTCGCTTTCTCATACATAATGCAGCAACCATAGTGGATGGTGAAGCTGGAAGGAAAACAATGAGCGGTAAAAACAGCAATAACAACAGATCAAGGGCTAACGGAATAACTGCAGAGATTGTTCAATGACACACAAATAAAAAAAGTGGTGGGTGGATGTGTGAAGAACTCTGGCTGAATGCAACACTGGGATTTTTCACTAATGCCTTTGTAGACAGCATAGCTGTAGCTCAGTGGTTTTCTAATGGTTTTGCTTCAGGTTTTACGTTTAACAAAAGTTAAATTTGGACATAAAAAAAATAACCAAAACAGCAGCAGAAGGTTTGTCAAACAACTAATCAATTACAATGCCCTGTTAGTCAATGACTGAAATATATTTATGTTCCCAGGAACTGCATAAACTCAATAATGTGCATAATGACAGACACTAAGAAGTTCCAATGAAGTGTTGATATGAATAATACTACTGTGGGTTTAATTACACTTTGTATTATAAAATAAAACACAAATTATATATATTAAAAAAAAAAAAAAAAAATATATATATATTTTTCCCCATTATTTATTTATAGTACATAACATAAAATATGATGCATATTTTAACAAAACATCACAATAAATATTAAGGTCTTTCAAAGTTGTCTTTATAAGTAAACTGAATTAATCATTGACCAACAAAATGTTTTACATTTTATCTTAAGTGAAAATTCTACTTCCACATTATAGTTAATATATTAAGTATGGTCTTTATAATAAATAATCTATTTACTTAGTATGAACGTTTTTGTCTTTGAGCCAAAATATTTTCTTTTTAAAAATATTTTTGATCCAATGATGATTGAATTAGGGTTTTATTCATTTTTGAATAAAAGTACATTCATTCAAAAACAAATAAAAAACTTATAATAACATTCATTCATAAAAAAACAAAAAACATTAAAACTTTATAATAACTTTCATTTATAAATCATTAACAAACATTATATAAGTAGCCAATCTAAAGTTGAAACTATTCATCATTTATAAATGTTTATAAACCATAACTGATAATTTAGTATCTTTAAGGGCACTGGACTTTTAGCTTCTGTAACAAGGTTTGTGTAAAGGGTGGCTGGTTAAGGGGGCTTGCTAAATGCTTGCTAAAGACAAAACAGATTGTAATTTTGGTGCAAAAAATGATTTTATTGTCTCAACACTCATCAGTATACATCAGTATACTACTCCTTGAATCATAAATAAACAGGAAAAAACAAATCTTTTTTAGAAAAGATAATATTTGTTCATTTATCAAAAGAGTATAACCTTAGTTTAATGAAAGTTTAATGACATTTGTAAGCATTTTAACTTACATGAAATAATGATTTGTTTGAACATTGTCTAATGTTTAATAAATTTATTAGCAAACATTAACAAGCACATTATCTCACGTTTCTAACTGTTTGAATATATATTAACTAGTGATGCATTAAGCATTATATAATGTTTGTTAATGATTTATTAATGAAAGTTATTAAAAGTGATACTCAAAAATACAATAAAAATGCAATTTCTTTCAATATAATTTTTCAAATCCTACCGAAACTATTTTAAATTACAAGCTACAATCGTGAGCATGGCTTCTGTGATCATAGTGCTGCAATGACTTCTGGGACTTCAAGTCACTATCCAATGAATCATCAATATTAAGAACACCTCCAGGAAATTGTATGCACTCTCTGTACTTGTATTCTTCAGTACTGAAATTGAACACCAGCAGTGGATGATGATGTTGAATAGAATGAGGCACAAGAATACAGGAACATAAACTTTCTTTATGTGCCTCCAGGAATCTCAGCAGTGCCACAAGGGTGAGAAACACTCGCAACATTTTTAAATGACACCTATTGTCAGTTGAAATAGAAAATTTCCAAAGGCAAATCCAAAACCAAAGAATATACTTGCTAATTTTCTGCTCAGGTGAATTGAAGCTGGCTGTTTAATGTGCTTACTTGTGTACCAAAAAATGTACATGCACTAGATAGAAGTAGCAGCTTGTTATCCATGACCATTGCTCATTTCCATCATGTGCTGGCCATCTCTGACATGTCATTGATGAAGGCATGACTAACACGACAGCCTGTGAAGTCATGATGGATGATGTTTACATCATCTCATACATCTTACAGCTAATGGATCATTAGCTCTCACTCCCCCTTATGAAAATATGATGAGAACAACATTCATGTTGTGATACTGTGAAACACCGGAACCAGTTTTTAACATTTCCAATGGTAGACACACCTGAAGGAACTTCTCGCAGATGTCCAATGATTCTTTCTGTAGGTTTCCATCTGAGGCACACAGAACAATTACAAAAAGCACAGATGTGTGCCATCTGGTGTGGGGTTTAGTATCTTTAACGTTTCACTGTTGAATTTTAATTACAGCAAATAGAAAAGGTAAATGTGAGAATTCAGTGTTTGCCATTTATTGTCATGTTTATCATATTTTCAGTATAATCTGCTTTCATTCTGTAGTGTGTTGAGTGTAAAAATGAATAAAACCCTAGCTAATTCAATCATCATTGGATAAAAAATATTTTTAAAACTCATATTTTAATGCCTTTAAATGCATTTTCTTTTAAAAGTTTTGTGTTCCTTACAGAAAATTTGCATTTGCTTACAAAACTATAGGAAAAAGTTTTTTATTTTATTTTTTTCTCAGTGCATTTACAAGTGAACAAATATTTCTCATGGGAACACAAAACCTTCATGCAAATAAATGTGAAGCTTCTCATTGGAACACAATATTTTTGCAGTCGAATCCAAATGTTTTGTGAGTGAACATTAAAGCATTGATATATATATATATATATATATATAATCTCCATATCCCCTTAGGGGCTCTATAAAATACAGTTTCATTAAAGCAGTGTTGGGGGTGAGTTACGTAATCAAACTACTTTTTTCAAGTAATGCAATACTTTTAAATTCACAACAAAATATCTGAGATAATTTTTTCAAAACGTAATGCAAGTTACTTTGTTTTCCCATTTATTCACTGAAGCCTCTCCTGTCCCTGTGTTGAGAGAAATTGGGAGTGAGGTGCAAAGGTAGAGGCACTTCCTTCAGCCTGGAGCTTATTTATTTCACTTTTAGTGTGAATGGGCCTTTACAGTTGCCAAAAATATAACTTTTGGATTTTGTTATTAAAACAAACAAACAAATAAATAAGCCCAGCTCAGGTGACAAAAAGTAATGCAAAAGTAACATAATGCATTACCAACCAAAAAAAGAAACTAAAAAACAAAATTATAAAAAATAACATGGAGTAACACAATATTGTAATGCATTACTTTTAAAAGTAACTTTCACCAGCACTGCTGGTAAGAAATATTGCTAACACTTTAGTACAGGTGTCACGGTTCGCTACTGTGAGGAGCACGGAGGTGAGGAGTGGAATTCTAACATATAGATTTTAATAATAACCAGGGAACAAGGAAAACACACGTAGCAAAGGTAGACATATACGTAGCACAAGGACGAACAATACCGGAAAAAGAAATTAGAACAAAACACTCCTTAAGAATACAACTCAATCAGGTGAAGACGAGACACACCTGGAAACAAATTGGAAACAATCAGGGAGCAGGAACAGGAAGATAACCAAAAAAGAGCATAATAACACGAGGGAAAACAAGGAACACATGGAGAGGAAAACAACAACATGGGTACACAAGTCTGACAATAGGAACCAATTCTCACTATTAACTACAGTAGTTTCTTATTAGCATGCCTAAAATTAACATATTGGCTGTTTATTAGTACTTATAAAGCACATATTCTGCATGACCATATTCTACATCCCTAATCCTACCCAATACCTAAACTACCTTACTAACTAATAAAACCTTAAATTAGGAGTAACGAGGCAAATGTTGTAGTTAATGGTTTGTCAATAGCGAAAATTGGACCTTAATATAAAGTGGGACCGATATATTTATTATTGCCACCTGAGTTTATACACCACTGCTATTTTCATTACCCACTATTCTATTCAGAAGTGTCTTGTTTTATGGTTTTCTGGTCTTCCCATGTCTCTCTGTCTTTCTCTCTCAAACACATTCTTTCCATTCGCCCTTATGCTGAGCTGACAAAGCGCTTGTCTGATCAGCCCTCATTTGTCAAAGCCTCCAGTGGTGTTATTTATTCATGAATTCACAGCGGAGAGATCCACCTCGCCACGTGTCGGCATGATTGTGAGGGCGACAACATCACAGTGAGGCCTGCTTCAAAGCTCTCAGAGCCCCAGCACAACCCCCCACAGAAGCTCAAAGTCAGCCGTGAGGCTGCGGCAGGGCCTGCGGTTTCAGGTAACATCACTGCGGTAGAGCTGCGCAGCAACACATCATGCTATTTTCAGTGTTTTTTGTCAAAGGAAGAGTTCACACCAAAATAAAAATTGTCATTATTTGCTCACCGTCATGTTGTTTCAAACCTGTGTGACTGTTTTCTTCTGTGGAACACAAAAGGAGGATGTATGAAGAATTGTCATCCTTTTTTTCTCTACAACAGCTGTTGAAGGGATAGTTAAACCAGAAATGAAAATTCTTTCACCAGTTATACACACTCATGTGATGACTTGGTTAAGCTTCTAAACAGATGAAGATATTTTTTAATGAAACCTGAGACGTTTTTGTCCCACTAGTGAAAGTCAGGTAACCAAAACTTACTGTAGATGATCCAAAAAGATCATAAAGGCATTATGAAATGTGTGATGTTTATGCATAATGTGAACATATCTCTTCACAAGACTTGATTCATTTAGATTAATTTTATGATGTTTTGATGACCTTTTTTGAATCTTGTAAGTCTTGGTTACGTAGACTATTAATGGAGAAACAGAAACCTCCCAGGTTTATAAAAAATATTAGAAAATCTTGTTTTCGATTAAATCAATAACAGCAAGGGATAAAATGAGATGTGGATGAATATTGTTATTCTTTTAAATGCTTTAGAAGAGATTACTTCTCTTTGATATTGACTTTTTTTTTAGTTACTTAAATGTAAATGTTTTGCAATGTGCCTGCAACCCCCCTGACTGATAACTGTTATTATACAACAGTTTTAGTACAGCTAGGATACTATACTGACAATCAGAATCCAGAATAGAAACCATCCATTTCATAATAAGATTTTTTAGTATTGTATTGAAATCTGAGAGATTTTAATGAGGTCTCTGCAAGCACAGATTCAATCAAACTATCCCAGAAGGGGGAATGCACACACTGAAAATGATTTTAGAACACTATTTCCAAGTTTATCGCCTTTTGCGAAAAGTTATATTTCAAATTCGCCATGATAAAGTTGCTGCTGTTTTGTTTTGTCAGCATGTTTAGCAGTGGAGCTATAACTGTCAGCAGCACATTTTGGTTTTAGTTTTATAATGGCATTACCCAAGAGAACATGAGTGTAAGTATATATAAACTCAAACATAAGTATAAGTAAGTCAGAAATACGTTGACTCCCCTGAAAAGTGTAAAATGAGGTTCTATTTATTTAGGATACTGCCTTTTTAAGAAGCACACATCAAGCCATCGCATGAGGTTTTAGAACAGTGATGCTATTAAAACACGCACTGTTTGTTTGAGCATCATTATTTTTACAGTTGCATTTGATCACTGCAGTGAAGCAGAAATGTTACTTTGAATAATTTGGATTTGGATAACCATCGCAGATTTCTGATGAGGTAAAATAAGGTAGGGCCAACTCAAGTATGTGATACATATAATGGATACAATCTCTTGGGCGAGAGGTTTCTTTGAACTGGTCATTAACTAGCCTGGAGGCTCTGGCTTATCAATGCACAGAGACACGAGCGGGTGAATGTGCTAGGTGAACATGACCTCTGAGTACAGGAAAGCTCTCAACCCTACTCTACTCAACAGCTCTTCTGGAAGCTATTTTCACCCTTTTTAATCATCTCCCACTGCTCGCAGGAGAGCCACTTGGGTGCAGCCTCAGCGCTTCCAAATTAAGGCTGTGACATTTTCCGCTGGTCCTTGTCCTTGAATTTCTACTAAAGATCTTTAAACCAGGTAAATTAACTTGAGAAGAAATGCTTGGAATTCTGTTTATTTTTCACATCATATTTAACTTTTTTTTATACCAGTTTTCTCTTGTTTTAAGCATGCTTAAGCATCTTTTTTTGCCAATCGGGCAAGCAACAAAAGATTTAAAATCAATAAAAGTCATTTTATGATTGCTTTAAACATTCATGTGAACCACTGTATAAATGCTTCTATCACTCCTCATATTCTTTAAAGACAGTCCCTAAATTACATTGTAAAGTCATTATGCAATTCTGTTGTGGTTAAATTCATATCTAAAGTCATATCTGCTTGTTTACATAAGGATTTATGCATGAAATTGCTACACAAAATACAATGATACTATACTTAATAATCCCAGTCACATTAATTATTCACAATAATAGCTACTACAGGTATGTTTGACATTTCTCTACATAACAATTGAACAATTTCTATTGAACAACTGAATCTTATTTGAAAAATCTCATATTGCACAGATGTATTATAAACAGAGAAGCAGTACAAGCGGATTTTCCACTCATATCTGGTCCTGATTATCTGTCATGACTTATAAATAAAATCACAATGAATATAAAACTCCTTAAGCAAAAAAAGTTAT
Organism: Cyprinus carpio; assembly: GCF_018340385.1. Classification (NCBI taxonomy): domain Eukaryota; kingdom Metazoa; phylum Chordata; class Actinopteri; order Cypriniformes; family Cyprinidae; genus Cyprinus; species Cyprinus carpio. Next base: position 32,737,944 of record NC_056574.1, read on the forward strand.
TCAGAATAAAAGTGTCAGCACTCAAACTCCTGTGTTTGGCTGAAATGGCTGCGAAAAATAAGTGTGGATACTGCAGAAATACATTTATTGGCGCTGTCACATAATGCTGTAATGTAGCAGAATGGCTGCAATGCTTCGAACTTCATTTTGTTTTCGTATTATGGCAGAAGTTGAGAGCTCATGAAACTTTCAGCATGATTCAGTCCTGATGGGCCGCAGTTTGTGTAAAGTGCTGATGTTGTTTACTGTCGGCTTGTCGATGCTCTTCCTGGAAAAGAGACCGAGTGATGATGATGATGATGATGATGATGATGATGGTGTGAGAATAAGGGCAGGCAAGAAGGTGAATGAAAATCACGCAGACGCTTGCACCGTTCGACCAACGTCACTTTGGCTCTGGAAAGCGGTGGGATTATGGGACAGATGGTGGAGAGGAGCGAGATCTGGATTAAAGCTGCTCTCTGAATGAAGATGAACACCAGATTGAAAGCAGGTTAATCCCAATCCCATCATTCCCTGCAGTATGCACCGGGCCTTATACTTCTATACAGATACTGACACAGAACTGTTTTTGATGTCCATTCACTAGTCCTCTCCCTTGGTTTCATCATAATTTCCCAAGACTCAGCAATTCAAGTTTGAAATAAAGTAAAATTAAAAATTGGAGAGTGGAACTTCTTATCACACTCATTACAGGAGGTACATGTCTTGCAGGGTGAGTCCATTTCTGTAGATGTCTTAAAAAAAACAAACAAAAAAAAAAAAAAAACACAAAACTTTTCTTAAAGGTACAGTAAGATAGGCAATTTTGGAGAGGCTAGCAATAGCAAGCTGGCTTTGAAAGCATAAGGTCCCACCCTCACTGCAAATCACTCTCCAAAGCCACGCCTCCTCCAAAACACTTGAACTAACCAGCGACACGATGAGAGACGACGTTGGAGGAGGGCTGAATGCAAGACTGCCAGATTAACTCATGTCTCATTCACTGGTGAGAAAACATTACAGTACAAAGCGCATACTATTACAATAATAGCTATTTTTTTTCTGCAGTGTGAACATTATTAGCATTATCTAAATTTAAGCAAGATTTGCTGTCATTAGGAGGACTGTGTCAAAATAGGTTTAGGTCAAAGCAAAGCATCCTACGGAAAATATAAATATACAGAAGAATGAGTCATAAAACTAATCTGATAATATACAACAACTCAACAGAAGCATATGTTGCTGCTTCCACAAACATGTGACTCACAGATTTACAGCAGACTCTCAGGCTGAGTCACTCAGAGGTCACTGAATGCTGTGCGGCTGATTCATGTTTGAGGTCACATGCCTCCAAATCTCCTGCATGCTGATCCATGATCTCGCTGTACCTCATCAGTCAGACAGCCGCTATTATTTCACATGTCATGCATTGCAGGTTTAAATGTTTGTGTGTCCTCTGTATTTTTATGCTTATTAGGCTATTGTATTCCTAGCTACTGAAATCAAACGAGTTGAATTCCCTGCGTTTTACTCGAAAAACTCTGTTTGGTTGATGCATGGAGTTGCCGCTTTGCTGCTCAGTGCCAGGTCTGTTTGCAGTTACTTTCCAATTGATTTTCTCTTCCTCAGGAAAACAAGTGTCAGAGTCTCAGTATGTTCGGTCTGTTCATTCACGATCTCTGATCCACACTGCATGAAAGATCCAGTCAGCCGGCTCTGTTCCAGTCATGAGTCTGATGATTGGGCTTTGTAAAGTGAGTGGCATATTGTGAGCCTTGAAGTGTACAGTAAGTCACAGAGGTCTGCTGTTAAAAACAAACACCATGCAGCGTTTGTGTATGCTGATGCTTAGTCAACACTTAATTTCCTTTTGTTAGCCAATAATGTACACACACTCCAAAAATACTTAGGTCTAAATGTGAAATCTATGTATTTGAATTGCATGTCAAATTTCCATTGATTTGGAATAGACAGTTTTAATATAAACAAACTAGTAAACTAAGAAACAGTTCACCCAAAAATGGGAATTCACTCACCCTCAGGCCATCCAAGATATTGATGAGTTTGTTTCGTCATCAGAACAGATTTGGAGAAATTTAGCATTACATCACTTGCTCACTAATGGACCCTCTTCAGTGAATGGGTGCCGTCAGAATGAGAGTTCAAACAGCTGATAAACTACTCGAGCTTGTTATAGCAGGATTGATTCTGATTGGGTGTCAGGGTTTTTATCTTTCAACAGATGGGAGAAAAAATAGTTCTGAAAGTGATTCCAATGATATAGTTTCTCTGTGCCTGTATTGTTTAATATTGACAACGATTTTTAGAACTATATCTTTATTGTTATCTTTATAGTTATCATCCTTGGTGCGAACAGGCCTTGAGTAAGCAAAAATAAGAAATGACTGAAGTGAATGTATCCCCAGAGTTTCAGAAATTGGCACTAATTACCCATTAGCCTCTCTGGCCCGTAGCGGTGGTTTCATTTCCAGCCAGATGACCCTTAGACCCACAGGATAACCTCGCTCTGATCTTACGATCAATACAGTCATGATTCACTGCAACTGCACAAACAAGTCATTCTGACACAAACAAGAAGCTGTACAGAGATTTACAAATAAAGATGAGACGAATCTCAGTAGTTTGAAAATGACTCTGATGTAAGATATGTGATCAGCCATTATGCATTCAGTGAATATTTTATAACTCTCATTTTTGAAATACATTCAAACCTTTTAATGTCGACAGTCTATTTGGGCAAAGATGAAATATCTAATCTGCGTAGAGCTCAGTCCATTTCATCTCTCTGTAATTGTGTTACGTGTTATGATTTAAATGCACACATTGACAAATTACTCATGAATATTTGCATGAGATTTTAAGTTTGCTCGCTCAGAATAAGATGACTAATCACAGATACAGAACTTATAGTTGTTAACTTATTTAAAAGACAATACAGTTTTAATGAAAACATTTTTGAAATGCTTGTTTATCATTGGAATTTCAGCATGACTCCATTGCATATTAATAGGAAGGAAAAAAATAACTAAATTGTGGTTTTATTTTAAATTAACTTTTTAAACTCACTTTCTTAAAATACTTGCAGTGTAACATGAATGAACTTGTTTGATATGGCGAAACATGGTTGAATATTTTAACCAATTTTACCAATTCACTTTTATTTTTTTAAATAAAAATTTAAATAAAAATATTTTTATTAGACTGTTTATTATTAATTATCATATATATATAATGTAATATTAAAAATGATAAAATTCACGGTAATAATAAAATAAAACAAATATGTATTAATGAATTTCAAACATTAACTATTTTAGCTTGTTAATAAGAAGGGAATAATATGATATCTTAAATGTTTTAAGAAATTAAATTAAATTAAATTAAATTAAATTAAATTTAATTAAATTAAATTAAATTAAATTAAAGTATTTTTTTTCCTGAAGAATTCTGCCACTACTTCCTGACAGTATGCCATGCATGCGTTAGCAAACACTGAATTCTAATATTTATTCATTTTCCACTATGAGGTCAGAGAGAGTGAGAGAGAGAGAGAGAGAGAGAGAGAGAGTGCACAGTTGACTCTGTGCACAGTTCTGAGAAACTCTATGACTGTATTTGCCCAGCAGCTTGTGATTTATAAGTAATTACGTGTTAATGGTTGGTACAGTATCGTCACACAGGTCTTCATCTCGTGTTGTGGTGCTGCATGCTAACGCTGCGCACATTCATTAGTGTTCTGTTGACAGCACTGAAATATTAGCTAGGGAAGGGAATTAGGTGCAGAGGTATGCGGGTCGGCACAGTTTCACAGATCAAACTTACATGAACACACACCATAATCTGCATTTGTTCCTATATACAATTTTGCTCAATTCTTCACACAATGCTATTTATGCCTTTAGAGCTCTTATTAACCTTTTTAGAAACAAATTATTGTGGATGTACATATTTTGAATTTATTATTTTACGTTGGATATTTTGGTAAGCTTCCAAACAGCTTTTGGTAGCCATTGACTTACATAGTATGAAAAAAAAAAAAATACTGTGGAAGACAATGGATACTAGCAGCTATTTGGTTTCCAACATTCTTCAAAATATCCCTTTTTTTTCTGTTCAACAGAAAAAAAAAAAATGATATGGAGTAAGGGATGATAAAATTTCTGGGTGAACTATGCCTTTTTAAAATCATTTTGTGGTTAAACATATTTTATAAGCTCATAGCCACGTATTTCTGAACAGTTACACAACCTGAACATTTTTTACTTTACACCCCTCAAAAGCGTCTGAATTAAATTTAATTCAGAAATAAAATAATTTTCTTTATACAACATGTATACCAAAGTCATTGTGTCAATTAAATTTTTAGCGCATTATCAAATATTTAGATAGATCAAAATCAACTTGAGCGTATGTTTATGTATGTATGGAGGCTGGTCTCATGTGGCTGAATGCAGTATAAGTGCTCTTATAAAACAAGCAGGCGAGATGCTGCAGTGGGCTCATAACTGCCTAGATGATGATGATGATGATGATGTGCCCACCTCAGTACCGGCCAATCAGAACAATGCTTTATTACCTGTAGCTCTACTAAGACAGAGTGTCAAACAGGGGTGTGTTTCCAAAAAAGCATTGTTACTGTGGTTGCAAGTTCAGTCGTTACCGGCATAGTTCAACGATTCAGTGTTTCCCAAAACAATAGTTCCAATGATCATTCGTAAACAACATTGCAAAGTTGTGCAGCTGGAACTGCAGCTCTCGACCTGTGGTTTGAAGCATCGCTTGTTACCATTGGTGGATTTACAGTACATGCAATACATTCCTTATCTGTTATTTAAAAATATACATTTCATTCTATGTATGTTAGCGTCAACAATGTGTCTATGTGCATATGCATAAATGCATAAGGGAACCCCACATTATGAAGTAAGTTGGGACCAGCGATGAATCAAACATCAATTAAAGGAAAATGGTGGGGATCAAAAACAGTAGCACAGTCAGCAGAAGACTCACAATCCCACATGACTCTTGATCGGGCTGCCTCTGACATCATACCCGCGATAGCCAATGAGAGTGAGCAAGCTTCACCAACCGGATGTTGCGTGCTTCTATAGCTGAAATCTGGCAGCCACAAACATGCCACGAAAGTGGAGTATTGAGAAAGAAGATTGCCCATATACCTTTTTTCTCCTATGTTTTTCTTCCCGTAAAACGTATTCATGCCAGGAGAACCAGCTGTTGAAATTGATCATCCCTCTATGTATCTTTGCAACTAGCAGTCAACAGAGTATTAATAAACTGTCTGCTTAATATCTGCTAAAATATTTTGATGCTCAACCAGTTATTAAATATTTACTTAGTTATCTCGAAACCTCTGCCTCTGTAGCCTGTCTTTTTGTTGTTGTCTGCAAAGTCATTGACTTACATTGAGGTTTCTGGTGCAGCCATTGTAACTGACAACTCAAGATTCTATTCTGAGCTGCTCTTGTCCCGGGACTCACAATTATTAATTTTAATGACAGCACTCATAACTGCAAATGGATCCATCCAACAAAGTACTTTGTTGTTGACAGCAAAATTACTTTATTAATTCACGTCTGAAATATTGAAGTGTACCAGGTAACAGAGCCTCTAATATAATGACACATCAAACAGAAATATGTAGCCACCTGACTTGTAAAGCAGATGCCATTTTTGTTGATTTCAAATGACACCCCAGGGAAAAATGTGAACTATAAAACTTAATGAAAAAACAGACTAGAAACTAACTGCATGACACGATCGTGCATAATTCCACATATTTCCCATGTTCTGTGGTGATAGAAATTAATAGAATAGATGCATGTCTACATTTCATAGTACATTATGAAAATGTTTTTTTTTCAAGGAGAATTTAGCAGCAAGGACAAAGAACACGTCGGTTAATTAGGTTCCCTTCCCGAGAGTGGCAGCACACTAATCCAATTTGCACTAATTTGCTTTCCAGTTTTAGTTCCACTGACAATGTGCTCACTGTCTCCATAACACAACCCAAATAAATACACTACACATATACAGTGGGGTGCAAAAATTCTCCAATGTGACCAATGTGGTCTTCTATTCTGGGTTGAGATACAATGAGATCAGCTTCTTAACCATACATCTACAACAGAATGCTAAATAGATCTCAGATAATCATGAAAGCTCAGTTTCCTAATTGTCACACTGTCCATGTAATGAATTCATGATTCAGTTGTTTCAGGCTCTCCTCAGTTTCCCTGCTGGAGCATACAGTACTCTACTTGTCAACTGCCTTACACATATTATTAAAGGCACATATAGCAGACAATATTTCATTCCCCCCTGTGGTTCCCTTATGATATTACTAAGGCTTTTGCCATAATTTGGTTTTCATGAGCATTTTCTACCCGCTGTCAGGATTACAAGTTGTGACAGGATCACAAAACAATCTGTAATGAAATGTGCTGGAACCTTGGTAAAATCTAATGTTAGGATGTTTATTTATTTATTTATTTATTTATTTATTTATTTATTTATTTATTTATTTTTTAGAAATAATATGCAGTTCCTAAAATATATTCAGCCCCTTGTGTAATAAGAAATGCACTTAATTGTATTAAATGTGCACCTGAAGTGTATGTCAAAACTTAAAAGTCTATAATTACTTTTTTTTTCCTCCTGTACATTTATTTTGTTGTGGTGACATATTAAAGCTACAACATATTAACCGTAGCGTGTAATTAAAATTTACCTTTAAAGTTAATATATTTAAAATTTACAAAATTGCCACTACATAATCAAAAAAGTTAAACTAAAAACATACTTAAATAAATCAAAAACAACTCTAAACATAAACTAATTAAAATAAATAAATTTAACCTTAAGTCCTACTTAATTAGGTCAAAAAGCACTCTAAAGTTCAGCTAATTACATTAAATATATATTTAAACTATAATACATTTTAATGTAATTGCAATTAACATGCCAATAAATAAATAAATAAATAAATACACATACATAAATTGCATTCATCCCCCCACCCCCACCCCCCAGTAATAAGTATTTTTTTTAAATGTATGCTAAAGTGTACTTCTTTTTCACAAGGGGCTGACTAGTTGATTTAATGAAATAAATCAAAACAGCAGTCTAGCAAAAGTAAAAGTGGGGATATGTCAAAATATAATGTATAACATATTTTATAAGGGCAATTTTACTCCACTTGAAACTTTAGGTAGTGAATAGTTTCTCCCAGATTTGTGGTGTTATGTGCTTAATATTCCCCCTTCTTCTTTTACTGTTGAATCTGTGGTCACTGGGGTGTTCTGGGTGACTGCTAGGTAGAGAGACAGAAAGACAGATTACCAGAGAGCCGCCAGGGTGAGAAGGTGAGGGTGTGGGAATACAAAAGCAGCTGAAAGGAAGGCAGTTCAGTAAAATAAATATTATCTCCTGACACAGCTGTCAGCATAGCACTCGGAGTGATATAACGTTTCACTAATGTAAATCCAAGCTGACAGAAAAGACAGCTGAGGACAGGACAGCGTCTCCACAGCAGGAGAGCACAACTGATACTGAACACCACCTGGTACATCTCACACAAGCACACACACACAATTGATGTTCCTATAGATCCACACACACTCTCTTCTGGTCAGCCATTAGTCTAATTGATAAAGCAACACATAACTGCTCCCTTGAAAACAGCAGGACATAAAATCACTGCTTCATGCCAGCATGCACACCTTAAATTGGACACAGAGCTGTTATCTGACAAAAGGCATCATATTTATAGGGCTCCATGAATACCGATATATGCAAATGTAACCCTGGCATGCCTGCTATAATGACTCTAGAAATAAGGATGCATGCTTGGACGTGTGTTATCACCTGGGAGGAAGCTCAAGGAGGAGTAAGAATAATTAAGACACATTATTCATAATAGCATATCCCATTGCCTGCACTGTAATCAAGCTGTCATGCTCTATTAGACTCCCATTGGCGTTCAGAGACTGCTCAAGTGGCTCTGTTTGATTATACGCAATTATGCAAGTCAAACATGCTCATAACTTTAATAACCTCACTGGACATTCTGTTTCACTATTACTGCATTAATAACACAGAGATTTTAAACCCCCAAAATCTTGATGGAAATAAAATACGGCTGCAAGCAGCATTACGGGACAAAGCACTGAAGTCACAGACAATACAGCAGGCACTTCAGATGATATTCAGAGGCTCTACAATGTGCCACACATCAGATGAACCCACAAACCGTCAGGTGATTATAACTTATATGTGCCACGTAAAGAACACATTTGCACTGATTTTGATGAGAGGCATGCAGAGTCTCCGGCAAGCGCGAATCTAACCAGAACTGGCCCAAGTGTATTTTGCTATCTGGGTAATGTGAGAAGGAACACACAAAAGCAGTATCTAGCATGGTTAAACAATGAGCATGCTAAGTTAACTTAACCAACGATGTAGCTTACGGTTAACCTGAATGCTGAAGAGCCACATAAGAAACAATGGTCAATTTTAGCATGTTAGCATGCTAAGCTAACACACACAGACATGGTCAACTTTGAAAAGGTGTTTCTTGGAAATGGTAGCAACTATCAAATAACTGTAATTTCATGCATTTTAGTCCAGAGATTCTATTTTAGACCAAATTAGATGGAGGAGTAGCGGGGAAAAAATCATATACTTCAAAATGGTGAGGAAATTATTGGAATATGACAAGTGAGACATTGCTGCCCAAATTTATTTTCTCTGTGTCATTGCATTCCTCCGATAACCTTATTTTGTAAGTTGTTTTACGTATATCTTTATATTATATGACTTAAAAGATTTCAGGCACCTTCATGACATGATGATGATGATCTCTAGCAAAATTTGTGATGATAGATGAAAGTTTAAAAACCATTATTAGGAAAATTTTCAAAATGGTGAACAGGTATGATGAGCATAAGAAACTTCTTTCAAAAACAATAAAATTATGTACGGTTCATAGGAATGGCCTAGACTAATAATTAGAAAACGTATGATTACGGTTATTATGACATAGCGTACATTTTTTTTAGCAAGAAAAGGTAGTTGTTTGGCCTTTCTGATTGGACATTGCTAGGCTGGTCTGGTTGCTTGAATTTGTATAGTGGTAATATTATGTTTACAGCAGCTTTAAAACAAAATATATATGAAAGCAACATTCCATAAAATATAGTATAGCATAGTAGTAAATGTAATTCTGTAAGTCTTTAGATGAGAGTTGAAAAAAGACCCTGATTCAGCAGATCTTATATCCCAAGGCAGTCTGTTCCATAATCATAGGTCCAGCACAACAAATGCTCTAGCCTCTTTAGTTTTGCTGCATTTGGGAAATCTAAGCGGCCTAACTGTTTATTTGTATTTCTCTCTCCTCATCCCTCTATGATTCTTTTTTTTATTTCAGTCTGGCACTGATTAAATAAATCCATGGAAGTCTAAATTATTCAAAAGCTTTGTTCTGCAATTCCAAAATTGTAAAGCTGTGTGGTACTCATTTCCGGTGGGGATCAAGCTAGAGTGCAGGAAATGGAAGAGAAAAGAACTGAAATCTGTAATAATGATGAGAGAGCATGCAGCTTTGAAGCTGAAATCAGCAGAATATGATTTAGCATGTGCAGGAATATCAAGGTTACAGGATGAGCTAATATGGGAACTCCTCTCTTTCTAACCATGGACTTCTATAGTATGGAATACATACTAAGGGTGCTTTCACACTTGGTTCCCTTGCCTGGACCGCACCCGAGTTCAATTGCTCCCCCTGCCCCCGCTGGACTGCATTCATATTATTTTATTTATCTTTGCGTCATCAAGCCAGCAGCTGTTTACCCCACTGATTAGTAACGACGGCGCAGGAGAAGACGGCAAATGCATAACATTGCTCTCTGCACTTTTATATATCTACATTTTTGAACTGTTCGTTTTGTTTACAAAGCTTTGGTACATAACGGCACTTATGTCTGTCTTACGAATGTACTGCAGATGCTCTAAAGAACGCTGAAGGTGAACAGAAATGAGACATACAGCTCTCTGTTTGCAACTCGCCAGGAAAGTGAGCGAAACAAACACACATTTTTTATCAAATAATACGTCATTAAAAGCAGTTCACTTCAATGATTTGGTACGATTGCATTCACATCAGCAGCAAACCATACCGGAGTTCACATGAACCGTACCCCAGACCACCCTTTTTAAGTGGACTCGGGTAAGGTTCGTGGGTGCGCACCCGAGTTCGGAAGACAGCGTTCACATCATCCAAACTAACCGAACTCTGACGTCTATCAAACCCGGGTGTGCACTAAAAGTGCTAGTGTGAAAGCACCCTAAGTCAATAGGGACCAGAGACTGTTTGGTTACCAAGATTTTTTAAAATATCTTTCGTGTTCAACAAAGGAAAGCAATACATACAGGTTTAGAAAAACTTGAGGGTGAGGAAATGATGACAGAATTTTCATTTTTGGGTGAACTAACCCCATTAATGGAAGAAGTTTGGAACAACCAGGACTCTTTCTAAAGTTGTCTGTCCAGCCAGGCAGAACAATTGTGGAAGAAAGACCTTGATAAGAGACCAACAACCTGATGGTCACACTGGATGAGCTCCAGAGATCATGTGTGGAGACGAGAGAAACTTTTAGAATGACAACCATCACTGCAACAGTGATCTGGGCTTTATGGGAGAGTGGCCAGACAGAAGCCACATGAAGTCCTTGCAAGAATTTGCAAAGAAAACACCAAAGAGACTGTAAGAAACAAGATTTACTGGTCTGATGAACCTCATTTTCAAACATTATGTCTAGAGAAAACCAGTCCCTGCCCGTCATCTGCACAATACCGTCCCAGTGGTGATGGTAGAATCATGTTGTGGGGGAGTTTTTCAGCAGCAGGGTCTGGGGAACCGGTCAGGATAGAAGTAAAAGCTGAATGCAGCAAAATACAGAGTTGTCCTTAATGAAAACTCAGGACCCCAGACTGGGATTAAGGCTCACATTTCAGCAGGACAATGGCCCAGAGCACACAGCCAAGACAATGCAAGAGTGGCTTAGTGAGGACTCTGTAAATGTTCTAGAGTGGCCCAGCCAGAGGCTGGACTTTAACAAAATCAAACATCTTTGAAAAAAAAAAAGAAAAAGAAAAATACTCTCTAAAAGAAAAGAGTGACATAAAACTCCTAAATCCAAATGTGCAAAACTTGTTGCATTATACCTAATTGATGAGGTAAGTATCTAAACATTTTAGCTTAAGGCTGCACTATAACTAAAGAAAATAAAAAGGGGGTCTGAATACTTTTGCAAGGCACGTGCTTCATGACTTGATGTGTGGGTTGTAAAGTGTCATTTGGAGATTACTTTTGACTTTAAACTTAAGTCAAATTATACTGACTACACTGGTTGGTCACAGTGAGATTTCAGCTCAGCAGACCAACATGCTCTTGGCTGGCACTGTAATGACATGTCAGACTGAGACCACTGAGATGTTGATAGATGATAATAGGGATTGCTGTCATATTGTATTTTAACACACTTCCAGAGTGTTTCCAGTCTGTGTCATGGATGTGACATGCAGTGAATCCAGTAGTGTGCACTTTCATTTTAGATTCTAATGCACAGAATTCCCACATGATTAACTGTCATCAATGATGCTTCTTACTTAGTTTTATTGAAGGCTCACCTCTGGATTGAGAGGTGACAGATAATAAGAGTTCTGGAGTATGTCCTTTGAAACAACTAGTCTTACAAAACAAAGCTAGTAGCCAGTGCTATCTGAACATTAGAATTAATTTCTCAGGTGTTAGAAATGCTCAAATACAGCATCAGTCTGATGTAATTCTTTATAGCTTTACCTTTGGTGGTGTAGACTCTTGTACAGTTTTTTAATCTTGTTCAGATCATATCTAACAATCAAATTATTACCCTTTCTTTCTCTTTTACAGTGGGTTTTGTTGATCGTGACTTTCTGTAATTTCATCAAATAAGCTGCCCTGCATTAGCCTCTAGTATGTGTCATGCCTAGCTGTTTCACAAGAGCCAAAATTCTCACAGACCTTAATCATGCTCATGCCATGCTCACCAAATGAAATTCAAGTAGCTTCACCGCAATATTGCAATATCTCACAATGAGAATGCCAACAGTTATTCATCACCAGGGACTATCTGGCTAGAAGACAGGGGCTCTCAGTTATAGTTCTCCACTTTATTAAAAAAAGAGCTAGGATCTAACAAATTACAGCTCACAGCACCTACTGTACAAAGTTAAAGAACAGGATAACTGAGAGAAGAGGGGAACCAGAAAGTGAAAACAGCAAAAAAAACAAAACAAAAAACAAAGAAAATCTGAACTGAGTGTTGGAGGAAACCCAAGAGAGAATGCTGGGAAGAAATAAACTTCAGATTTTGTCAGGCATGTAGGTGGTGTGACTAACAACAAGACTTTTCTATAGTGGAAGTTTTTAATGTGCATACTAATAATTCAATGATTACTTCACCTGAAAATAAAACATTTCTTTCTTTCTTTCTTTCTTTCTTTCTTTCTTTCTTTCTTTCTTTCTTTCTTTCTTTCTTTCTTTCTTTCTTTCTTTCTTTCTTTCCCGGTTCCGGTTGCTATAGAAACAGTCAGCATTCTGAGATGCACACTTAGTACTGCGCAGGTGCATTGGCTGGTGTAGCCTGAAAAATAGGCTTTTTAATGCTATTTGAGCAAAGGCAGCAGCACATTGTTATTTGGATTACTTTTGGTACCGCTTTTGACATTTTTTTAAATTATTAATTATTATAAATTATTATAAATTATAAATAATTGTGATTACACTTTTCTGTCTGTCATATTTTTCTCCACGCTGTACATATTTTTAAGAACTGGTTCCCTTTCAGTTGGTCACTCTCGACGTCACGTCGGATGACCAACAAATTGGGATCTCGCTTAGAGAACCCAATCCACTTCGAGTGTAAACTAAACGAGCCAATGCACATTACCGTTGCATGTTTGTAAAGACGATGTTGGTCTTGCTATATACAATGTATCACCCGGGCGTTTATGAATGCGGTTGTTACCTGGCACTGAGTGACGGTCACGATCACTGCCTCACGTGCCTGGGCATTTAGCACACTGAGGTGGCATTTGTGGATGAGTCATGTTCTCATTGTGGGAAGATGATCATCTCGGAGTCGCAGGCCAAGCTCCGTTTCCTCAAAGGGGCGGAGCTCCATTGCCTCTGCCTCGATCTAGTTCTTGTCATGGTGGAAGTCAGGCATGGGCTACTTCAGTCAGTAGCACGGGTGTCTGAGGTTAACAGTGATGGCAAACCCTCCAGGGAACCAACCCTCGGGGGACCATCACTCCTCTTGCACTCCGCAAACAATTTGAACTGCCAATGGAACATGCTGGGCCCTCTACAAGGAGCGTATCAGCATTATCCTTTGGTGCTCCTCCCGGATGTCGATCGCTGCATTGGAGGGTGAGCCAAAGCTTTCTGGAAAGCTCTGCTGTCCTCTGGGACTGTAGCAATGCCTGAATCAGATCCGGAAATAACGGCTATGCTTTCCCAGTGTTTTCCCACTGTGTCCCGAGCCCTCTAGGTTGGATGATTGGTTCTTCGGGGTGGCTCGCGCTGGTTCACAGCACCCCGCCTCGGTGCCTTTCTTCCCGGAGGTGCATGAGGAGCTCACCAGGTCTGCTTTACAAAAATCTCAACAGGAGAGAGGTTTTCTCTGTCTCTGGGTCCCAAGAGGGCATGGAGAGTTGCAATTGGACCAACACCGGAACACACTCATCCTCCTCTCTCACCAGCAGGCAGCGGGTGGTTTGAGAGCGTCGTCAAAGGCCCTACTTATGCACCCTCTGCAAAAACGTGGAACCAGGTAAGTGTTGCACTGCACACTCAGACCCCTCTTCAGGTCCCTGCATTCCACCTCGCTGTGCCACCATGGGTACATTGGTGGTCCTGCTGGTCCAGCTTGTGTGGTGTCTGGGTACCTGGCTACCCATACCGTCTTGCTGGTTCCTGCGGACCATCAGACTCGGCTATGTGATTTAGTTTGCCCGGCGTCCTCCCAAGTTCAGTGGCATCTGCTTCACATCAGTGAAGGTGGCTGATGTTCCTGTCTTGCGTGCGGAGATCGCAGTCCTACTGGTGAAGGATACAATAGAGCCGGTCCCTCCAGCCGATATGGAGATGGGGTTTTACAGGCCCTACTTCACTGTACTCAAGAAAGGTGGTGGGTTATGACCGATCTTGGACCTGCGTGTCTTGAATCGGGCCCTTCACTGGTTACCGTTCAAGATGTTGACGTGGGAACATCTGCATCAACATCTGAGACTGGTTGGCAGTGATTGACCCGATGGATGTGTACTTTCATGTGTTGATCTTTCCGCACCACAGACCATTGCTGTGGTTTGCGTCCGAGGGACGAGCATATCAGTACGAGCTCCTGCCCTCCGGGCTGTCCCTGTTGCCCTGTATCTTCACTTAATTTGCGGAGGCAGCCCTTTTTCCGCTGAGAGAAAAGGGCATTCACATTTTCAACTACCTCGATGACTGGCTCATACTACCTCAGTCTCAGGATCAGTTGTGTGCTTTCGCACCTCAGCCTGTTGGGCCTTTGGGTCAACTGGGAGAAAAGCAAACTCTCCTTGGAGAGGATCTCTTTTCTCGGTATGGAGTTGGATTTGGTCGAGCACGCCTCATGCAAGGACATGCTCAGTCAGTGTTGAACTGCCTGAATACGTTCAAGGGCAGGATCGCGGTCCCACTGAAACAGTTTCAGAGGCTCCTGGGGCATATGGCAGCTGCAGCAGCAGTCACACCCCTGGGGCTGCTTCATATGAGACCGCTTTGACACTGGCTCCATGGCCGAGTCCTGAGGTGGGCATGGCTACGTGGCACTCACCGGGTCAGAGTCACACCAACATGCTGCCAAACCTTCACCCTGTGGTCAGACCTTGTGTTTCTCCAGGCAAGAGTACCCCTGGAACAAGTCTCCAGGCATACCGTGGTTCACACGGATGCCTCTACCACTGGCTGGGGGGCCATGTTCGATGTGCTTGCAGTGTTGGGGGTTTGGACGGGCCCCCAACTGCACTGGCACATCAGTTGGTTAGAGTTACTGGCAGTGCACCTTGCCTTGATCCGTCTCAAAGGGTGCTTACGAGGCAAGCATGTACTGGTCCGCACGGACAACACTGTGACAGTTGCATACATAAAGTGATAAGGTGGTCTACGCTCCAGTTGCATGTCGCAATCAACCTGGCACCTCCTCCTTTGGAGCCAGAAGCATCTGGTCACATCAGGTCACTTCGAGCCATTCCCATTCCTGGTCTGCACAACCGGTCAGCCGATGAGTTGTCATGAGCTGTGCTCCCAGGAGAATGGAGACTTCATTCCCAGGTGGTCCAGCTGATTTGGAGTCATTTCAGAGCTGCTCAGGTAGACTTGTTTAGACAGTTGTTCTGCCTGACTGAGGGAATACTCAGCATGGACGCACTGGCACACAGCTGGCCAGGGGGCCTTCACAAATATACATTTCCCCCAGTGAGATCAGGGAGGATGAGGACCAGGTCCTGCTCGTGGCACCTTATTGGCCTACTTGGACTTGGTTCCCGGAACTGATGTTCCTTGTGACAGCCCCTCCTAGGCAGATCCTTCTGAGAAAGGATCTACAGACTCAGAGATGGGCCTTGTGGCACCCACGTCCAAACCTAAACGGGACACAGAGGTTCTTGGTGACCTACCCCAAGAGGTAGGTGACACCATCACTTCGGCAAGAGCACCATCTACGAGACACGCTTACACCTTGAAGTGGAACCTGCTTGTCAAATGGTGCTCTTCTCACCGAGAAGACCCCCGGAAATGTCCAATCAGAGTCGTGCTGTCCTTTCTGCAGCAGGGTTGGAGTGAAGGCTGTCTCCCTCCACCCTTAAAGTCTACGTGGCTGCGATTGTTGCCAGCCACGACCCCGTGGAAGGGAAGTTGGTGGGGAAGCATGACCTGATCATCAGGATCCTTAGGGGGGCGAAAAGGCTAAATCCTCCATGGACCCCCTCTATACCCTCTTTGGACCGGTCTCTAGTGCTCAGAGCACTGCAGCAGGGCCAATTTGAGCCTTTGCAGACAGTCAAGCTAAAGTTTCTGTCAATGAAAACTCTGCTCCTACTTGCACTGGCCTGCAGTAAGAGGGTAGAGGGCCTGCACGCATTTTCGGTCGAAGATTTGTGCCTAGAATTCGGGCCGGCTGACTCTTAGGTAATCCTGAGGCTATGTGCCAAAGGTTCCTACTACTCCCTTCAGGGATCAAGTGGTGAGCCTGCAAGTGCTGCCCCCGGAGGAGGCAGACCCAGCCCTAGCTTTGCTTTGTCCCGTCCGGGCACTGAGATGCTACGTAGACAAGACACAAAGCTTCAGGCCCCAGACCAGCTCTTTGTCTGTCACGGAGGCCAGCAGAAGGGAATGGCATCTCTAAGCAGAGGATAGCCCATTGGATAGTGGATGCCATCACCCTGGCTTATCAGGCACAGGGTGTGCCCTGCCCATTCAGGTTGCGAGCTCACTCTACTAGAAGTGTTGCATCCTCCTGTGCGCTGGCTCATGGCACCCCGCTGACAGATATTTGTTGAGGTGTGGGCTGGGCGACCCCCAATACGTTCACTAGATTCTATAGCCTATTTATACTCACGTTGTGATCAGTGGCAGCTGAAGTCTCTCTAAACGAGATCCCAATTTGTCTGTCATCCAACGTGACGTCTCTGTTCCCTCCTTCACGGAGCAAGGGTTAAAATACGTAACAGAGACATTATGTTTAGGTTTAGAGGTAGGAGTGGGTTTATTCATATTCAAATTTCTAGTCATGTCAGAAGTGTGACAAATGAAAACATTAGTCAAAATTATGACAAGCTATAATATGAAATAATAAGGGTGTAACGATACGCGTACCGTGTACCGAACGGTTCCCGGGCAAATTCCAAATGGAAGTGTTCATCCCTGTCCCCTTGGAGTGGGGACTTTGGAGTGAGCAGGGCACGTGCATGCCATTATGTAGTCGTTTGGAATGTACTTGGCAAAAGGAGCGATGTCATTTCCTCATTATCTTCAGCTGGGATGTTCCTGTGACAACGCTGCACGGCATCCGTCAGCAGATTCGCTGATGGACACCAGCATAAAAAAAAAAAAAAAAAAAAAGTATATATATATATAATTTTTTATATATTATATAGCATATTTGAAAAACTTTTTTAAAATAAAATTTTTTTTTTTATTTGCAACAGTTATGCTAACAACAATAAAAAGTCATTTATGACATTAAAACAGCGTCATCTGCTGACGGACACCGCCGTTGTCCGTGCAGATGACGTTGTCACAGGAACATCCCAGCTGAAGATAATGAGGAAATGACATCGCTCCTTTTGCCAAGTGCATTCCAAATGACTACATAATGTCCCCACTCCAAGGGGACAGGGATGATCACTTCCATTTGGAATTTGCCCGGGAACCGTTAACATAAACATTACACTTAACCATAAAATAATATGAAATAAGATATTTGCCTGACTTTAAGTTAGTACAACTGTTGTCAGCATGAACATGAAGATTTTATTTTAGCATTATATAAGCATGAAGGTTAATCAATAACTTATGTAGTTAAACTAGAGACACTGCCATCCCTGAGTACTTTTAAATGTCTTTTGCAAACGGTTTAAAAGGAATCTTGTAAATGTTTTTCCTGATCTTATTTTTTATTAATTGTTGTGTTTGAATACCGTTTTTTCCCCTCTCTTGTAGTTATCTTTGTATGCAACTCTGTGTGCTGCAGTCTTGACCAGGTCTCCCTGGAAGAAGAGATTATGAAGTCTCAATGGGATTCTCCTGGCTAATTAAAGGATAAACAAACAAACAAATAAATAAAAAGATAAATGAATAAATAAACATATGAAAGTTTCATATTCATAACTGTTTGTGGATGGATAGTCAAAATAGTGAAGCAAATGCCAAGATTTTCTTTGAAAAATGTGACATCAATACTCGACATACAACACACAACAATGATAACACTCAACAAATAAAAACAACACTTGCAACATAAACCAACATTACAAAAACAACAACACAAACTGCTAAAAGTGAACCAAAAACAAGTTCAATAGCACAAATAAACAACAACAACAACAACAACAACAACAATAATATTAATAATAATAATAAGACTCTACAGCATGATCTATTCATTCTGCATTGCATGCTGGAAGGAACCTTCATAGTACACATAAACTATAGAAACAGTATGATGCTGTTTGTTTACAATAAATTTCTGAGAGTGCTTTTAGATACAAGAGAAGTGCCACAGTGAAATTACTGCAGTTATTAACCTGGAGTATACTGTAATTTCACATTAAAATTTTTGACAGTGTATATTGTTACTAAAATGGCCATTTCCCTGCATATTTCGGTGTATTACCTTTTATTTATTTTTATATTCGCTATAACATGGGTAGGTTTAAGCTTAGAGGTAAGTTAAGGGGTCTAAAATCTAAATCGCTTATCAATAAAATGCTAAAAATCCATTGATACAAATCTTAATGATATAAAAGATTTGTAAAAATTTCAATTTTTTTTTTAGTTGTAAATACATACATGTAATATATTTTTTAGCTGTAAATATGTAAAAAATAAGTATAGTGAATTTTACATTTTAAACATTGTAATACGTCTAACATTTTACATTTCAGCATCAATCAAAACATACAAAAATTTACGTTTTGTGCTTGTAAATGTTAGGTACTAATACCTATGCATAAATAATGGGACCAGCCTGTATGTATCCATTACAATCTATTACAAACATTAACTATGTTTTGACAAACAACATAAAAATATAAATATAGTGCACAAAAATCAAGAATTGAATTCTTTCCTGGTATTTTTTACTCACAGGTTGAATGTACTGTGATTTAAAACAGCTGTTATTTTCCATGTGATCCATGAGGGGTCAAGAGAGGTGGCATGTGTGTGACAGGATTTAATCATGACGCAGGCATGCCGGTGGAATAATAAATCACTAAGAGGGAATAAAACATAGCGAACGTCATCTGTGTCTCCCTCACATGCATGTATCAAGTTAAAGCACAGACGTATTTAATTTCTAAATAGCCAGGGATTCATTTCTAAATTGTCACGGTGTCTGTTCTGTGTCTCCCTGGGTGGCCACTAGAGGTCTCACTTCCCCTTATCGTCACCCCACTTTAGAACTGCATTTCCCATAGTCTTGTCTGTTTCTTCACTGCTCATTGCACTCAGCTGTCCGTGGTTATCAATCATTGCACTCAGCCAATTCCCCGTTAGCATTGTCATTTCCCTGTGTATAAATACCCCGGTTGTTCTGTCATTGTCACGGAGTCCTTGTTGAATGTCACCCTGGTTTGTCTGTGTTCTCGGATGTTTTTTATGTTTCTTGTTTCTGGACTGCTTACCTGGATTGTGACCTTTGCCTGGCTGACCATGAGATTTGGATTATCCTAATAAAACATACTGCAATTGGATCTACCTGTTTGTGTGCGTGTCGTGACAGAAGGACTCCGTCCTGCCTAGATCCAATTGCAGTATGTTTTATTAGGATAATCCAAATCTCATGGTCAGCCAGGCAAAGGTCACAATCCAGGTAAGCAGTCCAGAAACAAGAAACATAAACAACATCCGAGAACCACGACAAACCAGGGTGACATTCAACAAGGACTCCGTGACAATGACAGAACAACCAGGGTATTTATACACAGGGAAATGACAATGCTAACGGGGAATTGGCTGAGTGCAATGATTGATAACCACGGACAGCTGCCCGAGGCGGTTCCCGATGCAATGTCCGATGCCGAGGCGGTGCCCGAGCCCGAGGCGGTGCCCGATGCCGAGGCGGTGCCCGAGGCGGTGCCCGATGCCGAGGGCGTGCCCGATGCCGAGGCGGTTCCCGATGCAATGTCCGATGCCGAGGCGGTGCCCGATGCCGAGGCGGTGCCCGAGGCGGTGCCCGATGCCGAGGCGGTGCCCGATGCCGAGGCGGTGCCCGATGCCGAGGCGGTGCCCGAGCCCGAGGCGGTGCCCGATGCCGAGGGCGTGCCCGATGCCGAGGCGGTTCCCGATGCAATGTCCGATGCCGAGGCTGTGCCCGATGCCGAGGCGGTGCCCGAGGCAGTTCACGATGCAATGTCCGATGCCGAGGCGGTCCCCGATGCCGAGGCGGTGCCCGAGGCGGTTCCCGATGCAATGCCCGATGCCGAGGCGGTGCCCGATGCCGAGGCGGTGCCCGAGGCGGTCCCCGATGCCGAGGCGGTGCCCGAGGCGGTTCCCGATGCAATGTCCGATGCCGAGGCGGTCCCCGATGCCGAGGCGGTTCCCGATGCCGAGGCGGTGCCCGAGGCGGTTCCCGATGCGGTGCCCGATGCCGAGGCGGTGCCCGATGCCGAGGCGGGTGCCCGATGCCGAGGCTGTGCCCGAGGCGGTTCCCGATGCGGTGCCCGATGCCGAGGCGGTGCCCGATGCGGTGGCCGAGGCGGTGCCCGATGCCGAGGCGGTGCCCGATGCGGTGGCCGAGGCGGTGCCCGAGGCGGTGCCCGATGCCGAGGCGGTGCCCGATGCCGAGGCGGTGCCCGATGCGGTGCCAGAGACGGTGCCAGAGACGGTTCCCGATGTAATGCCCGAGACCGAGGCTGTTCCCGAGGCCGAGGCGGTGCCCGATGTTGTTCCCGATGCCGAGGCGGTGCCCGAGGCTGTGCCCGATACCGAGGCTGTGCCCGATGCCGAGGCGGTGACCGATGCCGTTCCGGAGGTCGAGGCAGTGACCGATGCTGTTCCGCAGGTCGAGGCGGTGCCCGAGGCTGTGCCCGATGCCGAGGCTGTGCCCGATGCCGAGGCGGTGACCGATGCCGTTCCGGAGGTCGAGGCAGTGACCGATGCTGTTCCGGAGGCCGAGGCGGTGCCCGATGCGCAGGTCGAGGTCGTTCCCGAGGCGGTGTCCTTGTCCAAGGCCGTTCCTGAGGCCATTCCCGAGGCGGTGCCCGATGCCGAGGTCGTTCCCGAGGCGGTGTCCTTGTCCAAAGCCGTTCCCGAGGCGGTGCCCGATGCGGAGGCCGTTCCCGAGGCGGTGCCCAATGCCGAGCCCGAGGCCGTTCCCGAGGTGGTGCCCGATGCCGAGCCCGAGGCCGTTCCCGAGGGGGAGCCCGAGGTCGTGCCCGAGGCCGTTCCCGAGGCGGTGTCCTTGTCCAATGCCGTTCCTGAGGCCATTCCTGAGGCCGTTCCTGAGAGGACCGTTCCCGAGGCGGTGCCCGATGCCGAGGTCGTTCCCGAGGCGGTGTCCTTGTCCGATGCCGTTCCTGAGGCCATTCCCGAGGCGGTGCCCGATGCCGAGGTGGTGCCCGAGGCGGGGGGGGGTCCTTGTCCAATGCCGTTCCTGAGGCCGTTCCTGAGGCCGTTCCTGAGGCCGTTCCCGAGGCGGTGCCCGATGCCGAGGTCGTTCCCGAGGCGGTGTCCTTGTCCGATGCCGTTCCTGAGGCCATTCCCGAGGCGATACCCGTGTCCAAGGCCGTTCCCGAGGCGGTGCCCTTGTCTGAGGCCGTTCCCGATGCCGTTCCCAATGCCGTGACCTGGCCATCGCCACAGCCTGCTCCTTACTGGCTCCCCGATTGGCAGGTTCCGTTCGGGCCACTCAAATGGCGAATTCCTCCCTGGCCGTCGGCACAACGAGAATGGACTGATCCACCGTGGCCACCTGAACTGCCTGGCCCCTCGTGGTCCCCTGAACTTTCGGGTCCACCGTGGCCACCTGAACTGCACCTGGTCCCTCGTGGTCCCCTGAACTTTCGGGTCCACCATGGCCCCCTGATCTGACCCGAGCCACCTGGGCTACCAGGGGAGCCATCACTGCCGGTCCCAGTTCCCCTACACGGGCCTGGCCCGCCATCCCTCCCCCTGTTCTGCCTCCACCAGTCCACCTCCCTCCTGGTCTCTTTGTTTTGTGGTTATTTTGTTCTGAGGAGCATCTGGTAGCTGCTCCTTAGAGGGGGGGTAGTGTCACGGTGTCTGTTCTGTGTCTCCCTGGGTGGCCACTATAGGTCTCACTTCCCCTTATCGTCACCCCACTTTAGAACTGCATTTCCCATAGTCTTGTCTGTTTCTTCACTGCTCATTGCACTCAGCTGTCCGTGGTTATCAATCATTGCACTCAGCCAATTCCCCGTTAGCATTGTCATTTCCCTGTGTATAAATACCCCGGTTGTTCTGTCATTGTCACGGAGTCCTTGTTGAATGTCACCCTGGTTTGTCGTGGTTCTCGGATGTTGTTTATGTTTCTTTTCTGGACTGCCTTACTGGATTGTGACCTTACCTGGATTGTGACCCTTGAATATAAAAAATATAAATAAATTACCTGGCTGACCATGAGATTTGGATTATCCTAATAAAACATACTGCAATTGGATCTACACTCTCCTATCCCACTATTACATAAATAGCCAGATGTTGCTCTATGAATGGTGTTTAGTGATACTCACACGCCTATCCCACGAGTGAGGACACCACCAATATTTGTGCGTGAGGCTGCAGATGCGAGACTGGCCAGACTGTCTCCCTGTCTGACCTTATTTTTTTTTTCATAATAAATGTAATACTGTGGATATGGCCATTGTCCTCCATATTTGAGTATACCAAATCCATATTAAATATATCAGCCAAAATATTTTTTCCACTTTTCCCATCACAGCTTTTGAGCTCCTATCAGAACTACAACATTGGCACAACACACTTCTCAGGACAATTTCATTTAATTTGTATAGTCTTGAGCTGGTTTTGTGTAATATTTAACTTTAGTGTTATGATGGTGCTTAGATGTTAATAGAACTATCAATACATTAGTCAGCTAGATTTTATAAATCCATTACCATGGATTGAATTACTTTTACACTTAATTGTTTCCTGCTTATTTACATGTTTTTCCTTGCACGCTGAATGAACTTGGCCTTTACAATATGCCATGAAGAGACATTTACCATTTGCCAGGTCTATCCCTGCATTTATTTGTGTGAATGTGGTTTAGAGGCAGGTTTTTGTAATTATACCCAGAGTCCCTTTAATTAGTGAATTGCCATTTAATAGACTAATAGCAATGATCCTTTGCCAGATGAAGTGTGTGTGTGTGTGTGTGTTTCAATCAGAGAACTTTCAGAGGACACTAGCATAAATATTCCTCCTTCAGACCCTCTACCAGGGTCAAGAGCCAAACTTTCTTCATGAACTTTTTAAATTAAACACAAAAAATGCAATCTATTTGGTTTTTGGCAGGTAGGCTTTTAAAAACGATTGGCAATGTTAGTCAAAGTACAATAAATAGGCAGAACGTGTAATATCGCTGTTGTGCAAACATATTTAAGCAGGCTGAATTTCGCTTGCTTGACAACACGCACTTGCTTGACATACATTATTAAAAACCGCATGAAGGAAAACAAGATCTAGTGCAAGAATATTTTCCTATAATACATGCATGCTGGACCCAAAGGCTGTGTCTGAAAGATGGATAATGCTGCCTTCTCTGGCTGTATACAGAGGTAAGAATGCATCAAGACTCATCCAAATTCAATGTTTCACATAGCATCCTACCTACTGAGATGCCTTTGTTCAGCTGATTTTTGAAGGCAGCATAACGTAGCCTTTGCTGCCTTTGATGTCTTTGATGTTTCTCAATGTTGTGTGTGCAGTCCATCAGAAAAGCATGGTAGTCATGATAGTTAGTTATTTTACTTGTGCTATCCCAGCTTAATATGCAGAGTGACCTTTTGTAATTGTATCCAAAGCCACTTAAGTGTATTTAGGGAGAATACACTTTCATGACTATGTTTATTAATGCACTAAAGCACACTTCAAAAAAGTGCACTTTGTAATAATGTCAGATTGTTATGCTAACACTTTATTCTAAGGTGTCGTTGTTACACATTACATGTACTTACTATTATAATAACAATTAATTATGCATAATTACATACAAGTAACCCTAAACCAAACCCTAATCCTAACCCTACCCATACAGTAAGTGCATGTAGTTAATTAATATTACTCAGTACTTATATGTATAATTACACTGTAACAAAGACACCTTAAAATAAAGTATAACCAAAGAAGTTAAATGTCTGAAAACATTTTATTCAGTTCACGCTTAAGTATACTCTTTTGGTCAAACTTTAGTTTGGGGACCACTTCTCACTATTAACTAACTATTGACTATAAACTAATTTGCTGCTCATCAATAGTTAGTTAGGTAGTTGTTAGTTTAGGTATTGGGCAGGATTAAGGGATCTAAAATATGGTCATGCACAATAAGGCATTAATATGTGCTTTATTCCTTTAAAATGTAGTGATATCATACTACAGATTCAAGTGTTGAGATGTATCTAACCAAGATGAAATCACTTGTCTAAGAGGCAAGGTCAAGCTTCGTGGCCATGCGGAGAAGAGTGATACTGTGAAAGACAGGCCAAAGCTTTAATACAGACCCGCACCCCCAGCACTGGGGCAATCTCCATCTGTACAGCTTCTCATCGCAGGCTCTACCGGACACTCTAACTAGTGTGCTCAGAAACTGTGAGGAGCAATAGTAGCGTGGTGTATTAACTGTGAGATATCTGACAGGCCATAGAGATGGTCCAGTGAGATTTAGTGTAAGGGTATATAATCTAAATTACAAAAACCTCAGATGGAGAAGAGCATTCAGGGCATGAAACAGAGCAAGGGTGTTTTAAAGAAACTGAAAGCTGTGCTCTTTTTAAGTGTTAAGCTCAATAAATGAGGATGAATCCTGTCTAACAACAGAATAAGAATGGGGTAAAATAGACAGTAAGTCTCAGTGGGGGATGACGGGTTCAAAATGAAACAGTTAATTGAAGAAATGAGAGAGTGGATTATGTCTTTCTGCAAGACTGTGAAAAAAAAATTGATAATAAATAATATATTCACACAGTCAGTGTTTGACAAGTGTGAAAAGAGTAATATTTAGCACTTCAAACAGGACAGGCAACTGTATTGTGAAGCTGTGTGAATGTAATATGAATGTAAAGAAAGGAACACGCTTAAACACACTTCATAAGATTGTGACTTTAAAACTCAGTGCATTTAAATGATTTTTAAAACTTTTTAAACCAAATTGTTGGGATATAGTTAGTGTTTTAGTCTATCATTTATTAAATATTTGGTCTACTTTGAATAAGTTTTCACCTTTAAGATTTGAAGTGCACAGACATTTAAAAAAATATCTATATATATCAACTATTATGTTCCCAAGAAGAAAGTCAGTTGTATAGATTTGGAAAATCACAAGAGCGTGTAAAAGATTCACTCTTAATCTCACTTCTTTGATTCTGCTTCACAGTTGCTTTAATTCCTCCATCAGAAGCTGTTAAAATCACAAACTGTGGAGGTTTGTGGTTTGTTGGAAGGCATGAGGAGTCTTCAGTGAGTCAGTGTTTGTGGTTGTTTGGGGGGGGTTAAAGGTGCAGGAGGGTGGGCAGCTTCAGGCTCCAGCAGTCTCGTAGCCCAGGAGACGCAGAGGATGGAGGAGTAGGCCGCTGGGATGCATGCTCGCTTCTGTAGAGGCTGTGGGTGTGGAGATCCCACAGGAACATTGTTCATAGCGATCAACTGCAGAACCTGCTGAGACCCTGAAAGTGAGACGCAACTTTTGGATGAAGTAATACTTTAATGAACGTTATACTTACAGCAAAATAATTACGTAAGTAGATTTCTTCTTTACTTTAAAGAGTCAAAGATGAAGAAATCTAGATGTGAGAACATAACACGTCTACTAATACATCTAATATAACATAGAGTCTCTGTAGAGAATAACATCATCTGTAAATACACACAGTATGCAATAGGGCTGGTAATCGATTATATCTAAAAAAAAAACAAAAAAAAACATGCATTTATATCCATGAGGAGAAAAATATTTTTGTTTTCTGTAGTGTTACACATAAACTAGGTGAAGTGTGGTGATCCATTGTTTTTTTTTTTTTTCGTTTTTTTTTTTTTTTTTTTTTTTTTTTTTGCAACTGAGGTGTCTTGCCTTAAGTGCAGGGATTCAAGAGGTCAGTCCGTGAACATCTGGATCCTTGGTCAAATATTTTTGTGCTATGTGAATTCACAGGTCAGAGGACAGAGTTTACCAAACTTGAAACTGATATGTAGCAGATGACAAAATGTCTTTGCATGAGTTTGCATCAGTCAGGCCTCCAGCAATGACACGCCTATGAATGCAAATTAATGGGGCTTTAAGTCTAGAGAGTTACACTGGGCTTCACACCTCGTTCACTTCATTCAGTTTATGATGACACATGCTGCAAACATTAAGTGGCATAAATAAACGCCTAATGCAGATCTAAGGAACTAAAGGCCTAATGGTGTTCTATAATGAAAGCAGAGAGTGAACTGCTCATGCAAAACAGACCAACCCCAGGGAAAGATTAAACACAACGCCCCGTCAGCAAACACCCACTGACTGAAACACAGATGCATGACTGCACAACACCTCCCTTACATGCTCCAGAGACAGCAGCAGATCTGAATGAAACATGACCACAGGAGGAATATAACAGGCATACAGCTTGTCCAATGAAATTTCAATCGACCATGTAACATCTAACATATATCACATATCACTTCCTGAGACGCCTTATATGGAAGATGCTTAGTATCCATAAAACCAGCCACAAAGCTTCTTTATCGTTTCCCTCTTTGAGCCATCAGCAATCTCAACCAATCTAAAACATTATTATAACCAACCATGATGTGAACTATTAGTCTTAAAACATTTTCAAAAATGGAATTAAAATAATTTCCACAATCTAAAGGGAAAAAAAAATAAAACTAAACTAAACTAGAAACTAAAATAACAATAAAAATGTGTAAAATGCTGAAAATGTATACATTTTATGCAAAAAAAAGTCAGATAAACTTAAATATTGTAATTACATTGTAATTACTCTTGTAATTACCTTTCACACAGTATTAAAGTATAATAATAATAATCATTGGAGAAACAAAACAATAATAACTTTTTGAACAACTCAAAAACCTGATTGTTGCTTGTTGTCTAGTGTTTAATTCATAGTATTTTGACGGTATTCTTTTGAATATCTCCTTTTCTCACCACTTTCTACATTTTTCATGAGTTGTTTATTTTCCTAACCATTTGCCTCAATTGTTTGCTTGGTATTGCAGATATCAGTATGCTCAAAAAGCAGCTGCCTTTAAAGATTTTTTAAAATTCACGGTCTTTGATACGACTCGTCCGCTTCCCAGCACTCTATTTTGCCGCTGTGCATACAGACACATAATCTTTTATTAATCCCTGCTTCTGCTCCTCCAATCATCTAGAACCCTCAAGTCAAAACAAAATAAACAAACCACCCGAATTCTGTCCGCCGTCACCTCTCCAGCCCTCGGAGGGAAATCGGAGGTATTGCCTGACTGTCAAAACATGGCTCCTCCTCACAAACATCTCCAGAAAACTTTAGAGAGAGTTATGTGAGGTTAGATACACATTGGCATTACAGTTCCAGCCATTCATTCACAGCTTTGATTAATGTCTTATTTGCATTTGAACTCTACAGGTCAACAAAGACAGAAGAATCTCACTGTTTTAGGGAGGGAACTTAACAATGAGGAACAGATTCCAAATAGATTCACTATACAGGGTCTCATCTACAGTACAGTGTTTTCAGATCATGTCCCATTGTTTAAAATGATCACTAATGTGGGCTATAGCAGCTCTGCCCTTTCTGCAATGATGCAAATACTTATTTCAATCTAACATTGTGGAACACCACAATACAGCATTTGTATTCATTTCCATAGACAATGTCTGGGTGTTGATCTATTGTTTACCATCTTCAGCTAACACTGAACCCTCACTAGATCCGAGATTTAACAACTCCGGGAAAGTTCTTTAGGGAGGACTTTGACTGTTGGTATAACAGAGCTCTGTCTGGAAGTTTTCAAAGTTTTAATGGTGATGTGAGGGTTATACACACAGAAAGGCCATTCACGCATAATGTGTTTTTGCTTTGAACATTATTACCTGTAATCCATAGCCTCAAACGTACTGGGATTCTAGATGCAGGCAGTGGAATGGGGGAAACTAAAAATGGGAAACTTTTTATTAGTTTTGGATGTTCATTTACATAAAAATGCCATTTTGGGGGGCTGAAACTCAAACTTTTGAAAATGGGTTTCAAAGTGTAAGTTTTTGAAAACGATACTGTTATCGTCTCTGTGGATTGGTATGTGTATGTGCACAGGCACGTAGTGTTTCTTTACAAAGTCACATCGGCACCCACTGACCTGGCATGAATAATACAGCATTTTTAGTTGTTTTCGCGTGTGAACTGGGATCATTTTGACAACATTGCCGTCTGTATGCGAAACTTTCCAAAAATGTAGATGAAGAACTTTTCTGTTTTTAGTACATTTTTCTGGTGTAAACTTAAGTTTATTTGAACTTGAGTGCTGCATTTTTAGAATGCTGTCTCTATTGTATTCCAAGTGGTTGCTAGGCAGTTGTTATTGTATTCTGGCTGGTTACTAGGGTACTAACAAGATATTCTATATTCATTGTTTGGTGGTAGCAGAGTGCTGTTTTTTTTTTTTTGGTGATAACTAGAATGTAAATAAGTACAGGCA